>NC_132927.1:27602612-27905643 GCF_047675955.1 Chlorocebus sabaeus
TGCACGTTCTCACTCATAACTGGGAGTTGAACAATGAGAACACATGGACACAGGAAGGAGAATACCACACAATAAGGCTTGTCAGGGAATGGGGGGCAAGGAGAGGGAGAGCATTAGGACAAATACCTAATGCATGCGGGGCTTAAAATCTAGGTGATGGGTTGATAGGTGCAGCAGACCACCATGGCACATATATACCTATGTAAGAAACCTGCACATTCTGCACATGTATCTCGCAACTTAAAGTAAAATTTAAAAACAAAAACAAAAACAAAAACAAAATTGGCAATGACCAATAAAAACATTTCCTCTTTGAATAAATAAATAAATAAAATCACCAACCACTGTCATATCTTAGATAGCTAGTATAACCTCTGACCCTCGAGAAAAAGTCCTGCCTCATGGTCATTGCAAGGCCCACCTCCATTGCCATTCAGAGATGATTGGCAGGAGTGTGTCCTTTCTTCTCCCCAGAGATTGACAGGGGAAACATCCATTCCTTTTAGGAGTGAGTCCACATCAGTCAGAGCTTTTAGACAGTCCAGATAGTTGATGGTACCTTTCCTAAAGTCTGGCTTATTCAGTTTTACAATACTTTTCAAAGACAGTACAGACTGGGGCCAAACTTAGTTTAAAATTTTCTTCTACTTAAAAGGGCAGACAAAGACCCAATACATTATGGAACAGAACACTGAACATCTCAACTGGAAATTTGTGCATTGTTGTTAACAATGACCAGGTACAGTTTTCCACCAAACAATAGGTGAGAATTTCTTTAGTCAGGTGATTTTCACTAAACAAAAGAAAGCTAATTTACTGATATTACCATTGCTAAGGATAAAATCCTTTCCCTTTGAAATGACACTTACCTCCATGCAAGTTCCCCATCACCTGCTTCAGGGACTGATGAAGACTCACATCATGAGCATCTGTGATTTGTCAGTGACTGCAGCCACTGACAGTGTAGACCTGAGTTACATTTTGGTATCTTCTTTGTCTCTTAGTCTGTTAATAAGTATCTACCAAATGCTTATGGGGAACAATGCTGCTTTTTGTATTTGCTGCTTATAATTTCATTTTTAATCTCTGCTTTTATTCTTTTATTTACTATTCTTGGGGAATTCTGTGATTAATCTAATCATAAATATATGGTCTAGTATGTTCTTTTGCGTATACCATGCATAGATCTGTTCATGAGAGCATATGAAGATTTTATCAGGTTCTGCAAGTGACATCACATTAAATTTATTAATCCAAATTCTTATGTGAGCCACTAGAAAAAAAACTGGGAGGATTAAAACATTATCAGCTTTTGTCTTCTTTTATCAGTACAGATTAAAATAATTTTAAAAAGAAAAACACACTGATTTGTTGATAAAATTGATTGACAAATTACAATGTGATGAAAGGAGAGACAGTCAGTATACTCAACTCAGTGATGTTGGGAATCACTGCATCAAAGACTATGGGTGTACACTTGCAAACCAAGTTTACCTGTGATTAGCTAAGGAGCCTAGGGAGTGAGGTCATCTTAACAGTCAGGAAAGCTTCTTGGAGATTGAAGGATGTAATCCAAAGGAACCAAGTGTGGTCCTATCTTCCACTTCCATGATTTACCATGAGACGTAAATGTCAAGAGGCTCAGCTGAATGAACGAATTGATTTGTTATTAGTTATGAAAATTGGAAAACAAATACTGACATCTTTGCTGGGTTCAGATATTTCGTGAGCAAAAATATATATGCAACCAAGATTTAGTTA
Source organism: Chlorocebus sabaeus (assembly GCF_047675955.1). Taxonomy (NCBI): domain Eukaryota; kingdom Metazoa; phylum Chordata; class Mammalia; order Primates; family Cercopithecidae; genus Chlorocebus; species Chlorocebus sabaeus. The sequence continues at coordinate 27,604,374 of NC_132927.1, forward strand.
TATCATTTACAAAAACCACAAATCAGCCTTTACTCTCTCCTGCTGGACAATGGGGTGATGTCTAACAGGAGCTCAGGGAACATGTCATGGTGGTCATTCCTGTTCGGATGCAGATGTTGAGAAATGGTTTTCTGCAAGTCTCATGTAAATAATCATTTACTACAGAGAATTTCACTTCAAAGGCAATTATCTTGTTTATATTCTTTTTGAAGAGGTCATTAATTACAAAATAAGTCTAGAAAAATCAAACCTTTGTCTGATTTTTTTGTTAGACTACATCTCCAAAGATTTTAATGCATATTCATTAAATTCATCATTGGGTCAATTCTAGATTTGGGGAGATGTTGAATTATCAGGCTAATGATAATTTTTTTTAAGAGAGATGGTCTTGCTCTGTAGCCCAGGCTGGTATGCAGCGTGACTATAGGCACGTGCTACCACACCCAGCTAATTTTATTAATTTTTGTAAAGATGCGGTCTAGCTATGTTGCCCAGGCTGCTCTCTGGAATCAAGCAATCTGCCTGCCTCAGCCTCCCAAAGTGCTGGGATTAGAGGAATGAGCCACCGTGCCTGGCCTAATGATATACTCTTAATAGTTATGCTCCAGAAACTCCTAGAGGCCTGAAAGGAGAATAGGAGCCAGTTTTCCCCTCCTCTAAGCCTCTTTGCTCAAGATTCCTTGATCTGTGGCACCATGCTAGTAGCTGTATTACAAAGGATATAGGCAAGGGGGAGATCTTGAGAAGAGGAGGCATAGTGGGCTCTGAGTACCAGAGAGTAGAGGAAAGGGCCTGGCAAGAGGGACAACAAGTGCAGAATAGAATGTATAGCTACAGAACAGGTAACATTATGGACTCAAGATTAATGAATGGAGACATCTCTTGCCAGAGTTGGGAGAGACAAAGAAGAGACAGCTCATTGCCACTGGGAAGGAATGGCCAGGCATAGGCTGTCTGTGCACATCAATGATGGGACTCGGAAGGAAAGCTGTATCCAGTTTTATATTTTGATGTTGTGTGCCTGGCTGGTTCAACCTCAGCTTTATGTCCATTTGTTGATAAAACCATGAGAAAAGTCTTAAAACATGCAGTGGATGTTAATGTACTCACTTCTACAATTCCAGAGCCCAGAGGCCAAAGCTATTCTGTTCCTGCTTCCTGGGAGTGGGGGAGGGGAATAAGGGAACATGACATATTTATAATGATTGTGTATAATGCCTGGTGGGTTACTAGCTTTGAGTAATCCATTTCATAACGTTTTTGTAAAACAGTGGTGTAGGAGAAATACTGTAAGTTTTAGTGATGTATTCCCTTCCCAAGTTGAAAGTTTTGTTTGCTAGGGAAATGATTTATTAGTAAAAGTAATTTAAATATCAAAATTCAAAGTGTTTATTTGAAATTTAATGTACCTGACCTGAAGCCATAATTATTAGACACCTTTTCTCCAAATTAAGACATTTACCTGAGAGCCTATGTTTAACTGCCTTTCCAAGAAAATTAATTAGAAAGAAACTACTTCCTTATTAGTGTGAATGGTTTAATAAGCTCTTTTTAAACTATAATCATTCATAGTTCGATAAGTTTAAAATTCTTCTGTTGGTGCAGGCATTTTCTCACAGATGAGACTCTTCTCTGCCTCTTTTATTTATTACTGGGCTTTGCTTCTATTCTTTCACTATTCTTGTCTACATTCTGGATACCAAGGCCATACCTGTAGCTTTTGATAGCACCTGTATAGGAACTAAGGGTCCCTTAGGAGTAAAAAGCCATCAGCGAATTTGTTCATAATAGTAATTTGTTAATAAATATCTTTTAGTTTCTACTGTGTGAAGATAAGTGATGGTGCAGAAGTACTGATTTCACCCATTTGTATCCAGCTAAAATTCTAACATAATAGTAATAGCAGTAGTAATGACGGTACTTTATGAAGAGCTAAGTGTCAGGTACCATGCAGGCACTGTGCTAACCAATAACATGCATTGCCTCATTTAATCCTCACAACCTCCTCATGAGGTAGACATTATTGTTTCCATTTATAGTTCAGGAAACTGAAGTTCAGATAGTTAACTGCCTGAGATCTCACAGTTACTAAATGGAAGAGTTGGGATTCTAACGTTAAGTTAACGACTTGTTTTAGTTGGCTAAGGCTGCCATAACAAAGTACCGAAAACTGGGTTCTTAAACAACAGAAACTTATTTCCTTGCAGTCCTAGAGACTACAAGTTCAAGATCAAAGTATCAGCAGGGTGGTTTTTTCTGAGGCCTCTCTCCTTGGTTTGTACATGGCCATCTTCTCCCTGTGTCTTCACATGAGCTTTCTTCTGGGCCTGTGTATGTCCTGATCTGCTCTTCTTATGATGACAACACTTATTTTAGATCAGGGCCCACTCTAATGAATTTATTTAAAGTTGATTATCTCTTTAAAAACTTTATTCCCAAATACAGTCACATTCTGCAGTAGAGAAGGTTAGGGCTTCAACATATGAATTGGGGGGAACACAGTTCAACCCATAAAAGTCCTGAAACCATGAAGTCTGTGTATTACCAGTAAGAGGAAATATCAAGTCAGCTAGACATTTCCACTCTGGTATAAATTAGTTTTCTCCCAACTAATTTCCTACAGGAAGATTTGGATGGTGAAACTTATCGAGAAACTTGGGGGCTCTGGGTCCTTTAGGGAATGAAGAAAAGTCATCAAAAGTGGGAACAAGGAAGGAAACTAGAAGGACAGAATCTCCTAATTTGCTGTTTTGGGTAGGACCAAACTTCTGGAAGTAAATTAAACACAGCATCATTTTCTAATTTTGCTTCTATATTTCATCTTTCTAGCTTCTCATTTTTGTTCTGAAAGCATCATTGCTCTCCAATCAAGCTGGCAGGCTCCTCATCTCTTGGAAAAGGTCCTGAACAAATCCCATTGCCACTTTTGAAATAGGACCAAAAAAATAAAAGAAAGTAATAATCTGCTAGATTCTCTACCATTTAAAAATATTATTAAAAATTATAGACATCTGCTAATATAGATTGGAATCCAGAAATTATTAGTGGGTATCTGGAAAGTTTAATAAGAATTCACAGGAAGCCAATCAACATCAGGGATGGTTTTTCCTGGTGAACTCCCGATTTCCATCATAGCTATTTCATCTAAAGGAGTATATCAGAAAGTAAACCACAGCACTGCTCACATCCTGCCTTCCAAGAGTTCTTATTTCTATAACCTCTTGGGAGCCAAAGCTAATGAAGAAAGCAGGGCCTTCCTTCTGCCCTCATCTATCAAGGGTCAGATTCTCCCATTACTTTTTCTCTTCCTATGCCAGTGAGTTTGTCCATGGGGCATACTGCAGAATTTGCCACTTGTCTAGAGGCAAAATTAACTACCAAGTTACTTTTGGACACTCAGCGCATTATGAATAATCCTGCTTGACAGCCCATTAAGTGCCTTCTGAGTCAGGAAGGGCTAACAAGTTTTAGTTTGTACACCAACTCCAAATGACTGATGGGTAGTGACTGTCTAGGTAAGGGCAGTGTTGAGAAGGTTGTGAGGCCATTTTTTAAAAAAGAAAAAAAAATGCCATAATCAATTAGTGTGGTCTACCATAGGAGAGGGACTAGTGGCATAAATATAAATGATCTTTCATCGGCAATAAATTCAAAGCTACAATTTATAGTGAGCTTACCCTGTGCCAGGCACTGGGCCAAGCCTGGTACATGCATTATTTCAGTGAATGTTCACAACTCTCCAGGATAAGTGTTATATATCTCTATTGCAAGGAGAAAGAAACTTGCAAGGATAAAGAAACTTGGGCACAGTGGGTTTAAATAGACAGCTCAAGGTTATCCATCTAGTAAGATTCAGAGCAGGGCAGTCATGATATAGATTCTAGGAAAAAATGCACTGAATATGTGGATTAGGATTTGAGCTGAGGCTGCTGCAGGCAAAGCTACAGTGCTGGTATCACTGTGAGACTGCAGGGCATCACCAAGGACCCAGGAGGGGAACTTCCTTAGATGTGTCCTCAATATAGCCTTCCTAACTCGGAGCTGGCAAGCTTGTCTTCTCATTATTGAGTCCACAGATACTTACTGAGCATCTAGACTGCTAAGCATCCGGGAATACAGCGAGCACAATAGGGTTCCCTGCCCTGGAGGAGCTTATGCTCAAGTTGAAAGAGGCAGACAACAAACACATTAACAAATAAGATCACTTCAGGCCTAGATAAATGCTGCAGAGTTGCTTAAAGAGGGTTACTGGATGGAACTATGTGGGAACAACTACTTTAGCCAGGGATGAAGATGTCTCTGAGAAAGGGATCTGAAAGGTGAGAAGAAGGCAGTGTGGGGAAAATATGGGACAGAAAGAAGAAGGAGTAAATGCAAACACCCTGACACATTAGGACCTTGTCATATTTGCAGGAAAAGGCTCGGTTATTGGCCATTCCCTCACTGTTATTTGAAGACTGAAAATCATGGCCATGCTTCTGCGATTGTCTGAATTTCAGTTCCCCTGAACAAACTTACTTGGTGGGGAAAATAGAATAAAGTGATCTTCCTTCTGTTTTTCTTCTCTTTCTTCTGCCCTCTAAATGTTTATGTCAGTAAGTCAGTAAGGAGTTACACACATGACCAAACCTTCAGCATTTTGAAGAATTAATTTGCTTAGGGAAGAATATGAACTTACAGCATGTCTTGTAGAGAATGTCTATTGATAATACACATAATAGTCACACATCAAACAAACTAATATTAGGGAAAATCCTTTCTTTAACTCAATCTAGAGAGTTTATCTTTGAACACTAAGAATATGTTAGAAAATGTAAAATAATTTTCACGAGTTTTGATACAATCATCATGTATTTCCTGCAGAGTGGAGTCTCCTTGTTCTAATCACATGATCCTTTGGGACAGCTGTTGTGGAGAGGACACCTCAGAATAAGGGGTATCGTGCCATGACGCTGTTTTTTTTTTTTTTTTCTTTTTCTCGGTGTTTTTTCTGACATTGATTTGAGATTGATTTACATTAGTTTATGTAATATTTTAAATGAAAATAATGGGCACGCATTTCATGGTTATTACAATATAAATAGGACAACTATTAGCTAAAAGCCTGAATTAACCTTTGCAAAGTGGCCCAACAAAGCTTCCTCCTGGGACAAAACCTCTGGCATTTCTGTCTCACATATCTATACTTATTTAATAAACATTTATCAAGTGTACCCAGAAAGTGCCAAATTCTATGAGAGGTAAATAAAAAGCAGAGAAATCATTGTTTCTACCCTTGAGAAACTTGTATTTCATTGGGGCTAAATATTTGAAAGAGCTAAGGAACAAAGCTAGAGCAATTCAGAAAAAAAAAAATAGGTAATTAAGATTTGCACAGAGCATCATAGATCATCTTTATATGCCTTTCTTTGTTTTGCTTGCACAATGGTCTTTTGAGGTAGTTATTGATATTATCCCCATTTCCCAGATGAAGAAACTGAAGCTTAGAGAGGTAAAATACACAAGACAACTAGTAAAGGTCAAGAGCTGTAGTAGTTAAGAGCAAGGGCTCTGGGGTCAGACAAACTGAATTAGCTTTACAAACTTCGGCAAATTTTTTACCCTCAGCCTCAGTTTACCCATTTTAAGGGATAATAATGGTATTCACTTTCTCCACTGTTGTATTGAATGAGAAATCTATTGAAGATGCCTAGCACAGAGCTGGGACCACAGCATCCACTCAGTAACGCAACCTTTGTTATGAGGAAGTGGCAGAGCCAAGATTGGATTCCAGCATCTCTGCTGTCCAAATACAAGACCCTGCACGTCATGTGGACCCTAGCACTCTCCGCTTAGGTTAAAAACGTGGCTCAAGCACTTATAAGCATGACCATGGGCAAGTTCCTTGATGGCTCTGTGTCTCTGTTTCCTCATTTGTGAAATGGAGATGATACAGTGGCTACCTCACAGGCTGTGTAAAGATACAGTGCTTTCCTACACATAGAGCACTTAGAACAGTGCTTGGCCACATTAAGCTCCCTAAAGAACTTTACCATCAAGGATCAAAGATGCAGGTGGGGTGTGTTTAGGAAGGCTTCTTCCAGGCAGAGCTTGTCACTTATATCCTGATGGAACAAATGCCAACAGGAATTGAATTGGCACACCCTGCTGATTGATCATCACCCTCACACAGTTGGAGGAGGCATCATGGCTAGATTTGAAAACCTACCTTCACCGCCTCTCTTGCACCTGTCAAAACTGCAGGGGCTGCTCAGCAACACATGAGAAATCCAATTTGCAATAAAATCATTTTTTTCCAAATACATCTGTCTACAGTTGAAGGCGGCAAAACACATTTGAGAATTTGCAATCCCGCATAGAGGATATGAACTTGTCAACTTGTTCTGTCAACAGGCTTGATGTCTGAGCATTGTTGTCATCACAGAACTGCTTGCTATCTGCCAAGCTTGATTGTTTCCCTCTCAAGTGGGAATTGGAAGGTTCTCTAACAGAAGAAAGCTTTACAAGCCCCGGATATAATGCAAAGCCACAGCCCTTGACTTTGTAAAGTGGAAGGTTTAGTCTCTGTGTGCTCTTAGCTGCGTTTTGCTCCATGGCCCTGAGAACCTTCCCCTTCTCCCTCTTTCCCTCCCCTTCACTTTTTATTCCCTTTCTCCCCTTCTATGAACCAGTGTTTCTAATGGGGGCAGGAATAGGTCAGCTATGTTTGCCACTCTGGAAACATTCCTTAAATTAAGTTACCATTTAGAGTTTGTTTATCAGGTGCTTACTACATGCATGACCTTGTTTAGTCCTCAAACAAGCCCCTGGAGGATTTGAACATAGGATTACTTGATGAGAGAGCCAGGACTTTAAAGTATGATGTTTCCTCTGAGTATGCGCAAAGATTTGTCTTTCTTGCCTGTGAGTCAAGGGAATTTTGGTTTTTGCCATAGGGGACTGTATTTTAATTGTGTTAGTTACATTTTTGACAGTTAAAAAGGGTAAAACATAAGAAAGTTGTAGATTAAATTAAAAAGATGAGGAAATAATCCTAGCTCCAGAAATTAAATCAGTTGAATCTTGGTGAATTTATAAGTGTCATTCCAATAGGTTTCATTAAAAATCCAACAGGGAAAAAAGAAGTGAACAGATTACTGACTTTGGAGTCAGATTCCATGTGGGACCAAATTCTGATTCCATATATGGCCTTGGGCAAGTAATTTACTATCCTTAAGAGAGGGCAAGCCTGGTGGCTCACGCCTTTAATCCCAGCACTTTGGGAAGCCGAGGCAAGAGGACGGCTTGAGCCCAGGAGTTCAGGCCAGCCTGGACAACATAATGAGACCCTATCTCTTTAGAAAACACACACACAAAAAACTCTCTCTCTCTCTCTCTCTCAAAGCCCCTTGATTTTCTTGACTATAAAACAGGAATGATACGGGCAGCTAACATATATGAAGCACTTGGTTCACGGTTAGTATTAAGTTAGTCTATATTTCCCTCTCTTTAAGTTGTACCTCTCTTTAGCAGAAATAGAAGGAGGAATTTCTCAGCAACTTGAAGAACCACAACATAAATGCAGTTTTATTATAAAAGAAACAACAGTCTTGCCATGTTCTCCCCGGACAAGTTAAAAAAAAAAACTATTAAAAAAATTGAGACAAAGGAGACTAGGAAGGCAAAAATATATATATTTAATAGTGACATTCTTCCATTCCAGGACCCCTGTGAATACCAAAACCTGAAGATGCCCAAGTCCCTTATATAAAATGGCATAGTATTTGCATGTAACCTATTACACACCTTCCTGTATACTTTAAATAATACCTAGATTACTTATAATACCTAATACAATGCGTACACATCACCTCACTTGCCTGGATTCAATGTAGTATTCAGTGCATGGTAAATTCAAGTTTAGTTTTTTCAAACTTTGTGTAATTTTTTTTCCCCAAATACTTAGGCTCTGTGGTTGGTTGAATTTATGGATGCAGAGCTCATGGATACAAAGGGCTGACTGTATATATACATATATATATGTATCCCTTTGAAGAATAAAGGATTCAAATATTACATGTTTTATGAGATGACTGAATTTAGTGGTTGGAATTTTTGGGTCCAATCTCCCATGGATAATGAGGAATCATTTTTTGGGTGTTTTTAAGTCAAGTTACATTATTTTCAATAGTGTGTGAATCAAGAGGATAGTGATTATGAGCAAAATAAAGAGAAAAACCTTTGGAGAGGATTTCCTAAGGTCACCAGTTTTGGCTTTTTTTTCTTCCATCCTGTCCTAGTTTCATCAGTGACTCTGGACCTCAGTTGACACAGAACTGGTTTCAAGTACAGGAAAAAGATGTGAACCCACCATCAATTATCAGTGGTAAGAGAATTAAAAAAAAAAAAAAATCAGGAGCTGTTCAGATCAAGATGAATATGCCTTTGTTTTCATCTTGAAAAAACTTCAGTCATTTTTACAATGCTATAAACACAAATTAATTTAACCCACTGTCCTCACTTTTACGTTTTAAAAGCCTGTGGAAGAAAGATGTGACAAAAAGAAAGATGCAAACATTATTATTTTAAATCCCTAACTTTTACATCCATCAGCTTTTCTTTCTGCTTAGTGCCCTGTCTGGAAACCGTCTTTTCCTTGTATTCTGTTTTTTTGTTTTTTTATTTGTTTGTTTTGTTTTTTAAAAAATAGTCTTTAATTTCCCAGAACAAAGGGAGATTGATGAGGACTTTCATTCACATGCTTCAGGCACTCCTTTCTATGAAGATGGATTCCTTCTTCAATAATCCTTTCCAAACAAGTTCTTAAGTCAGTTTATTTTTCTTTTTTTTTTTTTTTTTTTGATAATGTAAAACAAATTGTACCATTAGTCATTTAACACAAGCAAAACATCTCCCTTTGTGAAAACCACCAAGCCATTTGGTTAATAAATCACGTTTACCTAATGGATGGAACTTGATAATTTCTCCATATGTTACTACTAAAACTGACAAGGCAGAAGTTGCCAAGAAGAAGGGCTACACAGTACTCTAAAGAAAGAAAAATAGTTCTTGAGCTTTCATTAAATGTTTCTTTTTCTTAAAGTTTGGTTCTGTTTCCACCAGGAAATTAATTGCTATTTCACTTATACCTATGCCTGTAATTAAACAACGTTAAGAGAGTAGTTCTCAGAATAACTATTCCCAAAGCTAGTCTATGGAAAAAGCAACATTCCCAAGTGACTTTTTATGATATTTAGGATACCAACGAATAGTTTGTGAGTATGGCCTGTTTATTTCTAACAAAGCAACAAAAAATGCCTGAATCTGCACCATTTATTTGCTAAGATAAATAGTCCATGTGATTTTTGCCTGTCATTACAGCCTTTTTCAATTTTGGGGGGAAACATTGCCAAATAAGAAAAAAATCCATATATGGCCTTGGGCAAGTGAAATGAATAGAATTTTTCAACTGCTTAGAGAAAGCTCCTTTGACATGCAGTATAATTGCCAGAGGAACTGAGTGCATCTAAACAGACCATACAAATTTATACTTCTACCAACAGTGTATGAGATCTGTTTTCCTTACATTTATATTAGATTTTTATCAAACTTTTTAAACTTTACCAGTCTGATAGGTAAGAAGTAGTGTTGTGATTTTTATAAATATCTCTTCAGTTATAAGGGAAGTTAAACTATAATATTTTTGGCCAGGCATGGTGGATCATGCCTGTAATCCCAGCATTTTGGGAGGCTGAGGTGGGTGGATCGCTTGAGCTCAGGAGTTGGAGACCAGCCTGGGAAACATGGCAAAATCCCGTCTCTACAAAAAATACAAAAATTAGTCAGGAATGGTGGCATGTGCTTGTAGTCCCAGCTACTAGGGAGTCTGATGTGGGAGGATGGTTTGAGACCAGGGGGTGGACATTGCAGTTAGCTAAGATGGTGCCACTGCACTCCGGCCTGGGTGACAGGGCCAGACTCTGACTCAAAATAAATAAATAAATAAAATAAAAATAAACTATAGGCTGGGCATGGTGACTCACGCCTGTAATCCCAGCACTTTGGGAGGCGGAGGCAGGCGAATCACGAGGTCTAGAGATCGAGACCATCCTGACTAACACGGTGAAACCTTGTCTCTATTAAAAAATACAAAAAATGAGCCAGGCATGGTGGGGGGTGCCTGTAGTCCCAGCTACTTGGGAGGCTGAGGCAGGAGAATGATGTGAACCCGGGAGGTGGAGCTTGCAGTGAGCTTAGATTGCACCACTGCACTCCAGCCTGGGCGACAAAAAACAAACAAACAAAAAACTATAATATTTTCACATATAGAGGACATCTGTTTCTTGTGAATTGTCAGCTTATCTCTTCACTCATCCTTTAAAAAGATTAAGCCTAACTTTTACAGTTATTTTGACTTTTATTTTATTTTTTAATCTATTTTTTATTTCAATAGGTTTTTGGGGAACAGGTGGTGTTTGGTTATAGGAATAAGTTCTTTAGTGGTGATTTCTGAGATTTTGGTGCACCCATCACCTAAGCAGTGTACACTGTACCCACTGTATAGTCTTTTATCCCTCACCTCCCTCCTACCTTTTCCCTCAAGTCCCCCAAATGCATTGTATCATTCTTACGGTTTTGTGTTCTCATAGCTTAGCTCCCAGTTACGAGTGAGAACACACAACGTTTGGGTTTCCATTCCTGAGTTACTTCACTTAGAATAATAGTCTCTAATTCCACCAGGTTGCTGCAAATGCCATTATTTCATTCCTTTCTATGGTTGAGTAGTATTCCATGGTACATATAGACCACACTTTCTTTATTCACTAGTTGATTGATGGGCATTTGGGCTACTTCCATACTTTTGCAATTGCAAATTGTGCTGCTATAAACATGCATGTGCAAGTATCTTTTTTGTATAATGACTTCTTTTTCTCTGGGTACATACCTAGTAGTGGGATTCCTGGATCAAATGATAGATCTACTTTTAGTACTTTAAGGAACCTCCACACTGTTTTCCATATTGGTTGTACTAGTTTTACATTCCCATCAGCAGTGTAAAAGTGTTGCCTTTTCACGGCATCCACGCCAACATCTATTTTTTTAAAAATTTTTTTATTATAGCCATTCTTGCAGGAGTGGGGTGGTATCACCTTGTGGTTTTAATTTGCATTTTCCTGATCACTAGTGATGTTGAGCATTTTTCTATATGCTTGCTGGCCATTTGTATATCTTCTTTTGCGAATTGTCTATTCATGTCTGTAGCCCACTTTTTGATTATGTATTTTTTTCTTGCTGAATTGTTTGAGTTCTTTGTAGATTCTGGATATTAGTCCTTTATCAGATGTAGAGATTGTGAAGATTTTCTCCCACTCTGTGGGTTGTCTGTTAACTCTGTTGATTATTTATCTTGCTATGCAGAAGTTTTTAGTTTAATTATGTCCCATCTATTTATCTTCGTTTTCATTGCAGTTGCTATTGGGTTCTTCGTCATGAAATCCTTGCCTAAGCCAATGTCTAGAAGGGCTTTTCCAGTGTTATCTTCTAGAATTCTTATGGTTTAAGATCTTAGGTTTAAGTCTTTGATCCATTTTGAGTTGATTTTAAGGTGAGAGGTGAAGATCCAGTTTCATTCTCCTACATGTGGCTTACCAATTATCCCAGCACCATTTGTTGAAAAGGGTGTCCTCTTCCCACTTTGTTTTTGTTTGCTGTAAGTATTTGGGTTTATTTCCGGGTTCTCTATTCTGTTCCATTGGTCTATGTGCCTATTTTTGTACCAGTACCATGCTGTTTTGGTGACTATGGCCTTACAGTACGGTTTGGAGTCAGGTAATGTAATGCTTCCAGATTTGTTCTTTTTGCTTAGTCTTGATTTGGCTATGTGGCTCTTTCTTGGTTCTATATGAATTCTAGGATTGTTTTTTCTAGTTCTGTGAATACCGATGGTGGTATTTTAATGGGAATTGCACTGAATTTGTAGATTGCTTTTGGCAGTATGGTCATTTTCACAATACTGATTCTACCCATCCATGAGCATGGGATGTGTTTCCTTTGGTTTGTGTCATCTATTATTTCCTTCAGGAGTGTTTTGTAGTTTTGCTTATAGAGGACCTTCACCCCCTTGGTTGGGTATAGTCCTAAGTATTTTGTTTTATTATTTTTTGGCAGCTATTGTAAAAAGCGCTGAGTTATTGATTTGATTCTCAGCTTGGTCACTGTTGGTGTATAGCAGAGCTACTGATTTGTGTACATTAATTTTGTATCTTGAAACTTTGCTGAATTCATTTATCAGCTCTAGGAGCTTTCTGGATGAGTCTTTAGGGTTTTCTAGGTATACGATGATATCATTAGCAAACAGTGATAGTTTGACTTTCTCTTCACCAGTCTAGATACCCTTTATTTCTTTCTCTTGTCTGATTGCTGTGGCTAGGACTTACAGTACTATGTTGAATAGAAGTAGTGAAAGTGGGCATCCTTGTCTTGTTCCAGTTTTCAGGGGGAATGCTTTCAACTTTTTCCCCGTTCAGTATAATGTTGGCTGTGAGTTTGTCACAGATGGCTTTTATTACCTTAAGGTATGTCCCTTCTATGCCAATTTTGCTGAGGGTTTTAATCATAAAGAGATGCTGGATTTTGTTGAATGCTTTTTCTGCATCTATTGAGATAATCATGTAATTTTTGTTTTTAATTATGTTTATGTGGTGTATCACATTTATAGACTTGCAGATGTTAAGCCATCCCAGCATCCCTGGTATGAAACCCACTTGATCATGGTGGATTATCTTTTTGATATACTGTTGGATTTGGTTAGCCAGTATTTTGCTAAGGATTTTTGCATCGATGTTCATCAAGGATATTGGTTTGTAGTTTTCTTTTTTTGTTTTGTCCCTTCCTGGTTTTGGTATCAGTGTGATACTGGCTTCATAGAATGATTTACGGAGGATTCCCTCTTTCTCTATCCTGTGGAATAGTATCAATAGGATTGTACTAGTTCTTCTTTGAATTTCGGGTGGAATTCAGCTGTGAATCCATCTGGTCCTGGACTCTTTTTTGTTGGCAAGTTTTAAATTACCATTTCAATCTCACTGCTTGTTATTGGTCTGTTCAGAGTTTCTATATCTTCCTAGTTTAATCGAGGAGGGTTGTATATTTCCAGGAAATTAGCCATCTTTAGGTTTTCTAGTTTATGTTTTGACTTTTAATTGTTTTCATCATGACTTTTATTTACTTTTATGTTTTTCATATTTTATTAATATTTTTCCTCTTTACTTCCAACTAACTAATCTATTGGTTTTATACCATGTAAATTGTTTTATTTTATTCCTTTTAATTTTCCTATTTTATAATTATCCTCTTGGTTTTAATGTCTCCTCCACCTATCTTTGAGCTTTTACTATTTGAGCCTGGGCACAAAAGCACAGGCTGGAGGCTGCCTCTGTGCAGTGGCCCTGTTTTCACCTCTTTTTCCCCTTACTGAATCTCTTATCTGTTTATCTTCATCTTAGCTGCCTCAGAAAACTAAATAACTTACTTGGCCTAGGAGAACTCCTGTTTTTGTTTGTATGGATGGTGCTCTTGTTATACTGAAATGGTGATAATCTTGATAATTTGTACTATCCGGAAACTATTTCCAAAGATTACTCATGGGAAGTAGAACCAGGTGACTGTGAATGAGAAAAGACATAGAGAATCTTTACTTTATACTTATACCTATCTGTACTGTTTGGAATGTTTCCATAGTCATGTAGTACTTTTATAAAATACACAAGTGAAAACTAGTAAGTTTTATGTTCTCCAACATTTATGGGCAATGGCTATGGGACAAATTGTATCAACAGCATGCCAAAGGTGAGATGGGAAGTTGTCACCCTGCTCTGGCATGGGTGAGGAAGCTGTTGATAAATAGTCCCAGGATAGCAACACAGAATGTCTGTATCCAGATGGTGGCCAGCAGTGGACAGACCCTAAGGTTACTCCCAATGACCCCTGCCTTCTAATATTCAAATCCCCTCCCTTTGAGAGTGAGTAGGATCTGCAACCTACTTCTTTTTTTAATTATTATTTTTTATTTTTTTGAGACAGGGTCTCGCTGTGTTGCCCGGGCTGGAGTGCAGTGGTGCAATCTCGGCTCACTGCAAGCTCCACCTCCCAGGTTCACACCATTCTCCTTCCTCAGCCTCCCGAGTAGCTAGGACTACAGGCACTTGCCACCACGCCCGGGTAATTTTTTGTATTTTTAGTAGAGACAGGGTTTCTCTGTGTTAGCCAGGATGGTCTCGATCTCCTGACCTCGTGATCCGCCCGCCTCGGCCTCCCAAAGTGCTAAAATTACAGGCATGAGCCACCCCACCCGGCCGGATCTGCAACCTACTTCTAGTTGGGATATCACCCCTATGATTATGCTATAATACATCAGAGAAGACTCCATGCTACTAGCACTCACTGTTGCTTTCCTGCTGGCTCTGTAGAAGCAAGTGGCCATGATGTGACCTGGATATGAAGAGGGCTGTGTGCTGGGAGTCGCAGGCAGCCTCTAGGGGCTGAGGGTGGTCTCTAGCCAATACAGTGAGAAACCAAAGCCCTCAGAAATACAGATGCAAGAAGGTGAATTCTGCTAACAACCTGAGTGAGATTGGAAGCAAATTTTCCCTAACTGAGCCTCTAGATGAGAACATACCCAGATGACACTTTGATTGCAACCATTTGAGAGCAGAGGACCCAGCTAAATGGTTCCTGGAATCATGACTCATGGAAACTGTGACATGATAATGTGTGTATGTATGTGTTAGTGTGCGTGTTTAATTGCTTTATTGAGGTATAATTTGTATACTATATAATTCACCTATTTAAAATGTACAATTCAATGAATTTTAGTATATTCACTGAGTTTGTAAGCATTACCACAATCTTAGAACATTTCATCTCCTCCCAAAAAACCCCACACACATTAGCAGTTACTCCCCAACCCCTCAGCCCTAGACAATTTCTAAACTACTGACTGTCTCTATAAATTTGCCTTTTCAAGGTATTTCATATGAATGAACTTGCATAATATGCGGTCTTTTTTGATTGACTTCTTTCACTTAGTGTTGTTTTAAGCCACTAAATATGTGGTAATTTATTACATAGCATAGAAAAGTAATACACATTCACAGCAGTTTAACTCTAATATTTATTTCTCAATTGCTCCTCTTCCCTTCTAATCAGGGTCAAAAGAATCCTCATCCATTGTGTTCCTCGTGAGAACTGCTCATTTGTTAGAACTTTTATTCATCATTCAGGATTCACATAAAAGGTAAGATCCCACACAGGAGGGAAGCACTCTTCACTTCCATATCATGGATCTTTGTTCCTTTTGAGAAAGTGCTTCAAGGGTTTAGGTTGTGGCTGAGGATCCTGTAATGTTTGTTTGGTTTCCCCAAGGACAAGTAGAATGTTAACTATGATATTCAAATCTAAACCTTGACTTTTTGTCTGCTTGAACTATCAGTAACAGAGAGGTGTGTTACAGTCTCACTATGATTGTGAATTTCTTGATTCCTCCTTGTAAACTTCCCCTCCACTATCCATCTGCATCCCTTATCCCCGAACTACCCTGGCCTATGGTTTCAGGTCACTTCTGTGGTTTCCAGTGACTCATTTTCTGGCACTTGGAGATGTTTCCTGTTTTAAGTATGTATGAATTTGGCTTTGCATTTAAAATAATTCGTATTATATTTTAAAAATCTTTTCTAGGCATTGCAGTGGGAGGGTTTTTACATTTCTCAGTCAGCCATATTGCTGAAATTGGATCAATCAAAAGTTGATTTTTCTAAAGTCCTAAATGGGACATATTTCCTATCCCCAGGTGTCTTATAAATTTTGTTTATTAACAATCATCTCAATGCCTCAAGGAGTCAGGTGTCACCCTGCAATCCCCTTCCTAACACAGCATCACTAGGCTCCCGCATTTGACCACAACTCACAAGATTCCAGACACCGCCTTGTGAAATGCCACCACTTCCTACCCTCAGATTCAAGTGCAGAGATGAACATATGCTTACACACATGCATATCTTCCTGCCCTCTCCACAGAGTTTCTGAGGGGGTGCCAATAGGCCAGAAGCCAGGCAGTAAGCTCTGGCCACAATGAACCATGCTCAGTTCCCTGAAAGTGCGATGTTCCCATGGATATGCTTTGCACTTACTTTTCCCTTCTTGTGCTATTTTCCTTATTCCCACCTGGCAAACTCCTGTTCATCATTCAAAATGCACCTCAATCCATTCCTTTTGCAAAGCTTTCCCTGCCCTTTTATTGCTTTGCACATCCTTCTACTATTGGATTCATTATACTACATTTTTGCATTTAAATGTCTGTCCACCTCACCAGCCTATGAGCTCTTTTTATCTCTAATGCCTGGCATGTTGCCTGACTCATACCAGGTACTCAACTAATGTTTATTGACTTTAACTTATCAGGATTTCAGGGTGATATCAGGGAAATGTATGGACACTGACTCCCAGAATTGGGTTTATTGGCAGTCTACCCCTGGACCTTGAAATTTGAGAAACTGACACAGGTTATAACTTCTCAAAGGCATTTAAAGGGAGAACTTGGGCCAGGAGTGGTGGCCCATGCCTGCAATCCAGCACTTTGGGAGGCCGAGGCGGGCAGATCACTTGAAGTTAGGAGTTTCAGACCAGCCTAGCCAACATGGTGAAACCCTGTTTCTACTACAAGCCTCTTCAGTGTAACCCTGAACCATCCTTCCTTAGTGGGTGGGGCTTCCTTGCAAGATCTCCAATAACTCCAGCCAGAGGCTCAGGGACAGAATTCAGATCTCCCTGGGTCTGAGCCTCTATGGGGAAGGGTGGCTGCATTCTCTGCAGACCAGCAGACTTAGCCACTCCTCCTGGTAGTTCTGAGAAATCTGGGCAGCCCAGATAAGTGGGTTTCCCCCCAGTGAAACATACCCTCTCCACCAAGGGACAAACTGCTTCGTTAAAAGGGTCCTGCTCCCCATGCCACCCAACTGGGTGAGACCCTCCAACATGGGTTGTCAGACACCATATACAGGAGCAATCCTACTTGCATCAGGTTGGTGTCCTTCAAGGTCAGAGGTCCCAGAAGAAGGATCAGGTACCCATCTTTGCTGCTCTTCAGCCTCCTTGAATGACATCTCCAGGCACAGAGCAAATCAGATTAATAGGGCCTGAAGTGAACCCCTAACACACTGCAGCAGCCCTACAGAAGAGGGACAGGACTATTGAAAGAAAAACAAGCAGAAAGCAACAACAATAGCATCATCAACAATCACAAAAACAACAAAAAGGCCCCCACAAAAACCCCATCCAAGGGTCAGCAGCCTCAAAGACCGAAACTAGACAAACTCACAAAGATGAGAAACAATCAACAACAACAAAAATGCTGAAAACCCAAAAGGCCAGAGTGTCTCTTCTCCAAATGATCGCAATGTCTCTCCATCAAGGTCACAGACTGGATGGAGGATCAGATGAACGAATTGACAGAAGTAAGCTTGAGAAGATGAATAGTAAAAAACTATGATGAGCTAAAGAAGTATGTTCTAACCCAATGCAAAGAAGCTAAGAAGCTTGATAGAAAGTCAGAGGAATTGCTAACTAGAATAACCAGTTTAGAGAGGAACATAAATGACATGATGGAGCTGAAAAACACAGCACAAGAACTTAACAAAGCACACACAAGTATCAACAGCTGAATTGACCAAGTGGAAGAAAGGATATCATAGTTTTAAGACCACCTTACTGAAATAAGACATGCAGACAACAATAGAGAAGAAAGAATGAAAAGAAATGAGCAAAGCCTTTAAGAAATATTGGACTTCATAAAAAGACCGAACCTACGATTGACTGGAGTACCAGAGGAGGTGGGGAGAATGGAAACAAGCTGGAAAATACACTTCAGGATATTATCCAGGAGAACTTCTCCAACCTAGCAAGATAGGCCAACATGCAAATTCCGGAAATACAGAGAACACCATTAAGATATTCCATGAGAAGATCAACCCCAAGACATACAATCATCAGATTCTCCAAGGTTGAAATGAAGGAAAAAATGTTAAGGGCAGCCAGAGAGAAAGACCAGGTCACCTACAAAGGGAAACCCATCAGACTAACAGTAGACGTATCAGTAGAAACTCTATAAGCCAGAAGAGAGTGGGGGCCAATATTCAACATTCTTAAAATAATTTTCAATCCAGAATTTCATATCCAGCCAAACTAAGCTTCATAATCTAAGGAGAAATAAAATCCTTTACAGACAAGCAAATGCTGAGGGATTTCATTACCACCAGACTTGCCCCGCAAGAGCTCCTGAAAGTAGCACTAAATATGGAAAAGAAAAACTGGTACCAACCACTGCAAAAACACAGCAAAATATAAAGACCAATGACACTACGAAGAAACTCCATCAACTAGTGTGCAAAATAACCAAATGGCATCATGATGACAGGATCAATTTCACACATAACAATACTAATCTTAAATACAAATGGACTAAATGCCCCAATTACAAGACACAGACTGGCAAACTGGATAAGGAGTCAAGACCCATCGATGTGCTGTATTCAGGAGACCCAACTTATGTGCAAAGACACACACAGCTCCAAATAAAAGGTTGGAGGAAAATTTACCAATCAAATGGAAAGCAAAAAAAAAGCAGGGGTAGCCAGGCATGGTGGCTCACACCCATAATCCCAGCATCTTGGGAGACTGAGTGGGGCGGATCACGAGAGTTCAGGAGTTCAGCTCATGACCAGGCTGGTCAACATGGTGAAACCCTGTCTCTACTAAAAATACAAAAATTAGCTGGGCATGGTGGCAGGCCCCTGTAATCCCAGATACTAGGGAAGCTGAGGCAGGAGAATCACTTGAACCCGGAGGCAGAGGTTGCAGTGAGCTAAGTTCGTGCCCCTGCATTCCAGCCTGGGTGATAGAGCAAGATTCTATCTTAAAAAAAAAAAAAAAAAAAAATGCAGGGTTGCAATCCTTGGCTCTGACAAAACAGACTTTAAACCAACAAAGATCCAAAAAAAAAAGGACAAAGAAGGGCATTACATAATGGTAAAAGGTACAATTCAAGAAGAAGAGCTAACTATTATAAATATATGCACCCAATACAGGGGCACTCAATAAAACAAGTTCTTAGAGACCTACAAAGAGACAGACTCCCACACAATGATAGTGGAAGCCTTTAACACCCCAGTCAGTGTTAGACAGATAAACGAGACAGAAAATTAACAAGGATATTCAGGACTTGAACTCAGCTCTGGATCAAGTGTACCTGGTAGACATCTACAGAACTCTCTACCCCAAATCAACAGAATATACATTCTTCTCAGTGCTCATGGCACTTATTCTAAAATCGACCATACAATTGGAAGTAAAATACTCCTCAAAAAATGCAAAATAACTGAAATCATAACAGCTCTCTCAGACTACAATGCAATCAAATTTGAACTCAAGATAAAGAAACTCACTCAAAAGCACACAATTTCATGGAAATTGAACAACCTCCTCCTGAATGACTCCTGTGCAAATAATGAAATTAAGGCAGAAATCAAGAAGTTCTTTGAAACGAATGAGAACAAAGAGACAACACAGCGGAATCCCTGAGACACAGCTAAAGCAGTGTTAAGAGGAAAATTTGTAGCACTAAATGCCTACATCAGAAAGCTAGAAAGATCTCACATTGACACTTTAACGTCACAAGTAAAAGAGCTAGAGAGGCAAGAGCAAACTAATCCAAAAGCTAGCAGAAGACAAGAAATAGTGAACTAAGATCAGAGAAGAATTGAATGAGATAGAGACATGAAAAACCTTCCAAAAATTATATGAATCTAGGAACAGGTTTTTTTTAAAAATTAGCAAAACAGATAGACTGTTAGCTAGACTAATAAAGAAGAAGAGAGAGAAGAACCAAATAGACACAATAAAAGATGATAAAGAGGATATCACCACTGATTCCACAGAAATACAAACTACCATAAGAGAATACTATTAACACCTCTATGCAAATAAACTAGAAAATCTAGAAGAAATGGATAAATTCCTGGATGCATACACCCTACCACGACTAAATCAAGAGGAAGTTGAATCCCTGAATAGACCAATAACAAGCTCTGAATTTGAGGCAGTAATTAATAGCTTACCAACCAAAAAAAAAAAAAAAAAAAAAAAAAGCCCAGGACCAGACGGATTCACAGCTGAATTCCACCAGAAATACCAAGAGAAGCTGGTATCGCTCCTTCTGAAACTATTCCAAACAATTGAAAAGGAGGGACTCCTCTCTAACTCAGTTTATGAAGCCAGCATCATCCTGATACCAAAACCAGGAAGAGACACAACAAAGAAAGAAAACATTAGGCCAATATCCCTGATGAACACAGATGCAAAAATTCTCAATAAAATACTGGCAAACAAAAATCCAGTAGCACATCAAAAAACGTATCCATCATGATCTAGTTGGCTTCATCTCCTTGGGATGCAAGGCTGTTTCAACATATGCAAATCAATAAGTGTAATCCATCACATAAATGGAACCAAAGACTAAACCACATGATTATCTAATAGATACAGAAAGGCCTTTGATAAAATTCAATATCCCTTCATGTTAAAAACTCTCAATAAACTAGGTATTGATGGAACATATCTCAAAATAATAAGAACTATTTATGACAAACCCATAGCCACTATCATATTGAATGGGGAAAAGCTGGAAGCATTCCATTTGAAAACCAGTACAAGAGAAGGATGCTCTCTCTCACCACTCCTATTTGACATAGTATTAGAATTTCTGGCCAGGAAATCAGGTAAGAGAAAGAAATAAAGAGTATTCAAATAGGAAGAGAGGAAGTCAAATTGTCTCTGTTTGCAGACGACATGATTTTATATTTAGAAAACTCCATCATCTCAGTCCCAACACTTCTTGAATTAATAAGCAGCTTCAGCAAAGTCTCAGGATACAAAGCCAATGTGCAAAAATCACAAGCATTCCTTTACACCAACAATAGACAAGCACACAGCCAAATCATTAATGAAGTCCCATTCACAAGTGCTACAAAGAGAATAAAATACCTAGGAATACAGCTAACAAAAGACGTGAAGGACCTCTTCAAGGAGAACTACAAACCACTGCTCAAGGAAATAAGAGAGGGCACAAACAAATGGAAAAATATTCCATCCTCATAGATAGGAAGAATCAATATTGTGAAAACGGCCATACTGCCCGAAGTAATTTATATATTCAATGCTATTGCCATCAAACTACCACTGACATTCTTCACAGAATTAGAAAAAACAATTTTAAATTTCATATGGAATCAAAGAAGACCCCATATAGCTAAGACAATCCTAAGCCAAAAGAGCAAAGCTGGAAGCATCACACTGCCTGACTTCAAACTATAGTAGAAGGCTACAGTAACCAAAACAGCATGGAACTGGTACCAAAACAGACATGTAGACCAATGGCGCAGAACCGAGACCTCAGAAATAACACCACACATGGACAATCATCTGATGTTCGACAAACCTGATAAAAATAAGGAATGGGGAAAGGATCTCCTATTCAGTAAATGGTGCTGGAAAAACTGGCTAGCCATATGCAGAAAACTGAAACTGACCCCTTCCTTACACCTTATACAAAAATTAACTCAAGATGGATTAAAGACTTAAATGTAAATCCACAAACCATAAAGACCCTAGAAGAAAACCTAGGCAATACCATTCAGGACATAGGCATGGGCAATGACTTCATGACAAAAACACCAAAAGCAATTGCAACAAAAGCCAAAATTGACAACTGTGATGTAATTAAACTAAAGAGCTTCTCCACAGCAAAAGAAACTGTCATCAGAGTGAACAGGCAAACTACAGAATGAGAGAAAATTTTTGCAATTTATCCATCTGACAAAGGGCTAATATCCGGAATCTACAAGGAACTTAAACATATTTACAAGAAAAAAACACAACCCTATCAAAAAGTGGGCAAAAGATATGAAGACACTCCTCAAAAGAAGACATTTACGCAGCCAACAAACATATGAAAAAAAACCTCAAAATAAAATAAAATAAAATAAAATACAAATAAATAAAAATTTTATTAAATAAAAAACCCTCAACATCACTGATCATCAGAGAAATGCAAATCAAAACCACAATGAGATACCATTTCACACCAGTCAGAATGGCAATTATTAAAAAGTCAGGAAACAATAGATGCTGGCGAGGCTGTGGAGAAATAGGAATGCCTTTACACTGTTGGTGGGAATGTAAATTAGTTCCACCATTGTGGAAGACAGTATGGTGATTCCTCAAGGATCTAGAACCAGAAATACCATTTGACCCAGCAATCCCATTACTGGGTACATACCCAAAAGGTGATAAATCATTCTACTATAAAAATGCATGCACAAGTATGTTTATTGCAGCACTATTTACAATAGCAAAGACATGCAACCAACCCAAATGCCCATCAATGATAGACTGGATAAAGAAAATGTGGTACATACACACCATGGAATACTATGCAGCCATAAAAAGGAATGAGAAACTAATGCAAACTAATGCAGGAACAGAAAACCAAACACCGCATGTTCTCACCCATAAGAGGGAGCTGAACAATGAGAACATGGACATGGAACAACACACACCAGAGTCTGTTGGAGGGTGGGGGTTAAAGGGAGTGAACATAAAGGACGGGTCAGTAGGTGCAGCAAACCACCATGGTACACGTGTACCTATGTAACAAACCTGCATGTTCTGCACATGTATCCTGTTTTTTTTTTTTAAGAAGAAATAAATTTTAAAAGAGGGGGTGCTGGAGGACTTTGTAGGAATGTAAAATATCATGCAGCCATGGTGGAGGAAAGTTTGACGGCTCCTCAAAAAGTTAAATAGAATTACCACATGACCCAATAATTCTATTCCTGGATATATACAGAATAGAATTGAAAGCAGGTACTCAAACAGATACTTGTACACCAATGTTCACAGCAGCATTATCCACATTCACCAAAAGATTGAAACAATTCAAATGTCCTTCAATAGATGAATGAATAAACAAAATGTGGTATATCCATATAATAGAATACTATTCAGCTTTAGAGAGGTCTAAGATTTTTACACATACAACATGGATGAAACTTGAACAGGAGAATAGGACACATACACACACACACACACACACACACACGGACATTTATTGGAGGAAGTGGCACATGTGATTATGGAGGTTAAATCCCATGATCTGCCATCTGCAAGCTGGAGACTGAATAAAGCCAGTGGTGTAATTCAACCTGAGTCCAAATGCCTGAGAACCAGGGAGCTGACCAGTGGAGCAATCCCAGGGCAGAAGAGGTTAGATGTCTCAGCTCAAGCAGTGAGGTAGGAATAAAAGGGTGAATTCTCCCTTCTTCGACTTTTTGCTCTATTCAGGCCCTCAATGGATGGGGTGATGCCCACTCACATTGAGGAAGGCAAACTACTCTGCTAAGTCTAACAATAGACTCAATTCAAATGCTAACCTCAGCCAGAAATACCTTTGCCACACATCCAGAAACAATGTTTAATCTGGGTAACCTGTGGCCTGCTCAAATTGACACATAAAATAAACCATCACAGGAATCAAGAGAAAAAGAAATGTCCTCTTGTTGCTTTTTCTAAAATAAATTCAGAGTCAAAGAAGGAACATTCCCTTGTGGCATCTGGATTAGCTTAGTATTTCCAAATAGTATAATAATAATTGAATCTGTTTTGTGATTAGATCAGCCACTCTGCATTTAGAGGCTGGTAAAGGTTACAGTACAACCAGAAATTTCAGCCAACAGAGCTAAACATACATCAGTGATGGCTCATGCCTGCATTTCCTGCACAAGCTGGAAAGAAAGGGCCTAAGCCTTCTTTGTTACAGTAACTTGAAGACCTGTGTCTGGGAACTGCCTTATGGACTTGCCTCTCCAGAATTTCACCAGATAATGCAAACTGATGGAGGGAGTCGGAAAACAGACTGAATCTGTCTTCATTCGGCATGTGTTAGACAGAGACAGCATATGGTTGCATTATAAACTCTTGGGACAGACTTGCTTCTGGAAACCTTTCATTGCCCTATTGCTGTTGCCATGGCAACTGCTAGGACTTTTGATTCTGTCTTGGTCCTTCCTTCAGCACTTGACCACTGGGGTGTGACTTCTATTGAGCACTCTAGGAAAGCTCAGCTATGACTGCAAAGACTGCATTGTAATTTATGAGTGTCATAGGGGAATTGTATCCTCTTTTTGCTGCTCAGGGCAAAGCTACTATTTTGGGTCTGAACCTTCTCTCTGTGGGTGCTGCTCAGAGGATCTGGGTTGTTCCCTTCAGGCTGGGTGATTATGTAACCTGGAGGTGTGATGGGAACTGCTCCTCTTCCATTGTGTGACTCTTACAGTGGAAAAATAATTACAGTCATGGCGGTGAGTAACTAGGGGGCAAAGCAAAGAACTGAATGATGTGCAACTACTTGCTGCTCTGGTGTCATGTGACAGTCTTGTTTTCAGGGGGAGGCTCTCAAGCAGTGGTGTCTTACAATGCTTCAGGATAGAAGCAACCACCAACACTGAAGGATATCAGGCAACAATATAGAAAATTTTGCTTTCAATTTCCAATTGCATTAACCTAATTGTCTAGGTTAGTGGATTAAATAGACAAGCTAACAAATCTATTTAAAAGTTTTGTTAGGCTTTGTTTTAATACGAGACATTTTTAGATCATTGAATTATGTGATTCTGACAATTTTTCATGCTGGAGAACTACTGTTCACCAGCTCTTCTTTATAAACAGAGATAATTTTGTAAGAAATTAGAAATAAATCCTTATATTTAAAATGACTCTTTTCCTCATATTTTAATTATTTACATAATGAAAATTCATAGAACTACATAAAAGGCACTGGGTCTGTGGCTGGTCAGATCTCAATGTAGTAAGAACAAATTAGTTTTCTGCATAATAAAGGCTTAGGAATTTGTAATTCATGGCCATTATCACTCTGCTGGCCTTCATATTTTTGCATTGCTTATCGCAGTATATTAACAAATATTCATTAAATCCCTGTGAGCAAAATCCAGTAAAAGATTGATATCATCACTATCTTACCCATTTTGTCAGAGGAGAAAAATGAAGATGAATTGAGTTTATTCTTTCCTTCCTAGAGGAATTTGGCTAGAATAATAATTCACTTGGCTAAAACTGGCTGGAAAACATGGGAGGGAGAAGAAAAAGAGGCTGGAAGGGAAGAATAAAGCATATATATTTTTAAATTTTAGTTATATTCCAATATGCTAGAGCTTTGAAGGCAAGGCTCTTGGCTTCATCTTGACTTTAGATCACATTCTTCCTCTGGTGACTATGTAAATGAATTCATAATATTTAACACATCTCAACGCACGTGCCCCTTCTGTTTTCTTTGCACCACGTTGTAGATCTGCTTGTTTGTGTTCTCTCAGTCTCTCTGAGGCATTTGCCTTAAATGCCATAACACCAATGAATCCTTTGATCAGAAGGGAAGAGGAGGGGGCCCAGAGGCACAGACATCCTGCTGCAGGGAATGCTCAGCAAGGACTTCCAAGAGTCCCTGTTCCCAGTCCAGAGGTCACTTCACCTACTCCATAATGGACCTTCCATCACGTGTCCCTGGGAACCACGGCAATGCCCTTTAAAGCAGCTGCCAGCTGCCATCATTTACCAATTCACCAAACCCTCTAAAGTCACCATGGTTCTCCCTGGTTGACCTTCTTCTTTGAATTCAACTTTTTGTTGTTGCCGTTGTTCAGTAAGCCTTTATTAAAGATGTTTTTATTACAGTCTGTATTTGAGTAGAATATCTGTTTTGAAATTGAAGTTCAATTTCACACTTTTCTTAAAACATATATTGACACAGAAAAGATATGTATAGATGCATGCGCATATGTAGCAGGAAGAGCATTTGCTATTTTGAGGCTTGACAGAGAAATTAAGGAGGTGCAGGGAAAAGAGAAGGGAGAGAGATCTCTTTATAAAGAGTGGAGAAAAAGCAATCAGACCTGTCAAGGATGGCTGGTGACTTCAGAACCAGTGATGTCTGAGATATATATATATATATAATCATTCACATGGTTCAAAAATTAAGAATTGAAATCTTCCTCCCACTCTTGTCTCCAATTCATACAGACCACCTCTCCAGTTTTCCCTACTCTGTCAACAAATGTTATTATTTTCTCAAGAAGGTTTCCAGAGTTTCTCTGTGCATATACAGATATGAATAAATCTATTTATGTATTTGTTCACTCAACCAATTAACAATTGTTCCAGGCACAAAACAAAGCCCCCCAACCCCAAAAGATTACATTCTAGCTGGAAGAGACAGATGATATACAATAAATATAATAAATTTGAAAACAATATTTTCCATTAGATCAGTGGGTGTCAGGAAGAAAAAAACAGAAAATGTAAGGAAATAGAATCAGGATGAGGAGATTGGTTGCTGTTTTCAAGATGGCAGTCAAATGAGGCCTCATTGAGGAGGTAACATGTGAGCAATGACTTCAGTTGGGAAAAGACCATGGGGTGGAGAAAGTCTTTTTTTTCCTTTTTGGAGATGGGAGTCTCACTCTGTCACCCAGGCTGGGGTGCCAGTGGTGCTATCTTGGCTCACTGCAACCTTCCCCTCCCGTGTTCAAGAGATTCTCGTGCGTTGGCCTCCGCCAGTAGCTGGGACTACAGGTGCTCACCACCATGCGCAGCTAATTTTTTTGTAGTTTAGTAGAGACTAGGTTTCATAATGTTGGCCAGGCTGGTGTTGAACTCCTGGCCTCAAGTGATCTGCCCACCTCGGCCTCCCAAAGTGCTGGGATTACAGGTGTGAGCCACCGCGCCTGGCCGGGGTGGGGAAAGTTTAGCCCCACTTATAATAAGGAAAACGGTTTTCACCTGTGTTTTCTATGGGCACAGTGGTATTGATGAAAAAAGCCTAACTCTGTAAAACATTTAAAGAGATTTATTCTGAGCCAAATATGAGTGACATGGCCTGAGGCACAGTCTCAAGAGGTCTTGAGAGGAGGTTGGGTTATAGCTTGGTTTTATATGTTTTAGAGGGACATTAGATATCAATTAACACATGTGAGGTATATATTGATTCTGCCTGGAAAGGCGGGACAACTCAGAGGGAGGAGGTGCAGGATGTAGTGCTTATTGGTCACAGGAGCATGCAAAGATTTTCTGATTGGCAATTGATTGAAACAGTTAAGTTATTATCTAAAAACCTGGAATCAATAGAAAGGAGCATCTGGGTTAAGAAAAGTGGTTGTGGAAACCAAGGTTTTTATTATGTAGATAAAGTCTCGTAAGTGGCTGCCCTTAAAAATAATAGATGGCAAATGTGTCCTACTTAGACCTTTAAAAGGTGGTAGATTTTTAGTTAACCTCTTCAGGACTGGGAGGGGCTAGGAGGGGAAAGATCTAGTTATGTTATTAGAGATTCTTTACAGATGCAAATTTTCCCCTGTAAAAGATGGCTTTGCAGTGCCATTTCAAAATATGCAAAGAAACATATTTTGGGGTAATATATTTTTATTTCCTTCTGTATCTGCCATGTGATACTAGAGGCAGGTTGGAACTTGGTATCTTATTGCTACAAAGAGTCTGCTTTGTCAGTCTGAAGATCTGTTTTTAATGTTAATGCTGGTCAGCTGTGCCTGAATTCCAAAAGGAGGAGATCCCCCTTCCTTCTCATCATGGTATAAACTAGGTTTTTTCAGGTTTCCTTGGGTCCCTTTGGTCAAGAGGAGGGGGTCCATTCACAGTCAGTTAGTTGGGGGGGTTGGAAATTTATTTTTGGTTTATAGTGGCATTACAATTACATTGGATGGCCCCAACACAGAAGTGGATACACATATTCCCCTCCATCAATCCTCCTCAGGAAAACAACCTCTCTGTCAGCATCTCATCAATATCAACAAGGGGGACTCACATACATTATGTCATCAAATGTATAATTTTCGTCCTCTAGGAAGAAACCAGAAGAAGCTGCTGTAGTTCTACTTTGGTGGCATTTGTTAGGCAAAGACAAAGCAGCATCTAGACGGGGCAGCTCGTTCCTTTGCTTCCAGCAGCAGTGGAGGGTGGGGGAGTCACTTTAACTCCTCTCTTTTATTGGGCACTTAATATCTACCGGCACACTGCTAAGGATATCATCTCATTTGACCCTACAACAACAAACCCTGTGTTGTTGTGGGATAAGTATTTTTATTCCATTTTGACAGATAATAATTTATTAATGTTATAGGTAAAATGTTAGACTCAGGTTATGGAAACTGGCCAAGGTCACATAGATCCCAAGTATCCAGTTCTGAAGCCCATGGTTCTGGAGTGGGATGGACTCATTGCAGTCCTTGTCTTTCAAAGCAAATATCAGGCAGTGGGGTATCATCTGCCTTCTGCTGTTCACGATTGGAGCAGCTTGTAGTGGCTTTGAGCAGTGCAGGTAAATATATATGCTATCTCCCTAAAGGTCATTCTGTGGTTTCTTACAGAATCCATGATGCTTGGCATTTGGCTTGATTTTTTTCCCTTTCTATAATAAAATACCATATCAAGTCCACTCCTGTCAAATGTCATCATTGGTTTCACATCTCTAAGTCTACCTGTAGATTACTAAGGCAGTTTCAAAATTAATCACAGGATTCTCATATAAGACTCACAGTCATTGTTTCATCACTTTTTATTATAAAATAGTGCAGTGTCTCTTATCATTTAAAAGTTAATGGTAACTCTGTGCAGTCTTAACAATATATCTCACATGGCTTCCAGAACACTTGTTCAGGCTACCAAATTCCTTGGCTTGTTGCTGACAGAGTTTACAGAAAAAGGAGTAAGTTTTTAGTTGAGCTGACAAAAGGGAGTGGATCTTACATACACTAATGTTTACTTAAAATTATATCCCTATCCAGGTGTGTGGTGGCATGTGCCTATAATCCCAGCTACATGGGCAGCTGAGGTGGGAGGACTTCTTGAGCACAGGAGTTCAAGGCTGCAGTGAGCTATGATCACATCATTGTACTCCAGTCTGGGAGACAGAGTGGAAGACCCTGCCTCAAAAAAAAATCACATATTCATATATATATGTGTGTGTGTGTGTGTGTGTATATAAGACTATCAGCTATATATGGTCTCAATCTCAATCTGAATTCTAAGTATTCACTAAAAGTAAAAAGTGCATCACTTTTTTGGGATAAAACTCATTCCTATGCCAATGCCAGAGTGAGTGTGACTGCAGCTGGATTGTCAATTCTATAATTAAAACGTCAGTTTTGGCCCTTCAAAAATGTGGCTCTATTTCTATTCTTCTATTATTCTCTTTGATTCTCAGAAAGCAAGAACAAAAATAAACTTAAAGTTTGTACGCTTGATGAAGAATTGACCCAAACACTTCTTTCTGTTGCAGATGAAATGTGTGATTTGTATTTTAGTTACTGAAGTGTCAGCCTTGGAAGTATTCTATTTTGTAGAAATTAAAGGTCTCAGAAGTTGCTCAGTTAGGATCCTTTTATTTGTGACTGATTTATTGATCAATTACAAATGTGATTTAAAAGACATACTTTTGAGATATATTAATTTGTTATTTATCAATATACTTCATATTTACTTCTCATTTTAAGATGTTTTAACCATAAGTGATGCTGACATAGGAATGATATAGGGGAGACAGGGATAGAAAATAAATTTCTGACATTCTGATGTGTTTTTAAAATTAATTGGAAGCAGTATTCAGAAATATTCTCTAATTAGCTGTCAGCTTTCAGCCTGCATTATGTAGCAATCTTTAATTTGACATCCAAAGATACTTCTTTGTAGAAGAAAAACACAAATCATAAGTATAGATCTACCTGGCACTTTCTGGAAATTCTTGTAAGCTGCCAAATGGTTCTATTCTGGAACACAAGAAACAAAACAGCAGAAATCAGTTATGTCACTGCAAAAACAAAAAATGTCTTTGTTTTACTATCACCATCATCATCATCATCATCACTATGATCATTAACTCTGAGTTTAGGAAAACTTTGCTTTCCATTGGCTTTAGGTGTATCTTTTGCCACATGTCCATAGTAGATGCTTGATAACCATTTTTTGAATGAATGAATGAATGAGATGTTTACGTTTATGGCTGCAGTGGGGCAAGAGTTGGAAGATCTTAAACATTTCTCAGCTGTTACATGAGTCAGCACTGCAATACTTGTGCTAAAGAGAATCTTTCAGAGTTCATCTTTTCCTAAGTTGTTTTCTGCATGAATCGTCCTAAAGTTCTTCCAGACACACTGGGACTCCCAAATGCCTATGATGTAAGGCCTCTGCAATGTGTGAATGTGTAGGAAGTGTTTTTAAGATTTTCTTTCCCAATCAATTTGCTTTTTGGCAGATGACACAATTAAGGTGCAATATGTAGGTGGACACTTGCTAAATTATAAAATAAAGGAGGCTAGTGGGTGAGTGCAGAGGCAATGACATTAATAAAGTGGAGAAGATAAGAATCAGATAATTAGAAAAGGCAATTTTTTAAACAATTTATGAAGAGCCATGAAATGTTATACTAACAGAAAGAATTAAGGAACCAAAAACATATACCAGCCCTCTGCAGGAAGGGGAGACTACAAAGACAAATATTTTATTATTTTATTTTATTTTATTTTTAATTTTTTGAGATGGAGTCTTGCTCTGTTGCCCAGACTGGGGAGTGCAATGGTGCAATCTTGGCTCACTGCAACCTCTGCCTCCCCGGTTCAAGTGATTCTCCTGCCTTGGCCTCCAGAGTAGCTGAGATTACAGGTGCACACCACCATGCCCAGCTAATCTTTTGTATTTTTAGTAGAGACAGGGCTTCACTATGTTGGCCAGGCTAGTCTCAAACTCCTGACCTCAGGCAATCCACCCGCCTCGGCCTCCCAAAGTGCTGGGATTATAGGCATGAGCCATCGTGCCTGGCCAATAATTTTATTTTTGACCTGAAATTTTTATATGCTCTTCTACCAACTTAATCTCTCATTTTCTGATTTTTAAACACACACACACACACACACACACACCCCTACATATAAAAATATAATGTTGTAAAGCAAATGTGATTTATAAAACAAAATCAGTGCATGAAATACCTTCTGAATACAGAAATACAGTTTAGAAAAGTTCAGTTTGTAGAGGATTTCATACGGTGACATTTGGCAGTTCAGTGCCAAGTCATTTTACCAGAGAGCACAATCACTGTGAATTTAGCAGCAATATATTGCTGTTTTGACTCTCAGCCTTGAAGACCAGTGCTTGGTTTTGTGCATACACCAAGAATGAATCCATCTCTTGAAGGCTGGCTTACTGGAGACTGATCAGTAAAATCAAATTGCCAGTTTGTTTGCATAGTTTCATGGCACATAAAACTGTTAAATCGGCAAGAGTCTTCACATCAACATGACTAGCACATTCTCTTGCTGTAGAAGACCAAGAAAAGAACTCAGGCCAGCCCTAGAAGGCTGTATGATGAACATGGACTCAGGATACAGGAAGTGAGAGCAGCTGAGTGGCTGAAGGTATCAGGCCTGAAGTGGCCAACAGATGCTCACAGGAGCCAGACAGGTAGGAGAAGTGGGTGAAGGTAACCTCGGAGGGCTTTGGACAGGCAGAGAGCAGTCTGCAAGGGACAACGCTTATTAATTCCAATTGTTGCTACATGGGAATAAGAGTTTTTTCAAGTAAAGTAATAAATGGGGAATCTGATATAAAACGTTTTTATTTAAAAAACATTTCCAGTGTGGCTGTGCACCCTGGCTCACACCTGTAATCTCAGCACTTTGGGAGGCCAAGGCGAGTGGATCACTTGAGGTAAGGAGTTGGAGACCAGCCTGGCCAACATGGTGAAACCCCGTCTCTACTAAAAATACAAAAACGAAAAAAGAAAAATTAGCCAGCCATAGTGCCACGTGCCTGTAATCCCAGCTACTTGGGAGACTGAGGCATAAAAACCGCTTGAAACTGGGAGGCGGAGGTTGCAGTGAGCCGAGACTGCGCCACTGTACTCCAGCCTGGGTGACAGAGCAAGACTGTGTCAAAAACAAACAAACAAAAAATGTCCAGTGTGAAAGAAGATAAAGAAACCAAGGCTACAGCTTTCCAAAGTAGAGGCAGGAGATTGTGCAATCCTTTCACAAAGGTCAAACCACAAAATGTTCTAATAGATTTGAACCAAAGTCAGTATCCACCGGCTTTCAACATCTATCAGTTGGGAGTGCCTTCATTAACTAACCAATCGGAACTGGTTTGCAATTTAGGATTTCTGCCTAGCCAATGAATTGCCTATGTAAACAACTTTTCATGGAAATCCCCTATAGAAAACCTCTCCTGCATTTGCCTTACAAGACGCTATTGGGGGCTGCCCTGATTCAGTGTACCTGAATTGCAATTCTTGGTTTCCCAAATAAATGTTATTTATTTTGACCTCATGTTGATCTTTTTTGTTTAGGTTTTTTTTTTTTTTTTTTTTTAAGCTAATGTCAGAAGTGGGACCTGAAGTGATCTTACCCAGTGGTCCACAGACCAGCGTTCTTTGGAGTATGGTAAAGTCCACACAACAAAGAGCCACTTGTACTCTCTGCTTCCTTGGATCACAGGCCCCCTTGCTCACGAGTCCTCTCAGACTCTGGCCTCCTTCCCTTTGGTTTTGGTCAATGTCTTCATTTGGGAATTTGAGAATGGTTGTCCCATCTGTGCCCACAAAGACTTTTAGCCTGTGCCAGAGTTTTCCTAGTTTATCAAGAGTTTGCCAATGTTTACGTTTTCCTATTAGTGAGTATTATTACTAGTGTTATAAGTATGGGATTCTTTAATTCTAAACCTTGTAATGATTGTTCCCCTTCTGCAACTCCTGATGGTTTTATGTTAAAAAAAAATTATTAGCCCTGCACTTGCATTTATCTAGAATCCTGGAGCTTCTATACAAAAGATACTTTCAAATTACAACAGCCAAAGTACAGTTCCTTTGATATATCAAAACTAGATTGTCTCCTAACTAAATTAGAAGACCAGTGTTCTAAAACAAAACAATCTGAATGGGGTGCATATTTTAATTGACATTTAGAGGTGTCCAAACACATTCAGGACTCTAAAAATTGCCTCTCCAAAACACAAGTCTCTAAACTCACAGAGGCTAATAAAAATTTTAAAAAGAAAGAAAATGTCTTTGAGGCTCAGATTTCTTCCTCCAACTCTCATTCCCTGACTTCTTTCTCTATATACTGGACTTGTTGAACTTCCTTTCTACTTTTCTGACACTGAAGCTTCTCTTGATTCCCTTGTTTATGTTAAACCTGTTCAAATTCATCATTTCAATCTCCATCCACATAATGAAGGCACTCACAAATATTTCTTACATATCCTGGACAAAAATCAAACTTAGGGATATGCCTAAAGAGTTTCCCAAGGCTTCTGAGGGAATTTGCTAAAGAATTTCAAATTGTTATCCATACTTATGAACCTAGTTTCTCTGACCTTTATCAATTAATACATATGCTTGTTGAAGAAAGTCAGGCACAACATTGAATAGCAAAAGCAGGCTGGAACAATCTTCTAAGAGACCTCCAATGCAGTATGCCTCCTGATAAGGAAAAAGCCCATGAAAGAATCAAAACTTTATACCAAGCCATTGTTTTTAACTATTCGCTAAACCAATAGATTGTAACAAGAGTCAGGCCTACACCCAAAAGGAAGGTGAGGCAGTACGTGACTATTATAATAGACTTGAAATAGTCTTCAAGAAAATCTGAATGCTCCCCTTGGATGCTGAATCTACCAAACTGGCTTTTAATTATATGTTCACAAGTGGCTTAGATGAAGATCTTGCAATTCTAGTTAAACAGGATTGACTTAATTGGAAACAATGCCCACCTCTGATTTAGTTAACCTGTACAACCAATTATCCCCCAAAATTTCTAAGATCAATAGTGTGAGGCAAATAAGATAATGATGCTACAGCTTTAGCAACTTTCTACCTTCATAATAAAAGATAGCAGTCTAATACCAGAAAATCAAATCTTAAAGGGGTCTGTCACTGTTACAAAAAGCATGGACATTTGGAAAAAAAATATGTACAATGAAAATCTGTTGAACAACCCCTTAATAAGCTGGCTTCTGTGTCCCTTATGGATTGAGGGTACTCCCAGGAAACAAGGTGATCTTTCAGATCTTCCTTCTTTATCATTTGGGTGAAACTTTCCTGATGATTGGAAAGGAGGTTCTCACTGTCCTTTCTGACCCTGGAGCAACCTTCTCTGTGCTTACTCCCACCAGTCTCAAGCAGCCCCTTCCTTGAGTACTGAGTACTGAAAAATTTCAAATGGCGGGAGTTTCTAATTACCATTAACACTTTACAAATCTTTACCCTTGCTTTTTCAATTGGATCCTCTCTGGGACAGTCATTATTTTACACTAGTTCCCTCAGCCACAGTTCACTTACTTGGAAGGGACTTAGAAAGTTTCATGCTGCCATTTCCTTTTCCGAAAAGGGGGAGGTAATTTTTGAAAACCACTCAACCCCCTCTTTATTTATTAATTTAATTTAATTTTTTTAGAGACAACATCTCACTCTGTTGTCCAGGCTGGAGTGCAGTGGCATGATCATTGCTCACTGCAGCCTCAAACTCCTGGGCTCAAGCAATCCTCCCACCTCAGCCTCCTGAGTAGCTGGAACAACAGGCACGCACTACCACACCTGTCTAATTTTTAAATTTTTGTAGAGATGGGGGCTTGCTATGTTGCCCAGGCTGGTCTTGAACTCCTGGCCCAAGTGATCCTCCTGCCTTGGCTCCCCAAAGTGCTGGAATTACAGACATGAGCCACTGTGCCTGACCTAACCCCTGCTTTTACTAACAACAGTAAGAATTCTTCAACATCTTGGGGAATTTCTGCCCTTAACTTAAATAATGAAGATGCTGAGTTTTTCAAAAGAGTTTCCTGAGGAACTGTGGGCTAAGTCAATAACAAACATTGGATGAATCCATTTGGCTCCCACATTAAAGATCAAAATGGACCCAAAGAAACCCCCAACTAACCAGACAATACTCCCTAGGCCTTGAAGCTCTTGCAAGAAAATAAACCAATTATAAAAGAAAATAAAGCCAATAATCTTATAATGCCTTGTACTAGTCTTGTAATACTTCTATCCTTCCTGTAAAGAAACCTCACAAATGAGGATGAATATTTGTACAAAACCTAAGAGTCATTAATAACAATGTCATTCCTTGACACCACATTGTTCCAAATCTGCATACCCTCCTGGCTTGACTTTCATCCCCACAGATGGTTAGTTTCTTCACAGCGATAGACCTTTGTAGTGCTTTTTTCCCTTTAGCATTCCTGTGTGTGCTGATCATAATTCTAAAACACACAATCTCAAATGCCATAGCCTGAATGTTGAAATTCTGAAAGATCAAAATCCCTAAAGTTTAAAATCCTGAATGTATAAGATCCTGCCAAAAAAAAAAAAAAAAAAAAAAAAAAAAATCCTGAATGTTGAAATCTTGAAAGCCGAATTCTGGGGAAGATATTAGTCCTTTTCTGGTTGTATACATTATGTTAATTGTGTCATATTAGGTGAAACTATTTCCTTGTTATTGTCTTTATTTGGAAATTAGGTATGGTTTAAGGAGATACATATGGGTGCCAAGTTGACAAGGGGTAGACTTGTGGACTTAATTTTAAGTGTCAACTTGACTGGATTAATGAATATTTAGAAACCTGGTAAAGCATTATTTTGGATGTGTCTGTGAGGGTGTTTCCAGCAGAGATGAGTGTGTGAGTGTGAGTGGACTAGGTGGGGAAAATCTGTCCCCAGTGTTGATGGGCACCATCCAACTGACTGAGGGCTCAGAGAGAACAAATACAGAAGGTGAATTGTTCTCTCTCTCTCCGAAAGCTAGGACAGACTTTTTTTCCTGCTGCCTTGCACATCAGAATTCCAGGTTCCAGGATTTACACCAGTAGCCCCTTAGGTCTTGAGGCTTTTGGCCTTGGACTGAGTTATACCATCAGCTTCCCTGGTTCTGAGGCCTTTGGACTTGGACTGAGCCACACTAATGACATTCGAGGGTCTCCAGCTTTCAGATAGCCTGTCGTGGGACTTTTCAGCTACCACAATTATATGAGCCAATGCTCCTAATAAATCTCCTCTCATATGTCTATGTATACATATCCTATTGGTTCTGTCTTTCTGGAGAACGCTGACTAATACAGATTTGATGTTGGGGAAACAAATATCATTCCTTCTTACTGTGTATGCAAGAAATCTGTGAAATTGTTCCCTTGCCAAAAAGCTATGATAAGTTTAGTGTATGAGTCTACTTCATGGTGAAAGATAAAGTTTAAAAGCTAATTATTACTGGTGCTGCAAAATCAGAAAGTCGTTTAGTTGTAATAGCCAAGCAAACACCAGACCTTCACATTTGTACAGCTACTCTCCAAATACAAGTGAGCAAGTGTTTTGAAGATCATAGAAGACATACAAACACAGGGAAAATTACAAGAGATTTCCCCTGTCAAATTATTCAAGCATGTGCAAATTCTGACCCTTCTCATATAATGCCAATTTGTTATGCTATATATTTCATCTTCACATCACTTTTAATACTGGAGATACAAATGGTGTAAAGACTTTTAGAGCATTCTAATTTGTTTTATTCACTTTTTGCAAATTTGACTCCATAAACATGTATTATCACAATGTTGCACATGTATATAAAAATGTTGAAACTTCCTCAATAAATAAAGAGATGTCATTTTGGTACACCTGCACTTATGAAAGGTTAAATTTATTGATCTTGACTCTCTGGACAACAATCTTAGTTTCTGATTGATCTCATCAAAAAACTTAGGTTGTCTCATCACAGTATTTCAGGTGACTACAGTTATAAAACTGAGTGCACACAGTTACCAACCATAGTGATATGCATTTATATATTTTGCCTTTTGATTTCTTTTTAATGAATATGGTTCATCTTCTTATAACTATTATACCCACGCAATTGTTGTTAGTGTACCTGTTCATGCTTGGAAAATATGTATATTATTATATGATTGCTATTTTATTGTGTTAACTAGCCTATGAAGTGTTCTGTCATGTTTTTATGTTTCTCAAATAAACCCCCTTTTGGATGCCCCATTCTCCATGATGTGCTTATTTCACATTGCATGCTTGTATCAAAACATCTCATGTACCCCATAAATATATACACCTACTATTTACACACAAAAATAGAAAATTAAGCCTGGGTGTGGTGGCTCACGCCTGTAATCCCAGTACTTTGGGAGGCCGAGGTGGGTGGATCACAAGGTCAGGAGATCAAGACCATCCTGGCTAATACGGTGAAATCCCATTTGTACTAAAAATACAAAAAATTAGCT
Organism: Chlorocebus sabaeus; assembly: GCF_047675955.1. Lineage (NCBI taxonomy): Eukaryota > Metazoa > Chordata > Mammalia > Primates > Cercopithecidae > Chlorocebus > Chlorocebus sabaeus. The sequence continues at coordinate 27,641,814 of NC_132927.1, forward strand.
GGGCGTGGTGGCAGGTGCCTGTAGTCCCAGCTACTCAGGAAGCTGAGGCAGGAGAATGATGTGAACCCAGGAGGCAGAGCTTGCAGTGAGCTGAGAACATGCCACTATACTCCAGCCTGGGCAACAGAGTGAGACTCCATCTCAAAAAAATAAATAAATAAATAAACAAAATCTAATTTTAAAAGTACATAAATGTATTTTTAAAAATTTTTAAATTTATTTCTTCCAGAATTATATTTTTGGGATTTTGATCTTTCAGTATTTCAACATTTAGGATTATGACATTTGGGATTGTCTTTTGGGATTATGAACCAAACCCTTCCTTGTATTTGCCTTCATGTGTGAAGGACAACAATATACCTGGAAAATAATGCCTTAAGAATATACTGAAAGCCTCTCTTTTTTTTCACAGAGACTGAAGGCAGATTTAACAGACATGTCTTTCCCTCAAGGTTTGACTCTCTTGCAGTATGTTGATGATGTTGTTTCCCTTCTAAGGAGGCTTATGAACATGATAGTGTTCATTCCTTAACCTACTAGCAGACAAAGGCCATAAAGTTTCTAGAGAAAAGACTCCAGGTTCATGTTAAATATTTAGGATTTTTAAGATCAAAGATATTCTCTTGGATATCAAGAATTTCTCTTAGATCCTGACAGACTAAAGGGTATTTTAAACTTCCTCAATCTCGGACTAATACACAATTTATGGGCGGGGCGTGGTGGCTCACGCCTGTAATCCCAGCACTTTGGGAGGCTGAGGTGGGTGGATCACTAGGTCAGGAGATCGAGACCATCCTGGCTAACACGGTGAAACCCCGTCCCTACTAAAAATAAAAAAAAATTAGCTGGGCGTAGTGGCGGATGCCTGTAGTCCCAGCTACTTGGGAGGCTGAGGCTAAGGCGTGAACCTGGGAGGCAGAGGTTGCAGTGAACCGACATTGCGCCACTGCACTCCAGCCTGGGTGACTGAGTGAGATTCTGTCTCAAAAAAACAAAACAAAACAACAACAACAACAACAAAAACAATTTACGGGAGTTTTGGGGCCTGGCAGGTACTGTTGAAACTAGATGCTTAATTTTTCCTTGATAGGACAGCCCTTATATGCCCTTCTAAAATTTGACAAACTAGATCTCCCAGACTGTGAAGAGAATGCTTGAATAGCATTCTATCAATTAAAAGAACTCCTAAGTCCTCCTGCCTAGGGCACCTCAATTACCAGCTCTTATTCTCTCTTTTTGTGCATGAAAGATGTCAACCTAAATAACAGACAGAGAGAGACTCTTTAAGAGAAATTGATATTTATTTGAGAATGGGCATTGCAACGAAAATACAAGCTATAGTAAACTATACCCTGGGGGCAAGGAGAAGTTTTTAAAGACAAAATGAGTAGAGTTACAAAAATTGTTTTGAAATAACAGTCCTTGGCTACAAGGATCAGTAACCAGAGTCCAAGGTTGGACAGGCAGTTGCTGGGTAGATATCCTTGCAGAAGTAATTTTCTGTGTGTGAAACTGCATACACAATGAGATGAGATTTGGAGGGAAGAAAACAAGGTTGTAGTGTTTGTAGAGTCTTTTATGATAGTTCTTGTTATCAAGCACTCATGCATGTGAGCTCTTCATGGCCTTCCCTGACTTCTTTTGTCAGAGTTTTAACACAAGTTACTCTATTTTGATTGTGATTTTACATTTTACACTTCCCCTTTAGATCGAGATCTTTTTCCAAAAGCAACACTGATGAATCATTTTGTAGTTAGATTTCCACTATCCTTTAGTGCTGGAATATATCAGTCCCAGTTTGTTGGTCTGGTCCTACATCAGAGGGAGTGACTGGTAACATGGAGTCAATGTCAAAATCCTTTTAGCCACATTTGAGCAACAAGGTAGGTTTGGAGGGAGTGGCTTTCAGGCTCAGTCTACCTAGAGTCCATTGTGAAGTTCAATTTTGTCTCTTCTGTAGGCACTGGCTATCATCTCAAATTGCTGGTCCAACATTATTCTGTTAGGAGCTGTACTTCTGCAGAAATTTAACAAGGGTAGTGTTATGGTTTGGAAGTTTTGTCCCCTCCAAATCTCATGTTGAAATGAGGTGTGGCATGATGGCAGGTATTTGAAACGGGGTGGATCCCTCATGGACAGCTTGGTGCCATCCTCACACTACTGAGTCTTACTCTATGAGTTCACACGATTTCTGGTTGTTTAAAAGAGCCTGGAACCTCCTCCTCACTCTCTTGTTCCCTCTCGCAGCATGTGACATGCTGGCACCCCTTCACCTTCTGCCATGATTGTAAACTTCATGAGGCCCTCATCAGAAGCAGATGCTGAAGCCATGCTTGCACAGCCTGCAGAACTGAGCCAATTAAACCTCTTTTCTTTATAAATTACTCAGCCTCTGGTATTCCTTTATAGCAATGCAAATGGACTAACATAAACAGGTTTTCTTAAAAAAGAAAACATAAAGTAAAATTACTAGTAATATGAAAATCTCAGTTCGCATAGTGGTTTTTAGCCACGAACCTCGGCTTAAAGGCAACTGAATGCATAAATCAAATAACCGTGGGTAACTAGGTGAGACCTGTTGTAATTATATGACCTGTTTTCTTATTTTGTGTATGTGGGTCACAACTTCTCCAGAGGAATTTATCCAGGTACAGCATGTAATATTAGCTGTATCATAGACATTTTCTTATTTAACAAACAGATAATATGGAACAATTTTATCATCCAGTATCCCATGACTGGGTTGAATTAAAGCAGAGAGTGAGCAACAGTCCTATTAGGGATATTGCCAAAGTTACCCACTAGGTGGCCTAAAAGATCTCTTAGGTCAAGGTCTGTCAAATGTCCAATAGAAGATACTGAGTGAGAAATTTCTATTACACTGGCCAAGTGGAAAAAGTCCTACCTTTTACCATTAAAAGGGATAAGAGTCTCATCATAATATGGTGTCTTGTTCCAACATTTTAGGAAAACCTGTTTACGGCATAAAGCCATCAACTTCTTGTTCTGGTTTGCAAGTCTCTGGTTATGGCATTGGGTCTCTAGTTATGGCATTGGGTAGTTTGAATTTTCTATGTGGCCCATATATCAGATGAGATTTGTTTCTTAAAAATTATCTAGTCTCAGCCTATAGGACTCCAGGAACAGGGAATATTTCCATTGTTAGTGGTATTATGGAGGAACACAGAAGAATTCAGGATTCAGTCTAACCTACAGGTAGATAATGAAAAAAAGCAATACAGAGGGCTACAATCTAATAATGGGTATATTGTAGCTTTTTGGGGAAACATATAACTTTTCTCTCCACAGTCTTTTTAATTTCTACCAAAGATAATAAGAGTGAGGAAAATTTGTTTGTAAAATAAGTTTAGTCTCACCGATTTTGGTCTGATTATTTCACAAGTACAGCAGGACTAGTAATTCACTACATAATAATTTTAGATTTAAAAACGTCTCAAGGCTAAGAAGACAAATCAAAGCAGACTTCATATTTTACCTGCTGTCTTGAGTTTCCTGAACCTGTTAGAAAGTGACCATTTTTACTCACTCACCATAAGGCTGAGAACCCTTGAAGCCAGGCATTCTACGTACATTCTCAAGTATGACATTTCAGTGAAAACCTGGGTAATATAAGCAATGTTTCCAACGGTAGGGAGGAGACTTTTATTGAAATTATGCAGACAGTTGTATTACCATAAAAATAAGAATACTCATGAATAGTATCCAGACTTTGGAGGGATCAAGTAGGAGAAGAAGTAAATGCTTATATTTTTGTTCATATTGAGTATACTTCACCAAATTACTATAAACTATAGATAGCTTAAGATAAAAAGTTTTCTTATGCCTGAAAAACACTTAGTAAAGACCAATAATGTCTCAAATAAAAGTCATAAAACATTATCTTTATCAGTTATTCAATCTCATGTAATTTTTTGTTTTGCTTGATCCTGATTAGCAGCTTTATAAATTCATCAGTTTCTTCACCAGAGTTCTGGAAATTTGTTTTAGTCCACTGATCTTAAAATTACTAGAAACCTGAATTTAAGAATACTTGTTAGAGCCTTTTCCATGAATCTGATTAAAAGTGCTTTTAGAGAAGAATCAAAACTGTGAATGACAGAGACTTAGAATAGCCATGATTAAAAATTTGATAAAAGTGTATTATAATCAGCAATTGATATGGAAATTTGGTTATTTCTGTGGTATACAACATTTTAACATAACAACTGAAATTATGACTGATACCATTAGATTTCTATGAATCTATACAATTTTTGAAATAATATACCTATAAATGTAACTGAAAAAAGATCTAGCATCATTGATCATTTGACAAGGCTTTCAATATAATTCAACATCCCAAATAGCCTGATTTAGTACAATCTCTCTCCTTTTTTTTTTTTTTTTTTTTTGACACAGTCTTGCTCTCTCACCTAGGCTAGTATGCAGTGGTGCGATGTTGGCTCACGGCAACCTCTGCCTCCTGGGTTCAAGTAATACTTCTGCCTCAGCCTCCCAAGTAGCTGGGATTACTGGCATAAGTCACCAAGCTCGGCTAATTTTTGTATTTTCAGTAGAGACAGGGTTTCACCATGTTGGCCAGGCTGGTCTCAAACTCCTGGCCTCAAGTGATCTGTCTGCTTTGGCTTCCCAAAGTGCTGAGATTACAGGCTTGCGTGAGCCACTGTGCCTGGTCCAATATCTCACTTTTATGAGCCTTTAAGAAGTTCTGGGGCCTCTGGAACATCCCAAAATTAGTTCAAGGTCAAAAAAGACTTAATTTAGAACTTGATTCTTGGGAAGTCTAGCAAGGATATCAAAAAGTTCAAAACACTTGATCAAAATAGGAACACAGGTCACTGTGAAATAATTGTCATTTATTTAACAGAGTGGTAATCAAAGGTTTCAAAAGTAATACAGAAAGTTACATAGATGTAAAAACAAAACAAAACCCCTTAACCCTTTCAAAACTCAGTTTTCCTAAGTAATCACAAAACTAATAAAGACAACATGAAACACAGGAAATTATCTTGATAAAATGTAAAATTTTTGTTTCTTAGACCAGTTACCAAAAAGGTAAAGAAAGCCTCCTGCAGTGTGATGGTTTCTCCTAATGGAAAGCCCATTTAGCTAACCTGGAAGTTGAACCTGATGAGAAAGCAATTGAATTAATCAAACACAGGAAGAATATGTGTTCAAGGCTATGAGTGTACCCCATATTACAGAGGAATGTAAACAAGAAAACTAGTACCTCCAGCAGGAAAATACATGGCTTTCAGTAAGAGCATGGGAAATTTCCTGGTTACATGGAACAATTTGGACACATCAGGAAAAGCCAAGAGTGCAGAATCAAGTTATATTGGAGGAAAACGTTCTAAATTGTAAATCTCAGTCCAGATGATTGAAAACGTAAAGAAACAGATTTCAGAATTAAATCAAAACCTCTTGCAAATTTTACCAAGAACAGATCAATTCTTCCAGGAAACCAAGGACATCTTCTTGTAACATGGAGAACCACATTTTAGTTTCATATCAGTATATTTTTAATATCAAAGCTCAATCTTTTTTTTTTTCTTTTTTTTTGAGATAAGTTCTTGCTCTGTTGCCTAGGCTGGAGTGTAGTGGCATGATCTTGACTTACTGCAACTTCCACCTCCCAGGCCTGAAGCAAAAGTGATCCTTTCACCTCAGCCTCCCAGATATCTGGGACTACACGCATATGCCACCACACTGAGCTAATTTTTTAATGTTTTTGTAAAGATGCAGTCTCACTATCTTGTCCAGGTTGGTCTTGAACTCCTGGGCTCAAGTGATTCTCCTACCTCAGGCTTCCAAAGTGCTTGGATTACAGGTGTGTAATCTCTACCCAGCCTCAAAGATCAATTTTTAGAAAGACATAAATAATTCCCTTCTAATTATAGTTAACTTGATCATGCACAAAACTCCTTTCATAAACTCATGTTTCACAAGCCTTTCATGACTTACTCAGACCTTCCACAACCTACTTAGGCCTTCTGCTTTGTCCTATACTTCCCCTTTCTAAAATTATCAGTCATTTTACTTTAGGAGAAAAAAATTACTTTCTTTTTCCTCATTGTTTTGAAAACTATTCTCTTTTTAACCTTCCTCATCAAAAATACATGTTCATACTTAATAACTTACTTTGCAATGCTCTTTCCTACTTACTGATTTCTTTCTATCTTGTTTCTCTTTTCTTCCTGCTGTAGTTTGAATGTTCGTCCCCTCCAAAACTCATGTTAAAACTTAATTCCCTATGTGTTCGTATTGAGAGGTGGGGCCTTTAAGAGGTGATTGAGTCATGAGGGCTCTTTATCCATTCATGGATTCATGGATTCATAGATTCATGGATTCATGGATTCATGGGTTAAGCATGGGAGTGGACTGGTGGCTTTATAAGAGAGAACTGAGACAGCATGCTTGGCCTCCTCACCATGTGCTATACAGCACTGCTTTGGGACTTTCCAGAGGGTCCCTACCAGCAAGTAGATACTGAACAGATGTGACCCCGTGACTTTGGGCTTCTTAGGAGTAAACTTATTTTCTTTATTAATTACCTAGTTTCATGTACTCTGTAATAAAGCAATAGAAAATGATACTAAGGCTCCGTAGACTCCACCTCTGGGGATACGGCATAGCTAAACAAAAAGCAGCAGAAACCTCTGCAGATGTAAATGTCCCTGTCTGACAGATTTGAAGAGAGCAGTGGTTCTCCCAGCATGCAGGTTGAGATCTGAGAACAGACAGACTACCTGCTCAAGTGGGCCCCTGACCACTGAGTAGCCTAACTGGGAGACATGCCCCACTAGGCGCAGACTGACACCTCACACCTGTACGGCTGGGTACACCTCTGAGACAAAGCTTCCAGAGCAAGAATCAGACAGCAACACTCACTGTTCAGCCAAGCAAATGCTTAGAGATTTTGTCACCACCAGGCCTGCCCTACAAGAGATCCTGAAGGAAGCATTAAACATGGAAAGGAACAACTGGTACCAGCCATTGCAAAAACATGCCAAAATGTAAAAACCATCGATGCTAGGAAGAAATTGCATCAACTAACGAGCAAAATAACCAGATAACATCATAAGGACAGGATCAAGTTCACACATAGCAATATTAACCTTAAATGTAAAGGGACTAAATGGCCAATTAAAAGACACAGACTGGCAAATTGGATACAGAGTCAAGACCCATCAGTCTGCTGTATTCAGGAGACCCATTTCACATGCAGAGACACACATAGGCTCAAAATAAAGGGATGGAGGAAGATCTACCAAGCAAATGGAAAACAAAAAAAGGCAGGGGTTACAATTGTAGTCTCTGATAAAACAGACTTTAAACCAACAAAGATCAAAAGAGACAAAGAAGGCCATTACATACTGGTAAAGGGATCAATTAAACAAGAAGAGCTAACTATCCTAAACATATATGCACCCAATACAGGAGCACCCAGATTCATAAAGCAAGTCCTTAGAGATTTACAAAGAGACTTAGACTCCCATACAATAATAACGGGAGACTTTAACACCCCACAGTCAACATTAGATGGATTAACGAGACAGAAAGTTAACAAGAATATCCAGGAATTGAACTCAACTCTGCACCAAGCGGACCTAATAGACATCTACAGAACTCTCTACCCCAAATCAACAGAATATACAGTCTTCTCAGCACCACATTGCACTTATTCCAAAATTGACTACATAGTTGGAAGTAAAGCACTCTTCAGCAAATGTAAAAGAACAGAAATTATAACAAACTATCTCTCAGACCACAGTGCAATCAAACTAGAACTCAGAACTCAGAAACTCAATCAAAACCACTCAACTACATGGAAACTGACCAACTTGCTCCTGAATGACTACTGGCTACATAACGAAAGGAAGGCAGAAATAAAGATGTTCTTTGAAACCAATGAGAACAAAGATATAACATACCAGAATCTCTGGGACACATTTAAAGCAGTGTGTAGAGGGAAATTTATAGCTCTAAATGCCCACAAAAGAAAGCAGGAAAGATCTAAAATTGACACCCTAACATCACAATTAAAAGAACTAGAGAAGCAAGAGCAAACACATTCAAAAGCTAGCAGAAGGCAAGAAATAACTAAGATCAGAGCAGAACTGAAGGAGATAGAGACACAAAAAACCCTTCAAAAAATCAATGAATCCAGGAGCTGGTTTTTTGAAATGATCAACAAAATTGATAGACCACTAGCAAGACTAATAAAGAAGAAAAGAGAGAAGAATCAATTAGATGCAATAAAAAATCATAAAGGGGATATCACCACTGACCCCACAGAAATACAAACTACCATTAGAGAATACTATAAACACCTCTACACAAATAAACTACAAAACCTAGATGAAATGGATAAATTCCTGGACACATACACTCTCCCAAGACTAAACCAGGAAGAAGTTGAATCCCTGAATAGACCAATGGCAGGCTCTGAAATTGAGGCAATAATTAATAGTCTACCAACCAAAAAAATGTCCAGGACCAGAAGGATTCACAGCCGAATTCTACCAGAGGTACAAGGAAGAGCTGGTACCATTCCTTCTGAAACTATTCCAATCAATAGAAAAACAAGGAATCCTCCCTAACTCATTTTATGAGGCCAACATCATCCTGATACCAAAGCCTGGCAGAGACACAACAAAAAAAGAGAATTTTAGACCAATATCCCTGATGAACATCGATGCAAAAATCCTCAGTAAAATACTGGCAAACTGAATACAGCAGCACATCAAAAAATTTATCCACCATGATCAAGTGGGCTTCATCCCTGGGATGCAAGGCTGGTTCAACCTATGCAAATCAATAAACGTAATCCAGCATATAAACAGAACCAAAGACAAAAACCACATGAATATTTCAATAGATGCAGAAAAGGCCTTTGACAAAATTCAACAGCCCTTCATGCTAAAAATGCTCAATAAATTTGGTACTGATGGAATGTACCTCAAATTAATAAGAGCTATTTATGACAAACCCACAGCCAATATCATACTGAAAGGGCAAAAACTGGAAGCATTCCCTTTGAGAACTGACACAAGACAGGGATGCCCTCTGTCACCACTCCTATTCAACATAGTGTTGGAAGTTCTGGCTAGGGCAATCAGGCAAGAGAAAGAAATAAAGGGTATTCAATTAGGAAAAGAAGAAGTCAAATTGTCCCTGTTTGCAGATGACATGATAGTATATTTAGAAAACCCCATCATCTCAGCCCAAAATCTCCTTAGGCTGATAAGCAACTTTACCAAAGTCTCAGGATACAAAATCAATGTGCAAAAATCATAAGCATTCTTATACACCAATAACAGACAAACAGAGAGCCAAATCATGAATGAACTCCCATTCACAATTGCTTCAGAGAATAAAATACCTAGGAATCCAACTTACAAGGGATGTGAAGGACCTCTTCAAGGAGAACTACAAACCACTGCTCAGTGAAATAAAAGAGGACACAAACAAATAGAAGAACATTTCATGCTCATAGATAGGAAGAATCAATATCATGAAAATGGCTGTACTGCCCAAGGTAATTTATGGATTCAATGCTATCCCCATCAAGCTACCAATGACTTTCTTCACAGAATTGGAAAAAACTGCTATAAAGTTCATATGGAACCAAAAAAGACTCCGCATTGCCAAGACAATCCTACGCCAAAAGAGCAAAGCTGGAGGCATCACACTACCTGACTTCAAACTATACTACAAGGCTACAGTAACCAAAATAGCATGGTACTGGTACCAAAACAGATATAGACAAATGGAGCAGAACAGAGCCCTCAGAAATAATACCACACATCTACAGCCATCTGATCTTTGACACATCAGATAAAAACAAGAAATGGGGAAAGGATTCCCTTTTTAATAAATGGTGCTGGGAAAATTGGCTAGGCATAAGTAGAAAGCTGAAACTGGATCCTTTCCTTACTCCTTATATGAAAATTAATTAGAGATAGATTAGAGACTTAAATGTTAGACCTAAAACCATAAAAACCCTAGAAGTAAACCTAGGTAATACCATTCAGGACATAGGCATGGGCAAGGACTTCATGTCTAAAACACCAAAAGCAATGGCAACAAAAGCCAAAATTGACAAATGGGATCTAATTAAACTAAAGAGCTTCTGCACAGCAAAAGAAACTACCATCAGAGTAAACAGGCAACCTACAGAATGGGAGAAAATTTTTGCAATCTACTCATCTGACAAAGGGCTAATTTCCAGAACCTACAAAGAACTCAAACAAATTTACAAGAAAAAAACAAACAACCCCATCAAAAAGTGGGCAAAGGATATGAACAGACACTTCTCAAAAGAAGACATTTATACAGTCAACAGAGACACGAAAAAATGCTCATCATCACTCACCATCAGAGAAATGCAAATCAAAACCACAATGAGATACCATCTCACACCAATTAGAATAGTAATCACTAAAAAGTCAGGAAACAACAGGTGCTGGAGAGGATGTGGAGAAATAGGAACACTTTTACACTGTTGGTGGGACTGTAAACTAGTTCAACCATGGTGGAAGACAGTGTGGCGATTCCTCAAGGATCTACAACTAGAAATACCATTTGACCCAGCCATCCCATTACTGGGGATATACCCAAAGGATTATAAATCATGCTGCTATAAAGACACATGCACACATGTTTTTATTGCGGCACTATTCACAATAGCAAAGACTTGGAATCAACCCAAATGTCCATCAGTGACAGACTGGATTAACAAAATGTGGCACATATACACCATGGAATACTATGCAGCCATAAAAAAGGATGAGTTTGTGTCCTTTGTAGGGACATGGATGCAGCTGGAAACCATCACTCTCAGCCAACTATCGCAAGGACAGAAAACCAAACACCACATGTTCTCACTCATAGGTGGCAACTGAACAATGAGATCACTTGGACACAGCAAGGGGAACATCACACATCAGGGCCTATTGTGGGGAGGGGTGAGGGGGAAGGGATAGCATTAGGAGATATACTTAATGTAAATGACAAGTTAATGGGTGCAGCACACCAACGTGGCACATATATACATATGTAAGAAACCTGCACGTTGTGCACATGTACCCTAGAACTTAAAGTATAATTAAAAAAAAAAGAAAGAAAAAGAAAATCTCATAAAAAAAAAAAGAAAATGATACTAAGATACTTTGTAAATTTACTCTTTTGAAACAACCTTAAATAATGTCTGAATTTAGAGAAAATTATACTTCTCAAAACAGAACACATTTTTATGCCTTTCTTACAATTTTTCTTACCGAAAACACATCTTATTTTGGGGACATATTTTGTACACAGAATTACATACATTAATTAGAACTTTTAATTCTTAGTTACCTTAATTTCTAGCAAAAACGTAGGAATTAAGCAGTTCTGAACTATCTATTACATATCAATATTTTATAGATGAGAACCATTTAATAATTTTTAGAAACATGTTTCACATAACGTAATTTTTATGTGTATTAATACGCCAAAATACATTTAGTTTTTCTATGAAATTCAAGAAGCCAAGAACGAACTTACATTTATGTCCAGCAATTTGTTTCAGTATTTTATCTTATTTGAAAGTTATCCATATATTTAATGAGTATCTATTACTTAATTTAATATCACATAATTTTAGGATTTCAAATTATGTGAAAAGTTTATTTATAAACATTTATCCTATGTACAGCTATCTAATTTATTCATTTTTAATAATTATACCTAGATTATGAAAATTGAGCTATTAGATAAAGCTAGTCATGATTTCAAGTTATTTCCCAGTTAACCATTTTTACAGCATGTGACTGTCAGGTGAATCACCTAAGTAAGAACCTTAAAATTAAATATATAGGTATCTTGCTGATAACTCGGAAAATACAGCTGTGTTCATTATACCAACAATATTAAATTAGTCTTATCAAAGACTCACACAAAGATCGTTCTGTTTTTAGTTTGGGTTTATAGTTTTAAGACCTTAAAACATCCAGCAGAGACAAATATGATCTCACCAGTAAACCTAGGTGAAAATGTATGCTGACAATTCTGAAGACATTTCTATTTTTATTTTATCAACACATTTAAAACCAGATTATTTATCAAAGATTTACTTAAGTCACATGAACTAAAATGCATTTGGGTTAATTACTGTATATTTTAGCAATTTATATGAGGACTCATTTAAGCCAATCTGAATAGAATTCTGTAAAGGGATTTCTGGCTGACTACACCAGATTCTACCATATAGATACATCATACAACATAATACATATACATACGTGTAAACACAGCTAAACACATATACACACAAAGATAATATAGTTTTCCTTTTAGAATTTTAGTCATGATACAGTACAACATGGTAATATAAACTCACTAGTATAAAAGGAGAGTTAGATCCAAATTATGTTTTTGACAAAATGGGATCCCTTCATATAGCTAAACTTTACTTGATCTGATAGGTAATCTTATGAAGACTGTGGACCAAAATGTTGGGTAAAGTATTTTGATCAAAAAAATATATATTTTACCCTCCCCACTCCCCTTTAGTTTTAAATGAGAGTAAGGGTTAAATTTTCAAATGTTAACATTTTATCTAGCTCTGGCTGAACTGTATTAATAAAAAAAACAAAAGCCCCAAGTAGTCTTGAATTTTTGTTATGAATTTATATTTTGTTTGCTGAGCTGGTTTGCTTGATTAGTCAATGAAGGCATGGAAGCATTTCAGAAAGGTATTTGCAGTTTTTCTTTTTGGCTTTTTCTGGCTTCTGCATGACAGGCAAAGTAGTTTTTATGCTGGACAAAGATACTTTATATTATTGCTCTAAGCACAAGATTTTGATGTGTTGTTCTGACAGCCTAGCTTTTGTAAACATTTACCAAGCTATTTTCTTTTACACTACCATTCCTTCAATTAACTGTTCTATCACCCTAACCAACTGTTAGCCAGGCAAACCTACATTTACATTTCCAAAAGAATGACTCAGGTTTCTAGGATGTTGGTTACTAGGGAGTTTTTGTAAATTATAAAGCCATTAATGTGAAAGTCATTTAAGATTTTATTTTTCTATCTTGCCTGGAATGCCATAGCATATCTTGATACTAGCAGAAAAGTCATCAGATTCAAAGTCGGTAGAAAAAAAAAATAGAGAACTTAGAGGGTTCTACGTGTTAGCTCTAAAATTGAAGTTTCTAATCCAATTCTAAGAAAAACAGGCCTCGGGAGTTCAAATGATCTCCATAATGGCCACTGATTTAAAAATATGCCTGAAGTAAAGTCATGTAGGTGTCCCAGAAAGCTTGACATGCCTTAATGTCTGAAAATCCCATTCTGTTTCTTATTAATCTCTTAGGAACAATGAAAATCCTATAAATTTTGTCAGAGAATGTCAAAAGTTTGGACCAGTGTCTTAGATGGTGACAATCATCCTAGTGGCTTTTAGCCAGCCATCCTGTGCCCATCATTTAGAAGGCTTTCCCCCTGCCCTCTTTCAGCAGACATCTGTCAGAAACAAGCAAGGGAAAACATAGTAAAAGAGCAAATCATTTACAGCTGCAAGTAACTAAACCAAAATGAAACAAAAATAAGACTGCTCACAAAAACTTTAATCCAGACATGCAGGCCAAACAAAATATTAAACTACATGCACAGAAAGAACCAAAAATGAATTGGCCCGAAAGACATGCCTCACAGACGGAATGTAAATTCTGCAGAAACCAGAAGGGCACTTGTCTCTACACTAGAAAGGGCTTTTCAGAAAAAACCTTTACAGTCCCAAGAAGAAGGCATGGTCCTTTATTTAAGAAGGCAGCCTTAAAACCAAATCGGGTCCTGAATAAAGTCAAAAGAACTCACCAAAAAGGAGTCTGAGAATCTGAGAGGAGATTCACAGGGGCAGAAAAGGCAACTTCATGGAAGCAGAGAATGCAGAGGGTTCAGTAAGTAGTGCACTAGATTACAGGGGCCACTGATTTGTACAAGGTGAGCTTACTTTGGCTCCACTTCTGAACACAAAATGATGTCAACCTAAATAACAGAGAGAGGCTCTTCAGACCTCCTGACTATCTAAATCTAACTGACCAGCTACTAAAACCTACAGGTGACTTACAAGAAACCCTTATACCAAATGCAAAACTTTCATGGTTTAAGATGGATCATTTATGACAGACAATGGTGAGAAATATCTTGCTGAATATACTATTATCACCTTATTCTGAAGTAGTTGAAACAGCCCCACTGCAAATGACTAGTTTGGCCCAACAAGAAAAACTTTATGCCTTAACCAGGCCTTGTATTCTGGTGAAAGATAAAACTGCAGATATTTACTCCCACAGCCATTATGCCTTTGTGGTTGTTCATGATTTTAGTATGCTTTGGAAACAGGATTTTTAACCTCCAAAGGAAACAAAATTTAAAATGAAATTTTTATCAATAATTTATTAGATTCAATTCAATCTCCCTCTTCCTTGGCCATAATGAAAATTTCTGGGCCCTCAAAATTGGATTCTGATAAAGCTAAAATGAAAAATTTTATTGGACTCATAATGGTTGCATTTTTTGCCCAGCATGAAATTTATGTGGTATGGTCTCAATAATAAAGTGGTATTGCCAGAATCAATGAAAAAAAAAATCCCCACTCAAAATGACACATTAGATGATTCATTCGGCAACTGATAAACTTGTAAGTTTTATAACATAGTATTGGTGGGAAAATATTTCAATGACAGCCAAAAGGGCACAACTGTCTTGTGTTGTTTGTCCAAAATTCAACCACAGAAAGACAAGTCAGACAGTTCCAGGTCATTTTGGCATGCCTAATGGACCCTTTGAAGTTTAGCAAATAGATTTCATCCAGCCACCTCTCTCTCAAGATTCTAAATAGATTTTATTTTATTTTATTTTATTTATTTTATTTTATTTTATTTTAGAACGGAGTCTCACTCTGTCACCCAGGCTGGAGTGCAGTGGCACCATCTCGGCTCACTGCAAGCTCTGCCTCCTGGGTTTACGCCATTCTCCCGCCTCAGCCTCCCAAGTAGCTGGGACTACAGGCACCCGCCACCACACCCGGCTAATTTTTTGTATTTTTTAGTAGAGACAGGGTTTCACCGTGTTAGCCAGGATGGTCTCAATCTCCTGACCTCGTGATCTGCCCACCTTGGCCTCCCAAAGTGCTGGGATTACAGGTGAGAGCCATCGTGCCAGTCAATATGTTTTTGTTACGATTTGTATGTCTTCCTATTGGGTAGAAGCATTCCCTTGCCAATGTGCCACTGCCTCAGCCATTTCAAGACTATTAGAAAAGATTATTCCTCCATAGGGCATACCTTCAGAGTTACATAGTGACTGAGGAGCTTACTTCACTGGCCATGTCATAAAACAAATCTGTGAACTCTGGTCCATATTACAACACTTTCATTGTACCTACCAGTTCCAATCTTCAGGATTGGTTGAAGGAACAAATAGCATTATCAAAACTCAGCTGGTAAAATTTGTGGAAGCACTGAAGTTGTCTTGGCCAGTGGTACCTCCTCTGGTCCTATTAAATCTAAGGTCCGCACCTTTTGGAAAACGTAAGTTGTCACCTTTTAAAACTATCACTGCACAGCTGATGCACTTAGCCCACTCTGCTTTTAATGTTAAATTGATTAAAGGAGGCATTCTCCAATATTATAAGGGAATAAGTAAGGCTATAGACATAAGCCATACCCTGGTAGAACAATATTTCCATAGTGAACTCCCAGGAGACAAAGACACCAGACATCATACCCTTCAGCCTGGTGATTTGTCTATTAAAAGAGGTATTTATAAAATAACTTCCTTCAATCTTGATGGGAAGGTCCGTATCAGGTACTCCTTACCAATTCCTGCACTGTCAAACTGAAAGGCATAGACTCTTAGATTCACGTTCCTCATTTAAAGAAAGCTCCTACCCCTGCTGGAATTTGGAAACAACCAGAGATTTGAAGCTAAAACTGACCCAAAGTGAAGCAGATGACAGCTGAAGTTGACTGCTTACCCAAGACACCTGGACCAGGCCTCTGTATTATTAAGCTCCCTGAAATATTTGGCCTTCCATTTGTTGCTGTCTCTATACTCTTGGTTTTTGCCTTTTAATCCCTTGCACAACAGAGTTACACTGAATTATATCTTGGCTGAGCAAGGAGGTGTTTAGATTGCAGCCAATATCTTCTGTTACACCTGGATAAATACTTCTAACAAAGTAGAAACCATGTTGGAAAGATCTGTGCACATGTTAATTAATTAGCTAGAGTACCCACCATTAAAGTGTTTGGCTTTTTATCTCTTCAGTTGACTACCTCCTAAAGTCAGAAGTGGATAAATTTCAGTCTTCAACTTTTGCTACTCACTATTGTGGTTATTGTTGCTATTGTAATATTTAAGTTACTTACGTAACTTCTTACCCAGGTTTGCTTAGAAATAAAAGTTTAAACAAAATAATAGTTGTTTAGAAGCTCAACATGATCAATTAAGCCTATAATTGAGAAAAGACAGCCAACCTGACAACTTTTTGGGGGAACCTAAGAAGTCTGGAGAGCTCTCCTCTCAAAATCTCCTTGTTACTCAGATGTGGCCCATTGTAGCCTTACACTCCCTTAGGATGTGAATCTCTCCCAGGGAGAGACATGATTCCTGGGACAGGTTATCCCAGTGACAAAGAACAAAATTAAACTTGCCAACTGATCTGTAATGCTTTCTGTAGAAATATCTTGATCAAAAGGAGGACATGTGAAAGAAAATGAAGTAACTAAGGCTAAGGCTTTCTAAAGTGCAGTTGGCAGATTGTGAGAGGACTGCACTCATACTTGCTAAAGGTCAAACCACAAGATGTTCCAACAGACTCAGATTAACACTGGCCTTCAACATCTCTCAGCTGGGAGTACACTGGCTAACCAATCAAAACAGATTTGGGATTTAGTATTTCTGTGCCTCTGAAAACAACTTTTAGTGAAAATCCCCTGTTTAAAAACCTCTTCTGTTCTTGTATTATGAGATATTGTTCAGGGCTGCCCTGTTTCGGTGTACCTGAATTACAATGCTTTGTTTCCCAAATAAATGCTGTTTCCTTTGACTTCCGTGTCAATCTTCTTAGCTAACACCAGTTAATTTGATTATTAGAAAGAAAACCTACAGGAGTCAGACAAATCCATCTGTGAACTAGGTTAGGTATACAGTGCTCCAGTTTGTAACTTTTGCCTTGAGTTTCTGTAGTTTGATGCCTCTGGCTCAGGTAAAAAAAAAAAAAAAAAAAAAAAAGTCTTGCTACAATACTGTGAGCAGCCTTTAAAGCTCCTTGTCCCCTAAACAATGTTTAAATGCACACAGCTAACACTTCCTTAGTGATACTCATTTTCCTATGTTTCTATGTTTTTATGACGGATTAACATACTTTGGATGAACACACTCTTTAGATACTATATTTATTATTTTATTGTCCATCTTGCTGACCCAACAGCTGTTCTATTCTATCTCTAAATAGATGTGCATTCTCGGCTCTGATTGTTATCTATTGATTTCATGGTTTAACTCTCATTTCTCTTGCTTTTAAGTTCCAGGGGGACAAATCACTGTACCTCCATGAACTGACCATATTGCCTGGGAAAATGTAAGCCTTTTTGTCAACATCATAATTTATTTTCAGTTCTGCCCATTTGACCTGGAATAAACTATTTTTCCTACATTTTTATAAAAACAATAATCTCCCAGTTGGCCTGTTTAAAATAGAACCTATTAAATGGGCCATCTGTATGATATCTGTATTACAGTTTTGAAAAAAATAATGTTTGAGAACTGTTTAGGATGAAATAAACTGCAGAAATGATTCTTAATGCTTTTTTGTCTAATCACAGCTGGTTCATTAGATATGTTATTTTTAAAATCAGCAGCATGGTCTTCTTAATTTGCGACACCAGTAGGCATATGGTGCTGATGTCAGCATGAAACTGAGGCAGTGAAGCCTTGAAAAAACCCCATAACATTATGTTTTACTTTGGATACTAACTTGAGATTAAGCAGCTGTTGAATAAGTGAAGGGGGCATTTTAGAGACAAATTTTACGGTCTGGACTTTAAACTCCGCATAATGGAATGGAAGGCTGTGTCCTATAAAGTGCACCTATTGGGGCATCAGTTCTGGATGGAACACTCACTGCAGCCAACATAGCCTGTGCTTCATGGCTCCAAAGAGAAGCCAGCTCTCCAAAGAGAAATCAGAGCATGTTTTATTTTGCCAGTCTGATCTTAAAGAGGCATTGAAATATTTGGTATTCAGGAACATTATATCTGGCACCTGGCCCTGAAGTTTCGGTTTACTTAAACAAATGTATGATAATGAATTTTTATAAAGGTGAACACCTTTATTATGACCACCCATATCAAAAAACAAAATACTGCCTTTCCTTCAGAAGCCCTTCCCATGTGCACCTATCCCAATGATGATTATTACTTTCTTTCTCCAGTGACCTTTATAGTAACTGCTGCTTTAAAAATACTTTTATCATCCAATAGTGCATCTCTGAATATTATGGTTTTAGTCCTGCTCATTTCTTAAAAAAACATGTCTTTAAGTTTTAATCTGATCATCCACTTCTTTTTCTCATATATATATGTATATATACACACACATTTATATATATATAAAATATATATTTTTATATTTATATATACACACATAAATTATATTATATATATACATGTGTATATATACACACACAAATATATATGGATTTTCACTAAAAGTTGTTTTCAGAGGCACAGAAATACTAAATCCCAAATCTGTGTATATACATATATACACATTTTTTTTTTTTTTTTTTTTTTTTGAGACGGAGTCTAGCTCTGCTGCCCAGGCTGGAGTGCAGTGGCATGATCTCAGCTCACTGCAACCTCCACCTCCCGGGTTCAAGCAATTCTCTGCCTCAGCCTCCTCAGTAGCTGGGGTTACATACCCAGCTAATTTTTTGTATTTTTAGTAGAGATGGGGTTTCATGCTCTTGGCCAGGCTGGTCTTGAACTCCTGACCTTGTGATCCACCCACCTCGGCCTCCCAAAGTGCTGGGATTACAGGCATGAGCTACCGCGCTTGGCCCTTTTCCTCATATTTTATCTGGGTGCTTGAACCTATAGAGTTTCTCACAGTCTGGATTTTGCTGATTGCTGACTGCACAACTCAGGATGCAGTTCTGTCCCTCTGTCCTCTGGTATTTCCTGAAGGAATCAATGAATTGGTACACTGTAACATTCTGAAGGTAATCAGTTATTTTGTAGATATATCACATGAGCTCATAGATTTAAGCATATTTGATTAGTTTCAATTCATCAAAATTACTATTACCATTGTTGAGCTCCAGTTGTACCATCTTTGGCCAACAGGAGCTTAAGTTGGCTCCTGAGTCGTTTTAATGTGACTCTAGTAGTCTTTGATAACTTGTTTGGTACTTGGTACACAATATATTCCAGGCTCATTTTATCACTTTCTGCCTCAGGCCTGGAATCTGCCATTTCTTCTAGAAGCTCTGGTTTCCTTTAGTGAGAAATAGTATTTTAAGACCACAATTTGGGTACTGGGGATGCCCTTCCTACTAGGTTGGTCATTGTCTCTAGGCGTTCTCTGTCTCTACTTGTCTGTCTGTCTCTATGCATTTATATTTATCTATAAATATAATCTCCATATGTTACATATATGTAAAAATATATATTTCTAAATCATTTAAAAAATAACTTGCAAACATCATGACACTTCATCCCAAATGATGTTCTTACTGAAATTTCACCCCTGTTATCATTTACAAGAAATTTAACATCATCTGATAATATAACCATCTATATTTAAAGATCAATATTTAAATCTCCATTATCCCCAAAATGGCATTTACATGTATTTTTTAAATCCAGGATTAAATCCAGGCTTGTGCATTACATTTCATTGTTACACTCTTTTACTTCTCTTTAATTTAGAATAGTATCCACCCGTCCCCACCACACACCCTTTATCTTCTCTGACACTGACATTTTGAGGAGCTTGAGCTGTTGTCTTTCAGAATGTGCCACAATTCTGGACTGGCCCTTATGATTACATTCAAATTAAACATTTTGACAAGAATAATACATAGGTGATATTTTGTATTTCCCCTTTATAGTATATAAGGAGAAGGTAGAGAATATCAATTTATTCTTTTATTAGTGAGAAACAGTTTGATCCCTTAATTAATGTGTGTCTGCCTGATATAGTCATTGTAAACTTTTTTTCTTTTTTAATTAAAAAAGAATCTAGGTGATGATAATTTCAGATAATGTAACTACCTTATTTTTCAAACTTTCACCCAATGGTTTTAGTATCTTTTTCTAATCCTTACCTAAATCAATATTCTATAAATGCTGTAAAATGATTTTCTAATTAAATCATTTCTTCTATCTTAATTAGCTTTCATTTTTATGTAAAGAAGATCTTTTCCTCTTTTCCCTTTTTCTGTCTCTCCAAGTATCACTGTGGGTATCACAGATTTTAAAATTTATTATATTACTTCAAGCTGGCTCCTTTAAAGAAAAGGAAATATTTTGTGTACTTAGGTTCCTCGTCACAATCAGAAGGGTATTTTATAAAATCTATGGGAATACGTACTGTAAGGTCACATACCACATGCCGGTTTCCAGGACAGTGACCAGCATCCTGTCACTTTTGTTGAAATGAACTTAACTTGCATGTGCCTGAACCATGTGCCCTCTTGATGGAAGTCTGGCCAGCAAAGAGCCTTGCAAGTGGTTATCTAATAAAAGAGAGGGTGGTATAGTGATTCTCAAATCAGGCACAGCCTGGTCCAAATGCTGCTTCTATCTTATTAGTAACTTTATGGACCCAGGACATGATACAACTTCTCCGAGTCTCAGTTTATTAATTGGTTAAAAAAAAAAGGCATGCAATAGGAGTGATTGTGAGGTTTCTAGATCAACCCGTTCACTGGAGGCATTCGTATATGATAGCAAACAGAGCAGCCAGAGTTTGAAAAGATGCAATGGCATGAAAATCTAATTTATACTCCCGGTTTTTTCTTTTTTCTTTTAATCTTCTATGCAAGGAGAAAAGACTCACTAGGGAAGAAGCCTGCTCTGGGGTGCTTCAGAATATAAACTTGGGTGAAATCCATCTTGTTTTATCCCATCAATGACTGAAAGAAGGGGTTCTGATTCGTGAGTGGGATATTTTTCTTTCCAAAAGAAAATGCTTGTCTTATCTCTGGGTTTTTATTATTATGATAAGATATATGTCACATACAATTTTCCATTTTAACTATTTAAAAAGATGTAGCTCAGTGGCATTAAGTACATTCACACTGTTGTGCAACCATCACCACCATATATGTCCAGAACTTTCTCACCCCCCCAACTAACACTCTGTACCCATTAAACAGTAACTCCTGATTCCCCTCCCTCCAGCCCCTTGCCACCATCATTCTCCTTTCTATTTCTGTGAACTGACTACTCTAAGTAACTCATATAAGAGGAATCATAAAGTATTTGTCTTTTTGTGACTGGCTTATTTCACTTAGCATGTTGTTAAGGTCATACATGAGGTAGCATGCATCAGAATTTGTTTTTTATTGTGGTAAAAAACAACATAAATTTTTCCATCGTAACCATTTTTGGGGTGTACATTTCAGTAGTGTTAAGTGTACTTACATTGTTGGGAAACAGATATCTAGAAGCTTTCCATTTAGCAAAACTTACTCTGTATCTACTAAACAATTCTTATTTTCCTTCTTCGTCCAGCCCAATAACCACCATTCTACTTTCTGTTCTTATGAATTTGACTACTTTAGATACTTGCTGTAAGTGGAATCATACAGTCTTTGTTGTTTGTGACTAATTTATTTCATTTAGCAAGTTTAGTCTATGTCGTAGCATGTGATAAGATGTCCTTTCTTTTGAAGGCTGAACAATATTCCATTGTATGTACATACTACATTTTGTTTATCCATTCATCTGTTGATAGACATTTAGGTGCTTCTAACTCTTGACTATTGTGAATAGTGCTGCTATGAACATGGATGTACAAATATCTCTTCAAGGACCTGCTTTCAATTCTTTGGGATATATACCCAGAATTGGGATTACTGGATCATTTCCTTCATTTTTAAGGCTGAATAATATTCCATTATATGTATACACCATATTTTGTTTATTCATTCATCCATCAATGAATATTTGTGTTATTTCTACCTCTTGCCTGCTGTGAATAATGCTGCTGCTATGAATATGGGTGTACAAACACGTTTCTGGATTATTTTTTGATGAGTGCCTGTGGCTCCCTGTTCATTCATTCATCATATCCATGGTAGCCTATCCTAATAATTATCCTATCCTAACACATAGTTGAACTCAGCTAGAAGCTATTTCTTTTCAAGTTCCACATAAAGCAAACATTCTAGATTGAGTCCTAATTAGATAGCTCCGTTGGAAAGGTGCTGTTGCTGCTTTTCTTTGACAACTTTCTGCCACTACCACCTGAGGTTTGCTGGCAGCAAGAGAACGAGGCCTCTTTATTGTGAAAAAGACCCTAGATTCGCAGCTGTTTGATGCTGTGAATGCTTTACTCCTCTGCAAAGAGCCTCCCATACACAGTACCACAAGCCCTATATTCTCCTGAGTTGGGAGAAGCAATCTCCTCTACCTTGCGAAAGAAGAGTAGCCCTCTTTGCCAATAGATGACATGAAGACCTGAGATGTAAGATGATGCTTGTCCTTTTCCAGATCGACCTCCACCTTCTGTCATTACCACTGGATTAACAATTAGAATCATCTCTCAGCACAGCCCAAGCAGTCCCTGCTGCAGGAGCAGCCAGCTTTCTTCTGAAAGAACTGTAGGATCTTACCAATATGTACTGGCAGGAAACTGAGAACATATGTGGGACTGGATCTTGACAGTGTTGGACAGAGTAAGGTGGAATGTAAAGTTGTATAAAGGGGCATTTATTGACCTGGGAGCAGCACCCTCCCATGACTCAGGATTTAACTCTCTGGCAAAGACATTTAATAGGTTGCTGGCCAGGTTCTCTGGTCAGCAGAGAACTCTCTGCTTGGACATGACAATTTACAGTAAAGGAGACAAAGTATGGAGAGAAGAGTAAAAGGGCACATCAGAATTGCTCTATTGCATGATATTAGAGAACTTAACAAATACCCATGTTCCCCAGGAAGGTCCAGAAGACAGTCCTTTTACTATGACAACAAGGAATGCCCCAGTGAGGGAGGCACTGACATCACTGAGTAGTCAATGGTGGCTGTCTCCTGTAGGTTTAAGGACCACGCCCCTTTAGCCCATCTGATTCCAGCACAGATTCAGTATTTTTGCCTTAGGACATTCTCCAAAATTTGCTCATCCTGCATAGATAAAATCTAGAAGTGTGGGGAGCTTAAAGTCTCAGGGGACTGTGATGGTTAATATTATGTCTCAATTTGACTGGGCTAAGGGATGCCCAGATAGCTGGATAAACATTATTTCTAGGTGTGTCTGTGAGGGTATTTCCAGAAAAAATATAGCATTTGAACCAGTAGACTGAGTAAAAAGATCCACCCTCACCAATGTAGGTGGGCATCATCCAATGCATTGAGAGCCCAGATAGAACAAAAAGGCAGAGGAAGGGTGAATTCTCTGTTTCTCCTTGAGCTGAGGCATCTTCTCCTGGCCTTGGACATTGGAGTGCTTGGTTCTGAAGCCTTCAGACTTCAATTACATTAACTATCAGCTTTCTTGGTTCTCTAGCTTACAGACAGCAGATCATGGGACTTCTCAGCCTCTATAACTGTGTGAGCCAATTCTCATAATAAACCTCCTTTTAAAAGCATGCGTGTGTGTATATATATATTTACATATGTGTGTATATATATTTATATACACTATATACAAGCTATATATATGTGTATATATATTTATATACCAACTGTGTGTGTGTGTGTGTGTATACATATATAGTTTGAATATTTGTCCCCTTTAAATCACGTTAAAATTTGATCCCTAATGTTGGAGGTAGAACTTGGTGTGAGGTATTTGGGTCATGAGGGCAGATCCTTCATAAATAGCTTGGTGCTGTCCTCATGGTAATGAATGAGTTCTCCCTCTATTAGTTCCCAAGACAACTGATTGTTAAAGAGCCTGGCATCTCCTTCCCTCTCTTGCTCCCTTTCTCACCATGTGACACACTTTCTACCTCTTTACTTTCCACCATGACTGGAAACTTCCTGAGTCTCTCCCCAGAAGCAGATGTTGGTGGCATGCCAGTTGTACAGCTTGCAGAACCATAAGCCACATAAAACTCTTTTCTTGTAAATTACCCAGCCTCAGATACTCCTTTATAGCAACACAAATGAACTAAGAACACACACAACACACACAAACAACATATAAACACATACAGATATACACAGATATAATTTTTCCCCCTTTGTTGGTTCTGTTTCTCTGGAGAACCCTGATTGATACAGGGGCTAACTTCAGTCTTCAATGAATGAGTAACAGAAGTTAGCAAATAACTCCCCAGTTTCTCTGTTCTTCAGTGGAACATTCTGAGGCACATTCTCCACAGTTCTTTTAAGGGTCTGTGGTGGGACTGAGTCCCTGATGTCCATAGCAGTAACAAGTCACCCTACCTTGGCCTTTCTCCTGTTCTGTCTCACACTCTTAGTGACCTCACTCCTTTTCCCTGGGATCTCCTCCCAATTTAACTACCATATCCCAGTCCTTGTCTAGGTTTTGCTGTCACGAGAGCCCAAACTAAGGCTCTTCTGAACTAGAATTTCAAGTTACTAAAATTCATGTCTGGATAGCATGGTATGCTGAATACCCATTAGTCTATAAAGATATGCTCATTCAGAAAACATATCCTAGCCCAGAGTCAACTGATTAACGTTAACATTTTCACAACTCTACAACCCACTCCTTCTACTTCAAATCCATTTAGAGGAGAGGCTGAATTTTTCCCATATTTCCCTAAAGTTCTTTTTTTTTTTTTTTTTTTTTGAGACGGAGTCTCGCTCTGTCGCCCAGGCTGGAGTGCAGTGGCGCAATCTCGGCTCACTGCAAGCTCCGCCTCCCGGGTTCACGCCATTCTCCTGCCTCAGCCTCCTGAGTAGCTGGGACTACAGGCGCCCGCCACTGCGCCCGGCTAATTTTTTTTTTTTTTCTAGTTTTTTTTAGTAGAGACGGGGTTTCACCATGGTCTCGATCTCCTGACCTTGTGATCCGCCCGCCTCAGCCTCCCAAAGTGCTGGGATTACAGGCGTGAGCCACCGCGCTCGGCCTACTTGATGGCAAAGCCAGGTAAAGCTTACAATATGTGTGAGCAAATAGCCAGAACTACATTATTTCATAAGGAGTGATTGTTATTAAAAGCAGTAAGGGGGGCCTAATTAGAGATCTAGGGCAACTGGCAGTAACTGCATTTTCTCGTGTAAGCATCTTAGCACATCTAAGTGCTTAGCCTTAATTCTCCACACTAACTCCCATTAAATGTTTGTACTGTACTTTGCTAAGACCCGCCTTTCCTAAGTTATTGTCATGCTTATTCTGTAGCTCTTTTTTCATTCTGTGAAACATTAGCTGGCTCTTTTCCCCCCATTTATCAGGGAGAAATTTTCATATATTTAGATCCCAGATCTTGAAATGTTCTTTCTCTGGTAGACGCTAAGCCTTGCTACTTCATTTGAAAACCTTCCAAATCCCATTTTCTTCGCAGGTCTTCTCTCTGAGGAGCATGATATTGCACCAACTCCAGCCTTTTTAAATTCAGAATTGCTCAGAGATCTTCTTTCCCGACCTCCCACGCGGGGAGCCCTTGGCAGGCACTGAGGTTCAGACTGGTTCCTCAGATCCCTCTTTGTCCTTTATACCTCTCCACAAAACACTGTGGCTCTTCAGTTGGAAATTCCTTGACATCAAAAAATAATGGCTTTGTAATTCAATTCCTGGCACAAGGACATGCATGGAGAAACACTTATAGAGTCGTTTTACAATGATTGAGCCAGATGTAAATGCAAGGAACACAGTTATTTTGCTTTGAGTTAATATTAGAAGGCTCAGTGAGCAGGTTCACAAGGCTATAATATAAGTGCTATACTTCACAGCACTTAGGAGCCAATGGCAATTTAAAAACACACAGACAATAAGTTATATGAGGTGGAGAGCCACAGAACCAACCACATTCCAATATAATGTTGAGTGTTCTTTGGGGCCTAAAGCATAGTAATATCCTAGTTCCATTACCAGCGGTATTCCTTGTGTCTATATAGCCCTAAGGGTGTATAAAAATGATGGCACTGGGTAGGAGACAGGTCCACTACGCAAATCCAGGAATATTAAACATGGACAGGATGATAGGGATTATCTGATTCAGCCCTCTGATTGTGCACTTGTGGACAGTGTCATAAAGAGGCTTGTTTAATGCACACAGGTAGTTAGTGGAACAGTGAATCTTCTGACTCCTAAGTCTGTGTCTTTCTAACAACACACTATGTGGATGTGGGGAGTGAGCCTGTTGATTCTTTTCAAACTGCAGACTTACCAGGAAGCCAGGAAGCACTTCTAATCTAAGGACCTATTATATAAAGGAAAAAATTATAAAATGAAGAGTAAAGTTTTATATATAAGGATTCAGGCCAGGCATGGTGGCTCATGTCTATAATCCCAGCACTTTGGGAGGCCAAGGTGGGCAGATCACTTGAGGTCAGGAGTTCGAGACCAGCCTGGCCAACATGGTGAAACCTTGTCTGTACTAAAAATACAAAATATTAGCTAGGTTTGATGGTGCACACCTGTAACCCCAGCTACTCCACAGGCTGAGCCAGTAGGATTGCTTGAAGCCAGGAGGCGGAGGTTGCAGTGAGCCAAGATTGCGCCATTGTACTCCAACCTGGGTGACAGAGCAAGACTCCATCTAAAAAAAAAAAAAAAAAAAAAATCATTATGGGCTGTTTTCAATAGCTAGAAATTATCTAAATATAGATAAAGTAATAGTTAATAATGGGATAATTATACAATAAAATAGTGTGCAATCATATAAAGTGCTCTACTAAAAAATCTTAATGCCATAGGGAAAGTAGAATACCAAATTTGTATATGTCGTATTACCTTAACTGTGTAAACATATATATACATACATAGGAGAAAACAGACAGAAGCATACTGTTTTCAGTATGCTTACTGAAATGGTAACTGTGATAATTATGTATCTTTGAGGGCTGAAACTAGGTGGTGATTTTTATTTTTAAAATAACATTCACACAGTTATGATAATGATTTCCCTACAGGAAAAAGAAGTAAGAAAGATAACCTAAAATATACTAGTAAGAGTAATCAAATGTTATAAATTTTTACGTTAAAGACAGTTTTCAATGACTCTCTATCAATCTCTGAATAGGGGGAGATGCATTATCAGGACAAGCCAGACTCAATGTGCTACCTTGGATTTTTGACATGTCAAGTACAAATGATATAACATCAGAAAACATCAACTGTATTTAATTTGTGTCTCTGACAAGAAAGCTATTAAACTTTCAAATTTCCTTTTTTTCTTTACTTTATGACCAGCATTATTTTTCCTGTTACTTAAAATTTATTTATAAACTAAAGGTTATCTTAAACTACATAAACTATCTATCTATATAACTATATCTGTATCTATATCTATCTAAAAGTTATCTATAAAGGTTATCTTAATTTTCTTTTTCGTGCTGCTATAAAAATCATGGTCATTGTGTTAGTTTGAATCTTTTGAGATGCAGGTGTCACGATTAGATGTGCAAGATATTTATTGAGGTAATGCAGGCAAACAATAAATGGAGAGAGCAGGAGTGGGTAGAAAGTGCCTTCAGACAGAAACAAAAGTCTGACCCCTGTGGCAGCAAGGCCATTGGGCAGTTCTTAAACCATAGTACCCACTGAAAGACAGACTTAGTCCATTTGTGCTGCTATAACAGAACATCTGAGACTGGGTAATTTATAAAAAAGGAAATTTATTTCCTCATGGTTCTGGAGGATGGGAAGTCCAAGATTAAGGCACCAGCATCTGGTGTCTGGTGAGGACCTTCTTGCTATGTCCTCACATGGCAGAAGAGCAAAAGGGAGCAAACCCACTCCACAAGCCCTTTTTATATGGCCCTAATCCAATCACAAGGGAAGAGTCCCTCATGACATAATCATCTTGCAGAGGCCCCATCTTCCAATACCATCATCTTGGTGATTAGGTTTCAGCATTAATTTTGGAGGGGACAGCACATTCAAACCATATCAAGAAAACTGTGTCTCACAGGAATGGAATTGTATTTGTGTCTTCATTGTGGTCAATCATTGGCTCAGGGCAGCCATGGGAATTGTCCTCTTGGTACAAATGATGGTGGTGCATTCAGAAGGTCATTCATTAGGGCCACAATCAATTATGCCCATTACATTAGGATATATGAGTGGCACAAGTTCAGGGTTATCATAGTCATAAGATGCATATTACAAGAAGACAGATAGATGGGTAGTTTTATAAGCCTTTGAAACACAGAATGAGTGACCTTGACATTTTCTTCAAGTTCATTGCCATATGCTGCAGTGCCAAGAGGCAATGCCTAGAATAACTTGGAAGCATATTTGAATTTGTAGGCTGATAATGTATATCATTTTAAAATCACCTCACAGATACAGAAATAGTTATTGTGTGCATATTTAATCTCTAGATGAACTTTGGCTGGGGACAGGCAACTCATAACTCATCTACTCTAATGTACTTTTGTTTTTGCTAATTCCCTATTTCAGGTAAATATAATGAAGACAATTATATATTGTAAATGAGATATCAATTCAGAACATTTCACAGTACGTCCTTTGAAAGTACTGGCTCAACAGCAACTATAATTACTGGAAAGCAAAAAATGTAAAGCTGTCATACAAACTGAAGTGTTTCTACTATTTCTCTGAGGAATTCAATCAATTCAGCCAAAGCAATCAACAAAACCAGTTGTTTATTATTAAACATTCCAAATCATTTAATGACTAACTAGGTTTCTTCAGATTTAATTGACTAGATGTTGAACTGCTGGGATAACATAAACCAACATGCCCAAAAGGCTCTTCAGGTGGCAAGATTTCAGAAAATTCACTAGAGCTATTAGTGAGTAAAACCCCATCTTCTCTCAATTATTTTACACTTGAAACAAAAACACTCTTGAATTGTTAAATGGTCAAAACAACCAGGGGGCCAGATAATATCATACATTCTTATTGATTTTTTTAAAAATTATCTTGCTCTGAGGGGTGGCTACCTTTTTAAATTTTGCCTCTGGGATCCACTTTATTAGAGTGTCTTTGTGTTTCTGGGACAGAACAGACCCTGTATACGCTGCTCGTGGGATAAGCTCACGACTACTTCTTGATTTGATCTGTGTTACTCTAGAAAGACAAATGAGGAACCAGACTATTTCAGTCTGTGATTCATTCTCAAGTCAAGTGTGGTTCCTGAACCTAGCAGCAGCAGCATGCTCCCAGGAACGTGTTGGAAATGCAAATCCACAAGCCCACCTCAGACCTACCGAAACTGGCACTCTGGGAATGAGGCCAGCAATGTGAGTTCTAACAATCCACCCAGGTGACTCTGATGCATGCTAGGAGGAGGTCTGGTTGACACCACTCCCTATGGTATATTCTTCAGAAGGGTATTCTGTGGCATATTAGCACGTGTCACACAATGAAGGGGTTCCTCATTTGAATAATTTTGGGAAATTCTGAGATAAAAAAATTAAATAGAGCAAACGTACCACACTCCTCCACAGTTTCCCCATGGGTTATCATATGCAGATACCTGCTAAATGTCCCACAAATAGGATATCCCATGCTCTTTCTCCCAAGAGCCTAGTTCTCCATCCCTCTCAGCCATTCAGAGAGAGAAAGGATTCTCCTTCTTTCAGTACAAAGTCCACCTTTTTTCTACCCAAACATGACTGACAGGGGGAAAATTCAGTGTGGTTTGATGCCTCATTCCCTCTACTGCAAGGCAATCATGATAAATGGGTGACATGCTAAACAAAGTCTGAGTTATTCGGTCTTAAATAATTACCCCTTTGGGACAATGTTCAATTTAGTCCACATATATATTTGGAGAAAAGACACTTCTTCAAGGTCAAAGTCTTGCTAAAAACATAGCAAATTCCTATTACTAAACTGAATAAAACATCTTGGTCTGAATCATCTATATTTGTATTATTTCAGTGGTTCAGGGCTTTCCCAAAATTAATGTGGGGTCATTTGCTTTCCATCTATCTTCAGTGTAAAACCTAACAAGGACTTGCCTACAGACTGGATTCTAGTTTCCACTTTAGCACACAGAAATAGGTGATGAACCCCAGGGTGGCAGTTTTTCAGTTTCAGTAATTTGTACTGCAAACTTTACCACTAACAACAGGAAGAAGCTGCAGGCAACTTAAATTATACTGGTTTTCACTGACACAGGGGCTACTAAATAAGACTTGAGAGAGTTCAAATTACTTCTTCACTTAAAAAAATTTAATATACTCCAATGCTGTAAAATTTTAGTTGAATTTAATAATGAAAAATAGAGAATTTAAAAAGTTCATTGTTGGTTCAATATTGTACGCCAGAGAGCAGGAGGACAAGCATGCAAAGGAGATTACTCCGGCCTCTACAGAAAAAACACTGCATTTTTTGGTTGCCTTTGCTTGGGTCAAGATATATTCCCATACAGCCAACTACAAACATCTAATGGCCATGTAGAGAAGAAGCTTTCCAAAAACTCAGACCCTAATGAAAGCTGATAAAATCTGGGTGAGACAAAGCTTAGAGAATAACTCAAGCATGACTTCAGACTTAAAACCTCTCAAAGGAACACGTCAAATTATGCCAAGTTGCTTGTGCCCAGTTGTAATGAGAACAATTCAGTGCTGTAGGAGAAAGGGCACTAATTTAAGAGTTGTTGGCATGGCAAACAATAGATGACGTCTCATCCCTTTATATCCTATAATAAGTGCGTGTCATCCCAGCCTTTCCTCTAGTTCCTCTGACTCAAATTCTTGTATTGTTAAAAAACTTACTAAAATGCACTGAATCAGAGCACTGCAGACAATAAAAATAGAGGCAGTTTTTGATGCCAAGCCAAATAATTTTGGCATTTATTCTCAATATGCATGTAAACAAACTGTCAGGCACCCTTACGTACGAAAGGAAAATTATTCATAAAGGGGAATGAGGACTGAGGTTCTGAGAACAGTTACCACTGCAGGAATTAATTCACTGACACATGTTGTCTGTGGAGGGCTGTTCCTTCATTTAGTGTCATGTCACATTAGCAAACATTTTATTTCATGTTGTATACCACTAAACACAAAACTCTATGTAAACCACCATAATTAAAACCCAAGTATTTCAAAACAAAAATGTTAAGGCTTTCTAATGTTCTGTTTTTTCTTTCTCCATAAAAAAGGAGGGAAAGAGGTAGGATTACTAACCTGAAAGCTGGAAGGTCAGACCTTAGAAAACGGCCATCAATAAGGCAGTCACATCTCTTAAATAAGGAGTGTAATGGAGAGATAAAAGCAGTACAAATGGAACTGGATTTTAAATGCGCTAATATAGGCTAACAGTTTTGTTTTGCTTGGATGAGGAGTCATAGATTCTGATTAATTCTTATAGAAAATCAGAAAATCAAAGTTTTAGTTGTAGCAGAGACTGCTAGATATCCACAACTATTTATCCTCCCCATTCTATAGTCATATGATTTGTAACTGGGTACATGGCCTTCAAATTTGTCTACATATTCCAGGATCCCTTATAAGCCAAGTGTGGCCTATGACTAACTTCTTGCTGCAGGGAAGGATATAGAAATGATTTGTGCACCTTCCAGGGTGTGCCTCTAAAGAGAAGGGGCATGCTCTCCACATCCCCTTCTTCCTTTTCACTGACTGAAATGTGGATGAAGATGTAGATACAGGTGAAG
This sequence comes from Chlorocebus sabaeus, assembly GCF_047675955.1. NCBI lineage: Eukaryota > Metazoa > Chordata > Mammalia > Primates > Cercopithecidae > Chlorocebus > Chlorocebus sabaeus. The sequence continues at coordinate 27,673,844 of NC_132927.1, forward strand.
GCAATACCTTAGTGACCAGGACCAAGAAGAAAGGATCCTGGGTCCCAGGACCATTGTGTTGCCATAGCAACCCTGACCACTCACACATAATTTTAAAAACCTATTTTTATAAAGTCATAGTATTAGATTATCTGTTATTGAAGTTAAATGTATATTCTAATAAATATATGTTTGTTAAAAATGAAGGATATAAGTCTTCTAGTCCTCTATAGCAACTGTTGGTAAGTTTTAGCCATAGGTCAAATCTGGCCCAATGCTTGCTTTTGTAAGCAAAGTTTTACTGAAACACAGCTATGTTCATTCACTTATGTATTGGCTGTTTTCCGAGTATAATATCAGAGTTGAGGTGTATGACAGCGACTGTATGACCCACGAAGGCTAAAATCTTTATTATCTGGCCCATAACACAAAAGACATCGCTGCTATAGAGAGAAAGAAAAAGAAAAAATGGTTCATTCAGTAAAAGAAAAGAGAGAGAAATAACAGCAAATAGGAAATAATAAAAAATGGGGGGAATTTAAAATAAAAAGTCAAGAATATGACTAAATATATCAGTAATTGAAATAAACGTGAGTGGACTAAGTACCCCCATCAATATGTTAACATTATTCAGGTAAGACAATGAGTCAAGTCTGGAATTATTGTCGTGTTTAGATAAAGAATAAGAACTTTGGAGAGGCAACAACAGAAGGGATTTGGTGTGAGTAGAATTTTCCTAGAAAATGAGGAACTTTACTTTCAAGAAATTCTGTGTGCAAAATTCTAGGTAACTCTTAGTAAGCTGACTAAGAGAATCAGTAATCATTTCTGCAAAAAAACGAGAGACTGAGAAAAGCCAGACTTGCTCCTTGAATGATCCTAGGGACTCTTGGTGAAGTATTCTCAGGGAAGCGTGGCTATAGGAGAGGCAGGAGTGACATAAAAGTCAATTATGGCTGGATGTCCTGGCTCATGTCTGTAATCCCAATGCTTTGGGAGACTGAGGCAGGGGGGTCGCTTGAGCATAGGAATTCGAGACTATCCTAGGAAACATACTGAGACCCTGTCTCTACTAACTAACCAACCAATTAACTGAATTAACTGAATTAATTAATTAATTAATTAGTCAATTCTACTGTTCTTGTGTTGTTCTGGTGTTCTTGGGCTGTTTTGTGTTGCTATAAAGAAATACCTTGCCAGGTGTGATGACTCATGCCCAACTGTTCAAGACCAGCCTGGGCAACATAGTGAGACTCTGCCTCTAGAAAAACATAAAAAATAAAGAAAGAAATAGCTGACACTGGATAATTTATACAGAAAAGAGGTTTCATTGGCTAATTCATAAAGAAAAGAGGCTTAGTTAGCTCACAGTTCTGCAGGCTGTACAGGAAGCATGGCACAGGCATCTGCTGGGCTTCTGGTGAGGCCTCAGGAAGCTTTCGATCATGGTGGAACACAAAGCAGGACCCAGTGTCTCACATGGTGAGAAGGTGAGCAAGAGAGAGAGTTGTGGGGAGGTGCCACACACCTTTAAACGACAGGATCTCAGGAGAACACACTTACTATTGTGAGGACGGCACTAAGCCATAAGGAATCCACCCTTATGACCCAAACACCTCCCACCAGGTCCCACCACCAACACTGGGGATTACAATTCAACATGAGATTTGATGGGGACATATATTCGAACTATATCATCTACCAAAGAACACAGGTCAAGTTCAATTGAATAAGATCAAGTGCTTGGAAATCACCTAATTAGTATACGGTGTCTACGGTACTCTTACATTTGTTAAACAAAAATTAACTATATGCCCAAGTATCTTATGAAATTCTTACCACTGGAGAAATGGAGAAGGGCCCATGATTCCAGTTGTGTGTAAAGGAGAAACACTTATCCTTTGGGGCTACCCAAGGACAGAAACAGTGAAGAGATCTTTACCCTTTGGGCTTCTCCGTGCGTATTCTGTTTGTGTGGAGTCCAAGGGAGCCTACTATCTTTTTATTACTCACTCCAGTCTTGGTCATACCTTCTTTCTGGGGCATTTGGTGGACTGTCTCTCATTGCCAGCACCTATTATGATGTCATGCACCTCAGCCTCAACTACTTTTCCAGAAGACTACACAAATCCTTCAATTATCTACAGAGCCTACTAAGAGAAGGCTGACATGAACTGAGCAAGTGCTGGGCAGGCACAATGAGGGAGATGAAGATGCAGAAATGATACACTGACTCTTCTCATATCCCCATAGAATTAGAAATATTTCTTTTCACTTCCAAAATTGTGAATAGAGTGCCACTCTTTTAAAATTACTATTATTAAAAAAAAACTTAGAGACAGGGTCTCCCTCTGTGGCGCAATCATAGCTCATTATAACCTCAAACTCCTAGGCTCAAGTGATCCTCCCACCTCAGCCCCCCAAGTAGCTAGAACTATAGATACATGCACCAAGCCTGGATAATTTTTTAAATAATTTTTTGTAGAGACAGGGTCTCACTATGTTGCCTAGGCTGATCGCAAACTCCTGACCTCAAGTGGTTTTCCCACTTTGGCCTCCCAAAGCTCTGGGATTACAGGCGAGAGCCATCTCGCCCAACCAAGTAACATTCTTTAAATCTAGAACCAGGGTTAATCCAGAGTCAGATTTATTTTTTTCCCCCCTGGGATGTTATAGGCTATACTTTGAGTAACTGGTCTTATTAACAGTTCATTAAATAAATATTTCCTGTCACCTGTACGTAAGGTATTGTTTTAGGTACTCTGGATTCCAGGATAGATAATAATGTGTCCTCTGCCTTTGATGAATTTACATCTAATGAGGAGGAAAAAATTCAAGGATAAACTGCCCTCATTTCTCCCCTTACCACTTTCCCCTAATACACTAATATAGACAAATACTATGCAAAATGGTATGCCAACTATTGGTCATCAAATTTAGTTCTACAGCTATTACAATACTTATATTGGAGTGGACCCTAGAGACTATGGGTTCATTTCTGCTCCTAAAATCAACTGCCTTTGAAAGCAAAAGGACAGAAAATAAAGGTCTGTATTAGTTTGTTCCCACATTGCTAAAAAGAACTACCTGAGACTGGGCAATTTATAAAGAGGAGAGGTTTAATTGACTCACAGTTCTGCATGGCTAGAGAGGTCTCAAGAAACTTATAATCATGGCAGAAGGCAAAGGGGAAGCGAGGCACATGGTGGCAGGAGAGAGTGAGCAAGGAGGGGAACTGCCAAACACTTTTAAACCATCAGATCTCATGAGAACTCACTATCATGAGAACAGTATGGGGGAAACTGGCCCCATGATGTAATCACCTCCCACCAGGTATCTCCCTCAACATGTGGGGATATAGAACCAAACCACATTAAGGTTTTTTGCTGATATAGGCCAAATCCATTTTGCTGATATCTGAGTATTACCAAAATTTGGGGGTAAAGAGAAAATTTAGGCTGAGTTTTTAAAAAACTCATTTTGTTGGTGTGTCTCTTAAAATTAGTATTTAATTTGTGCTGGTCTTTTGAAACAGGTTTAATATTTTCTGCAGCCCAACACATACTGCCTGAGTAATACACTAACGAAAAACTGTAACATTGCAGTATGGAAGTGACTTGAACTTAGTTTTCACGTATTTGTTTCTGGACTACTAATGGCTTTCTGAAACCAAACCAAAACAAAAACACTCTATTTTTAAACTTCCAAAGAAAGAAAGGATGGTTAAGAAGTTTGGGGACAAATTTTCTTGTCCTAGAGAGGCAATTTTGAGACCACAGTTTTCATTTACCACTTTCAGAGACATTTTACCACGACAAATGTGTTTTGTGTGTCATAGAACCACACGAAAGTCACTGGAGTTGTGGTTGTCCCTTTGCTGGTAACTGCCAAATCTGGTCATCAAAGAGTTGCATGTTCTAGGACCAGCCTTAGGCAAAATTACCAAGTAGGTATAGCTGTCTTTGACACCTGTCACTTCCTATTTTCAGGCCTCTTTCTACCCTTTCTGTAATTACCCTTCTACCTTCTTTAAACAGTCAGTTCTTCATGCTCAATTCTCAGCCTCACTTCCACTACATTTTATGATCCTATAATGCAGGGGTCCCCAACCCCTGGGTCATGGACTGGTATTAGTCCATGGCCTTTTAGGAACTGGGCCACATAGTAGAAGGCGAGTAACGGGCAAGCAAGCAAGGCTTTATTTGTATTTACAGCCTCTCCCCATCACTCGCATTACTGCCTGAGCTCCGCCTCCTGTCACATCAGCAGTGTCATTAGATTCTCATAGGAGTGCCTATTGTGAACTGTGCATGTGAGGGATCTAGGTTGCATGCTCCTTATGAGAATCCAATGCCTGATGATCTGTCACTGTCTCTCATAACCCCCAAATGAGACCATCTAGTTGCAGGGAAACAAGCTCAGGGCTCCCACTGATTCTACATTATGGTGAGTTGAATATTATGTCATTATATATTACAATGTAATAATAATAGAAGTAAAGTACACAATAAATGTAATGTACTTGAATCATTTTGAAACCATCTCCTTCCCGACAGTCTGTGGATAAATTATCTTCCGTGAAACTGGTTTCTGTTGCCAAAAAGGTTGGGGTGATGTGATTGTTAGTGTATGTATCAGCTTGACTGGGCTAAGGGATGTCCAAATAGCTGGTAAAATTATTTCTTGGTGTGCCTGTGAGGGTGTTTTTGGAAAAGATTAGCATTTGAATCAGCAGACTGAGTAAAGAAAATGCCCTCACCAGTGTGAGTGGGCATCATCCAATCTACCAAGGGCCCAAAGAGAACAAAAAAGAAGAGGAAGGGTAAATTACTTCTTTCTTCTTGAGCTGAGACATCCATCTTCTCCTACCCACAGATGTTAGAGGTTCTAGGGTTTTCAGACTCCAGGACTCACATTAGCACCCAACACCCCAATCCCAGCCCAGGTTCTCAGGGCTTAGACTTGGACTGAATTACATCACCAGCATTCCTACTTCTCCAGCTTGCAGACAGATCATGTGACACATGTTGGCCTCCATAATCATGTAAGTCAATTCCCATAATAAATTATCTATTTATCTACCTACCTACCTACCTATCCATCCATGTGTGTATCCTATTGACTCTGTTTCTCTGATGAATCTGTAATACAGACCTCATAGGTTGACAATCATTGCCACTTGTTACTATCAAAATCTAGCTTTTTATGTCACATTCCCTTAGACTCTTTTTTCCTTCAAAACATTCCTGGAGCTAATCTGCTTAAGTAGATTGAGTTAATGTATTTTGACTGTTAAATGTTTTAATGAATTACACTGGTGGCTTCACTGTGTGTTATTTTGAGGTTATAATTTCAGATTTCTCAAAAGTTAATACAATAGCTGGCCATATGAAGAATAATTTTCATCTTTTCTTGACTGTTGAAAATAAACAAAAGTTTATTCTTTTGTTACCTACATACAATAATCTCTTTTAAGAATTTAGTACTGGAAAAATCTCTCTTTCCTAGGACTGGCCTTAAGCAAAATTACCAAGTAGGTATAGTAGGTATAGACAAACTGATGTCTTTTCTTTTAATAGACATGATGTCTTTTCTTTTAATAGTGACAACTGTATAATAAATTCTAATAATAATTTTATTTGGCCAGCTTCAGGAAACTTAGAGCTCAATTAATGTTTAAGCATAGTAATAACATTAGTACGGGTTTGAGGCATATTTAACTCTTTCTGTGGTCTCTATACTAATGGTCTAAGGGTACAGATCTTTTTAAATATGGGCTACCTCATGTTTTCTTAGAAGCAAACAAAAATAAATATAGATTTGATTCTAAAATATTACTCCTTGCAGAAGCATATTCACAATTTCCTAGAATCATACGGAAGCAAATCATACGGTTACAATGATAACAGACATGACAAGGCCTTGAGGGGATTATTTTCATAGTCTGTTGGTGTCTGCCAAATCACACTCTTAGGGAGTTGCTTTTATAGGCCCACCTTTAGGCCTGGCCCAGGAAGACAATCCCTGTGTTGGCTGTGCTAGGGAGAGGGAAATGGGTGAGCTCCTCCTGGTAGCTGCGATAGTAGCTTGAAGGAGCTATTCAAGAGAAGATGAGAAGCATGTCAATTTGTAATCTGGTCTAGCCTAGAAGGTTATGCAAGAAGACCCCATGAAGGGAGGGGATGAGAGGGAACTTACCAACAAACTCTTCTGATATAAATATTCAAACCTAGTTTTCATTGGTCTAAATGCTATTTTTGTTTCTGAAATGATGTCCTGTGGAAAAAAATCAGGGCAATTAGGGCATGCCTGTGCACACCTGGGATTTTATAAGAGTTCGAGTTCTAAGTAAAGGTTCCATTTCTTTTATTCAACCACCCACCCCCCAACCTAATTCCCATCTAGTTTCCTCTTAACTTAGAAGAACACCTTCATCTAAAGAGAACCTTCACTGTGGATCTCCTTTACATGATGTAAAATGGCCTCTTTTAGAATTTAATTCTGCACAGCTGGACAAGCAAGGGGGGCGATGCAGGTTGCCACAGAAACTGCTGTTGGTGCTGGGATTCTTTATACTTTGTTCCTAAAAATAAGATGTGAAATGTACCGAGGGTGTGATTAGCACAGCACAGAAGGGAATTTCTAAAAGGAGAGCCAAGCCTCCCGCCCCCACAGGAATGGGGGTGTTCTTCATAGCTGGAGGACAGGACATAAATCTGGGAGCAGATGCTCAACATGGTTCCTCCCTCAAAGGTGCAGGGAAAGACAAGTGGGAAAAGTGGCTTTTAAAGAGGAAAACCATCTTCCATCAAGCAAAATTCATATAAATTTGGGTGGTTTAGATGTCCTGAAATTACCCAGGAAGTAAATAGAACTGTTCTCCCCAGCCTACAAAAAAGCCATAGAAATTTGGCAAGGACACTAGATCAGATTATTGTAGTCCAATATCCAGCCCAGCACAGGATCCTGTCACATCCCACCTGGGCCAGATGGCTCCCTGGTCAGCCTGGACATATTCAGTGACCTTCGCTTTTTTGGGGAACATGTGACAACTAGAATGTCTCTCTAAATATTGTTGGAGTCTGCCTTTCTGTAACTTCCACTTATTTGCCCTTGTTTACCTTCTGCAGCAACAAAGAAAAGTCAACTGTTACATTATTTTCTTTCTTTCTTTCTTTCTTTCTTTCTTTCTTTCTTTCTTTCTTTCTTTCTTTCTTTCTTTCTTTCTTTCTTTCTTTCTTCTCTCTCTCTCTCTCTCTCTCTCTCTCTCTCTTCTCTCTTTCTTTTGAGATGAAGTCTCACTCTGCCATCCAGGCTGGAATGCAGTGATCTCGGCTCACTGCAGCCTCTGCCTCCCAGGTTCAAGCAATTCTCCTGCCTCAGCCTTCCAAGTAGCTGGGATTATAGGCATGGACTACCATGCCCAGTTAATTTTCATATTTTTAGTAGAGATGGGGTTTCATCATGTTGGCCAGGTTGGTCTCGAACTCCTGACCTAAGGTGATCCACCTGCCTCAGCCTCCCAAAGTGCTGGGATTACAGGCATGAGCCACCATACCTGGCCTATTTTTTTTCTTTATACTTCTTCAAGGTAGATGTCACCTTTTCTTAAACTTAATAGGATAATTCTTCACTTAATACCAAAATGGAGCAATTGGCCTAGGGTGTCCACTCACAGTGCAGGGAGCCTGATCAAGCAGACAAGTCAGTTTCATAGATCTTTGGCTTCAGTGCAAAAGGAAACACCATTAAAGCTTTATCTTTTCATGGTTACACACAGAAAATTCTTACGTGTTTCCTAAGCAGGGCCACGTGTGTAATTCAATATCTACTATGTGTCAGGCACTGTACTAAATGCATACATTATTTTATTTGATCTGGTTATATGAGGTTACCTTTGACATCCCCAGAATTTTACAGAGGAAGTTTAATTCAGTCTGAATGGCAGCATGCTCGTGGGTGTGTCCACCAAGTAGAGTGGCAAGGGCGTAGACCTGCTAAATCAGTGATCTTGGATAAGTTATATAATCTCTTTGAACTTCAGGTTTCTCATTTCTAAAAACTGGTATAATAAACTCTCATGAGTTATTAGAAGTAAAGAAAATTATATGCTCAAAATGTCAAATGTATAGTGGGTATAAATGTATAAACCCTAGTTCTCGTCTTCTCTTCCCTTGTAATCCTATAGGTCTCCCACTATTACAGCAGAGCTGTCAATCAAATGTCACCTCAGAGCCATATGCAAGCAAGCTTGGAAAAACTACCTGTACAGGTATTAAGAGTCAATCTGAGCAAATAAACCATTAAATGAATAAACCCCTTTGTAAGCAGAATATAGTGAAGTGGTATGGGCTGCTAACATGAAAGAACTTACTTCCCCCAAAGAAGTGATACCTAGATCTCATTAACAATCAAAATGAAAGAAAAAAATAGACATATACATACCATCAAGGAAAAGGTTGAGACAGACTTGTGTTAAGTTTGGAATTCCCTGCTGTGACTACCACCTCCTACCCCTCTATCCTTCCCACACTTCAGTGCCCCTCACCTGTTCTTCATGTCCTTGGAGGATATAAAGCCCTTTAGTTATTTTACCCTCATTCCTTCCTGCCCAGATGGACCTCATAGATAGTCTTTCAGTGAGACCAGACCCCTTTTCTCATGGTCATCTCCCTCCTTAGTACCCAACTCCAGATAGACAATACCACCACCACCCACTTCCTTATTCTGCTGATAGTTCATCTTAGTGTTGGTAAGATGATAAAGGAAACCTGGGAAAGAAAGGATACCTCTTGACCTTCAAGGAGGCTGAATAAATGTAAGTTCTCAGGGATAAGATTGGTTAGGGCCTCATTATTTTTACATAATTGTGAAACTTGTATAAAATAATATATACATATAAATAGCAAAGAAACTTGGGGCATCTATGTAGCACCAACTTACCTGGGTCACCAGGTTGTGCAATGAGGTGTTGCATGAGTATGCTTGACTGGGGGGACCTCAGTCACTTGCTGGTGCCTGGTTGCACGGGAGGTAGGAAAGAGTCCTGGCTTCTGTCATGGGAATGCCAGGACTCACAAAATAGATAATTCTTCACATAGGAAGGGCAGCCAAAAATATATTAATCATCTACCCCATAGGGGCTTGAATAAAGTGTTTTTTTCCTCCTAACATTTCTAAATCCCCTCCTCTTGACCAAGAAGTGGAGTGCCTGAATACTGTAGGTACTAAGAAATTTTTAGAGTTCAAACAAACCCTCAGAACTTTCCAATTCTAGAGCAGTTTTTATGCAGTGATTTAGTAGGACACAGGCAAAGGTAACCTAGTCCATTTAGCTGCTATAAGAAGTAATTAGCAACTTCAATTATGCCAGAGTCCTTAAATGGACTTCAGGCTCTTCCATGTCTGCCTCGCCTCACTTTTTTTTTTTTTTTTCCAAAAGCAGTTTTGTTTTTCTTCTTGTTTTTCCTTAAGGGTCTAGTGATAGCTATCTACTAATAGTAAAGTTTCACTTTTCTTATCAGTTGATATTTTACTAATTCACAAATTCATCTAAAAAATATATAAGTGGGCCAGATGTGGTGGTTCACGCCTGTAATCCCAGCACTTTGGGAGGCCAAGGCAGGCGGATCACTTGAGGTCAGAGTTTGAGACTAGCCTGGCCAACACAGCGAAACCCTGTCTCTACTACTAATAGAAAAAGTAGTCAGCTGTGGTGGCGGGCGCCTGTAATCCCAGCTACTCAGGAGGCTAAGACAGGAGAATCACTGGAACCCAGGAGGCGGAGGCTGCAGTGAGCTGAGATCATGCACCACTGCACTCCAGCCTGGGCAACAGAGTGAGACTCTGTCTCAAGAAAACAAAAAAATGCATATCCATATATATATACACACACACACGCACACGCACACACACATATACATATGAATGAAAGAACCCCGAGTTAAGGTACCATCTATAAAAGCTCATTGGAAAAAAAAAGTGAAATTGTTATAATGCACAATAAAATATTACCAAAGTATAACAAAATGAGATTTATTAACAAATTGCATTCTAATAATATAATACATTAGTCAGAAATTTGTAGATACAGCAAACTTCCAGAAATCTGACTGAGTTCATTTGGGTTCCCCAGTGGCAGGCGATTCAAGTGCAGGTAGTTTATTTGGGAGGTGAAAGGAGCACTGATAAGAGAGTGAGGAAATGAGACCAAGAAGGGTTAGGTAGCCAATACAGGGTGTGTTACCACACCAGTTATCGATGTGGGAGGCTGAGCTCAATCCCACGGCCACTGGATGACCTTTGGGAGCCAGCATAGATCCCACTCCTCAGAGTTGTCCCAGCTAAAGAGTGAGGGAGGACTTGAGGGCTGCTCCTGGGGGTGTTAATTTTCAGGCCTGCTGACTTCACAAAGTGGGTTCTAGCAGCAAGAGTTCTGGCCCTCGGATAAAGAAAAGAAGATGCTGCTGGTTGGAAATCATGCTAGAGTAAACCGGTGAGAGTCTGCGACCATGGTTTCCTAACTGACCCAAGCCTCCTAACACTTGACCTACATAAGATTTGACCTAGTAGTTAGTCTCTTTATCTGCTAAAAGAACTATTTGGATCAGATGTTTTTTAAAGTTTCTGTGATTGTCTTCAGTTTCCTCATTTGCTTGAACTCCCTGCCTGGAGTTACATGTTTATTTATTGTTACTATTATAATACAAATGAGATGTTTAATGCTTCTGCTATGTAGGAAAATTAAGTTCTAGGATATATTTGTGATATGTGGTATCAAAATCTCTGATTTCCTTGTAAGATCTTTTGGGGTGTTATTACTCTACTCCAGTACATTTTATTACAATAGTTTCCTAAAGCCACGAATAAGAAAAGATGTTTGTTACACATCTGCAGAAGCTTATTTCACAGAAGATGAATACAGGGGATACTGCAGAAGCCTTTTTCCTTAACAAAAAAAATCACTCTGGGCCTATGGCTTGAATATGACATGCAGATATAAATGTTTGTCCAATACTCTTTCTTTGAAGACAGGATGTTAAGTTTACTAGAGTCTTCTTCTGATAAGCATCTGATCACGGTTCTTGAGATTGAAGATATTTTTGCTTTGAAGCTGGAGCTGGCATGGCCACGTGGTTTCCTTCTGATGGGCTTTGGCTCCATTCTGCTCCTGCTGAGCTGGTGACAATGGCTGTGTCCTCTCCTATGTGGCTGTGTCTTCCTTCTACTCTTCGCTTCTTTCTCTCTTCCTCTGTCCTCTCTTTCTTGCTCTTTTCTCTTCCTTGTATTTTCTTCTCTTCTGTCTTCTTGGTTTCTCCCTCTTTCTCTCTCTCTTTTTCTCCTAGGGTTGGGACACTTCCCTAGTCTGTTTCTCTCATCTTTTATCAGTTAATTTTGGTCCTCACAAAATTAGGAAGAACCCCAGCTCAGTGACAGTTGTTTTTATCTGGGTTACATTCTCTTTTCTGGGTAAAGTGGTTGGGATTGTTCCATGGCTTTAGAAAAATAAGCAGATGAGATTTTTTTGGCTTCTTTTCTTACCTATGGTTGCCATATTTAGCATATAAAAATATAGGACACCCTACTAAATTGTAATTTCAGATAAGCAACAATTTTTTTATCAAAATATATCCCAGATATTACATGGGATATGCTTATACTAAAAAATTATTTAATAAAGTGAAGAGTGCAGTTATTATCGTGGTAAGTTATAGAATAGAAATTAAAAAGCTATTACTAAAGGCAGTTCTCATCCATCATATACAGCCTTTGTGATTAACCTGTATGTGATTTATTAAGTTGAATATTTTGATATGTACTCAGGGAGTTCTGTGTGGTGTTTGTTATAATGAAGAGAATTTAATATGTCTCATATATTGGCACACAACAATGACAATTCTGTGTTTCTCTATTTTTCATTATATCCCTATCACTTGGGCTTAATTTTAGGGGCATAATAATTAACGGTGTGGTAATTTTCAAATTCTGCCCTCCCAATCATTCTTTCCTCTTGGCCTGTCCCTGTCATAGATGATTCTAGGGAGAGCTGTACATGAAAGAAAAACAAACAAATACATGGAAAACAAGGTAATATAATCTCATTATTTGTGACAATGTCTCCCTGTTGAGCTGTAGTAATGATGGCATGGACCATATGGTTTAGGGTCAGGGACTGTGTGAGGCCCCTACTTCCCTCTGAGGGGTGCCAAAATGTGAATAGAGTGAGGAAGACATCCATGCAGGAGAGCAGATCTGGCATGAGGTATCAGAATCTGAGCAGCATGAGGAGAGCATCCACTTGGAAAGAAGAACCGGGGTAGGATATCATAGCCCAAGTGGAGTGAGATGGATATCCACAAAAGATAGGGGACAATAGCAGATATGTGAAATGTTACATACAGGGAAACTGATCAAGTAAATAAATGCATTAAGGAGAATGGGGCCAGGTGTGGTGGCTCACGCCTGTAATCCCAGCACTTGGGGAGGCTGAGGCAGGCAGATCACTTGAGGTCAGGAGTCTGAGACCAGCCTCGCCAACATGGCGAAATCCTGTCCCTACTAAAAATACAAATATTCGCCAGGTGTGGTGATGTGCACCTGTAATCCCAGCTACTTGGGAGGCTGAGGCAGGAGAATCACTTGAACTGGGGAGGCGGAGGTTGCAGTGAGCCGAGATTGCGCCACTGCACTCCAGCCTGGGCGACAAAGAGAGGCCTTGTCAAAAAAAAAAAAAAAAAAAAAGGGATAATAGGAGACAGGTTTCTCACTGTTGGAGATGGGAGATATAAATATGAAAAGGGAAAAAACTTGAACGAGCACAGTGGTGCTCATGGTGTTGGACTGGAATCAAAGATATTGGTGTGAACTCATGAATTTCAATAAATACAGATGAATATAGAAATATACATGAAAATGAGAATATATATGTATATATATGTATATATGTGTATATATATGTGTGTATATATATCCTAGCTCAGTCTATTGAGAGGGCATGGGAACAAAAATGTTCTGGGAAGGAGGTATGTGAATGGATCTATTAGAGTGGGAATGAGTGTGAAATCTTTGTTCACCAGACAGCACCCACTGTAGAAGAAGCATTAATAACCACGTGGACAGGATGACTTGGCCAGTAGATGTCAGCCAGCTTCTGTCACCAGCCATCCCAGTACTTACCCAACTTGCTCAAGAACAGGGTAGTCATAAGCAGAAATGGATACTACATCTAGGTCCAATAGCAGATAAAGCCTTTCCTGTCACTGAAGTCTGACCTTCCAGCAGAAAAATAAAAACTGATCCCCTGACATGGTACTATCCCTTGAGGAGACACACCAAGTACCTGATAGCAAGGTGATTCCATCAGACACCTCCTACCTGAAAAAAGTCAATGATTCATTCTGCTCAGGATTGATGCACAATGCAGGTATGGGTTTGCCTTTCCTACCTACAGTGTCTCTGCAAGCACCACTTGCATCTTCCACCTCCAAGTCCCAGGCCTAGGATGTTTGGGAGGTTTTATGCTCCCCTCCCAAGGGTGGACAATGATGGTCTGTCACAGGAAGGGCAGTTCTGTACTGTGATTTATGCCCTAGAGCATCCCTTCCAACACACAAACACACAAACACACACACACACACACACACACACACACACACACTCTCTCTCTCTCTCTCTCTCTCCAGTGGATCAGACCAAGGCTAGACTTTACTAGAGACCATAAACCATGCTCAGTTCCCCTTCCCCATTCTGCCTCTATCATCCTTTACAAGTTTTTTTCCTGAAGAATACTCACTAATAACACACATGCCCCAAACCCTCTTACAGGATCCTAGTATAAGGCTATGACATTGCTTTCTCTCTGGGAGGCAAAAACAATTTTCAAGTTTACTTAGACCAACTGGAAGACTAATTCAACAATGGGTGGATTTCAGAAGAGATGAAAATCCTATAGTACATTTAGGGGAAATAAAAACATTGCTCCAAATAGAAATTTATGATAGCAAAGTACTAGTTAAGACTAAACATGGAGAAAAAAGATCCAGCCTCAATTGATTTCATAAACCAAGCATTAATTAGCAATGATGGTGCCACTGTTAAAAGCAGAAGTACTCTGAAGAAATATAATGTCTGAACAGCCAAGAATAAGTCTTCCATTATTTTCTGAATTGGTCAAACTCTTAATATAGTAGCATATCCTATTTGATAAAAGAGAGTGTGAAGAAGGCTGGGTGTGGTGGCTCATGCCTGTAATCCCAACACTTTGGGAGGCAGAGGTTGTGGTGAGCCGAGATTGCGCCATTGCACTCCAGCCTGGGTAACAAGAGGGCAACTTCGTCTCAAAAAAAAAAAAAAAAAAAAAAAAAAGGAGAGAGCGAGAGAGTGTGTCAAGAAACTAGACCATGTGGGGTACAGCAACACAACTGATTAAAGTGCAAACAGTAGGTTCTATGTGCAGAAGCTCTTTGAGAGGAGAAGAATTTTATCATTGACATTGTTAGGAATTGTTGGTGAATGCTGATAAAAAGTAGACTGATTTTTAGTCAATTATATGATTGTTTTAAAATTCTCTACAGACAATACAACTTCCTACTGCCTGTGCCCATGGAGACTGCTTCCTGCTCTTTGCTCTTGGTATAATACAATAATGATTTTGTCACCTGACAAAAGACTGGAGAAAAGTAACAAGAATGTTTTAGAACATTGCTACACAAGACAGGGTCTATGGACCAGAACTGATCTGTGACAAGGTAAGCATAGAAATCTAGAGTAACCTCTTAGACATTTTTTATAGCAATTTTATTTTCCTCATATCCCGTATCACCTTCTAATAATTCATTTCCACTGTATTTTATAAAATCTACTGGGCTGTGACAGAAAATTTTAAGAGACTGCCCTTCACCATGAGTATTTTGAGAAATATTAGTTTATAAGTGTCCTGTTGATACGCTCTGGAGTGTCTTAATGAAACAAGATTGTGACTTCTCATGAATCTATGAATCTGAAAACATACCACATGGCTAGGCTTGGGAAAAGAATGGACTAGATGTCACCAAAGCTGAATATTAGAACACAGTGCTATTACATTAGGACAATTTTAAACATCTGTTTCTATCCTGGGACAAACTTACTATGGTTCTCCTAGTATAAAGCTCATTAATACTGAGGAGATAAAGATGTGAATTTCCTTTCCTGAAGGTAACAGACTGAAATGCGAACAGTGCTCACCTTGAATTCTTTCATAGGGTAGAATACGGGCAATTGGAAGGATGCCGCGAATATGATTAATAATATATGGATGACTGTGTGCAAAAAAGAGTAGGAGGGATTCACTGTTTGATCCCAGAGCAGTGATAGCTGGGCTCACTAAGACAGTATATAATGGAAGACATTTCTGACTGAAATAATTAGGGGAAGAATGAAAACGTCAATCTGTTAGTGACAAGAATTTCTTTTTACTCCAATTTTAGTTAAGATTCCCCCCTCGGTTCTTCTGTCATTTGAAATCTTCTTAAAGTAGTTTGGCATTTCCTTTTCAAAACGCCACCACCAGTCATGATTCAGGTAGCAATTTAGCTGCACAATCCTAGCTTTTTCTATGTTAGAACACAGAGTAGAAAGAAGGAATATTTATCTCACAGGGGATTTTAAATGTGACTTAAAAAATTCTACTATAGATATTACAGAGTATAATTATTAGTTATCTTCAACTTCATTATTCATCCATTCACTTCATACTTTATGGCGTAATAGGAAATAATCTTTTGGCAAACGAATAGAGTAAATGAATAGAAAATAGACTGGAATAAATGTAAGTCAGAAGAATGCAAGATATTCTTGCCTATGGGGGGAAAGATTATTTTTTTCTTTTTGAATCTATTATGTTTGAAAAACAGTCTAAAAAACATCCATTGTTCAATTCATTCCAGCAGTCAATGAAGCTAAAACATGTAGATATATCAGCGTCCAAATGCTTTATTCTTACAATGTTTCTTATAAAACACAAGCATGTTTTACTGTTTTTAAAAAGACAGATCAAAGATATTTCTTAGATTACCACAGGCTCTATAGAAAACATTTTTGATCCAATAACCATCATCCAATTTAGAGTTCTGCCTACAGTCAAATGGCTACTACCAACCAACAAATATACTATCATATTTTTAATAAATGTACAAAAAGCCCTAATATTAAATATCTATCTCAGGACCTTGTTCAACATCAAGTTCCAGTAAACAATCAGTCTTGCCTTTTTGAAATTCTTTATATGTCTTATCTGAATTTTTCCTGTAACTATTTAGCCCTTCTTTCTAATAGCTTTATAGTGTATAGGTTCTTTGAAGAATTACTTTGGTAAAATTGGACAATGTATGAGACTCACATTCACAACTACTTGGTAGTTTTCTGATTGAACTTGAAACTTGCTGGATTTTTCTTTTCTTTTTTCAACTTTTTAAAATTAGGGAGTGCGTGTACAGGTTTTTTTGTTACAAGGGTATATTGTGTGATGCTGAGATTTGGGGTATAATTGAACCCATTTCCCAGTTAGTGAGCACAGTACCCAATAGGCAGCATTCAACCCTTGCCTCCCTTCCTCCCCACTCTAGTAGTCCCCAGTGTCTACTGCTCCTATCTTTATATCCATGAGTACCCAATGTTTAGCTCCCACTTACAAGTGAGAACATGTGGTATTTGGTTTTCTGTTCCTGTGTTAGTTAACTTAGAATAATGGCCTCCAGCTGCACTCATGTTGCTGCAAAGGACATTGATTTCATTTTTTTTTTTATGGCTGTGTAGTATTTCATAGTGCATATATACCACATTTTTTTTCTGTATCCAATCCACCATTCATGAGTATCTAGGTTGGTTGGTTCCATGCTTTACTATTGTGAATAGTGCTGCAATGAACATACAGGTACATGTGTCCTTTTGGTAGAACAATTTATTTTCTTTTGGATATATACCCAGTAATAATTTTGTTGAGTTGAATGGTAGTTCTAAGTTGTGTGAGAAATCTCCAAACTGCTTTCCACAGTGGATGAACTAATTTACCTTCCTACTAACATTGTATAAGTGTTCAGTTTGAGATCTTTCTAACTTCTTGATGTGGGTGTTTAGCACTATAAACTTTCCTCGTAACACTGCTTTGCTACATCCCAGACCTTTTGGTATGTTGTGTCTCTGTTTTTTACTTTTATTTTTATTTTTTGAGACAGAGTCTCACTCTGTCACCCAGGCTGGAATGCAATGGCACGATCTCCGCTCACTGCAACCTTTGCCTCCCGAGTTCAAGTGATTCTCCTGCCTCAGACTCCCGAGTGGCTGGGACTACAGGTGTGCACCACCACGCCCAGCCAATTTTTGTTTTTAATAGAGACGGGGTTTCACCATGTTGGTCAGACTGCTCTTGAACTCCTGACCTCAAGTGATCTATCCGCCTCGGCCTCCCAAAGTTCTGGGATTATAGGTATGAGCCACCACACTGGGCTATGTCTCTGTTTTTACCCATTTCAAATAATTTTTTTATCTCTGCTTTAATTTCATTGTGTACCCAAAAGTTACTCAGGAGCAAGTTGTTTAATTTCTGTGTAATTGTCTGGTTTTGAGAGATCTTTCTGGTATTGATTTCTATTTTTATTCCCCTGTGGTCTGACAGTATGTTTGGTATGATTTCGATGTTTTTGAATTTATTGAGACTTGCTTTATGGCCGAGCATGTGGTTGATTTAGAGTATGTTCCCTATGCCAATGAGAAGAATGTATATTCTGTGGTCGTTGGGTGGAGTATTCTGTAGATATCTATTAGGTCCAAATGGTCAAGTGCCAAATCCAGAATTTCCTTGTTAGTTTTCTGCCTTGATCTGTCTAATGCTGTCAGTGGAGTGAAGTCCCCCACTATTTTTATGTGGCTAAGTCTTTTCACAGGTCTAGGAGTACTTGATTTACGAATCTAGGTGCTCCAATGTTGGCTGTAAATACATTTAGCATAGTTAAGTCTTCTTATTGGATTGAATCCTTTATCATTATGTAATGTCCTTCTTTGTCCTTTTTTACTATTGTTGGTTTAAAGTCTGTTTTATCTAATATAAGAATAGTACCTCCTGCTCTTTTCTGAATTTCATTTGTGCAATAGATATTTCTCCATCCTTCACTTTGAGCCTATGGGTGTCATTACATGTGAGATGGGTTTCTTAAAGACAGCAGCCCTTTTTTTTTAATCCAACTTGCTACTCTGTGTCTTTTAAGTGGAGCATTTAGACCATTTACATTCAAGGTTAATGTTGACATGTGAGATTTTGCTCTTGTCATGATATTTTAGCTGGTTACTTTGTAGTCTTGATTGTGTAGCTGCTTCATAGAGTCTTTGGGTTATGTACTTAAGTGTGCTTTTGTGGTAGCAGGTATCATTATTTCATTTCTATGTTTAGAACTCCCTTAGGATCTCTTGTAAGATTGGATTTGTGGTAATGAACTCCCCTTGTATGTGCTTGTATGGAAAAGATTTTCTCTTTCACTTATTAAGCTTAGTTTGGTGGCATATGAAATTCTTGGTTGTAATTGCTTTTCCCTAAGGGTGTTGAAAATGGGTCCCCATCTCTTCTGGCTTGTAAGGTTTCTGTTGAGAAGTCCCCTGTTCCCTGGGTTCCCTCTGTAAGTGACCTAACCCTTTTCTCTGTCTGCCTTTAAGATTTTTTCTTTTGCTTTGACCTTGGAACATCTGATGACTATGTGTCTTGGGGACAGTCATCTCGGATAGTATCTTGCAGGGGTTCTCGAAATGTATTTAATTTGCATGTTGATTTCTAGTGAGACTGGGGAAGTCCCCTGTTCCCTGGGTTCCCTTTGTAAGTGATCTAACCCTTTTCTTTGTAAGATTTTTTTTTTTTTTTTTTGCTTTGACCCTGGAACATCTGACGACCATGTGTCTTGGGGACAGTCACCTTGGATAGTATCTTGCAGGGGTTCTCGGAATTTACTGAATTTGCATGTTGATCTCTAATGAGACTGGGAAAGTTTCCTGTTCCCTGGGTTCCCTTTGTAAATTATCTAACCCTTTTCTCTGTCTGCCTTTAAGACTTTTTTCCTTTGCTTGTACCTTGGAACATCTGATATGACTGTGTGTCCTGGGGACAGTCATCTTGGATAGTATCTTGCAGGGGTTCTCAAAATTTATTGAATTTGCATGTTGATCTCTAGTGAGACTGGGGAAGTTCTCTGTTTCCGGGGTTCCCTTTGTAAGTGATCTAACCCTTTTCTTTGTCTGTAAGTTTTTTTTTTTGCTTTGACCTTGGAACATCTGATGACCATGTGTCTTGGGGACAGTCATCTTGGATAGTATCTTGCAGGGGTTCTCAAAATTCATTGAATTTGCATGTTGATCTCTAGTGAGACTGGGGAAGTTCTCTGTTTCCTGGGGTTCCCTTTGTAAGTGATCTAACCCTTTTCTCTGTCTTTAAGATTTTTTTCTTTTGCTTTGATTTTGGAACATCTGATGACTGTGTGTCTTAGGGACAGTGATCTTGGATAGAATCTTGCAGGGGTTCGCAGAATTTATTGAATTTGCATGTTGATCTCTAGTGAGACTGGGGAAGTTCTCTGTTTCCTGGGGTTCCCTTTGTAAGTGATCTAACCCTTTTCTCTGTCTTTAAGATTTTTTTCTTTTGCTTTGATCTTGGAACATCTGATGACTGTGTGTCTTGGGGACAGTCATCTTGGATAGAATCTTGCAGGGGTTCGCAGAATTTATTGAATTTGAATATTGATCTCTAGTGAGACTAGGGACATTCCCTGTTCCCTGGGATTCCCCTTGTAAGTGATCTAATCCTTTTCTCTGTCTGCCTTTAAGAATTTTTTCTTTTGCTTTGATCTTGGAACATCTGATGACTGTGTGTCTTGGGGACAGTCATCTTGGATAGTATCTTGCAGGGGTTCACAGAATTTATTGAATTTGCATGTTGATCTCTAGTGAGACTGGGGAAGTTCCCTGTTCCCTGGGTTCCCTTTGTAAATTATCTAACCCTTTTCTCTGTCTGCCTTTAAGATTTTTTTCTTTTGCTTTGACCTTGGAACATCTGATAACTATGTGTCTTGGGGACAGTCATCTCGGATAGTATCTTCCAGGGGTTCTCGAAATGTATTTAATTTGCATGTTGATTTCTAGTGAGACTGGGTAAGTCCCCTGTTCCCTGGGTTCCCTTTGTAAGTGATCTAACCCTTTTCTATGTCTGCCTTTAAGATTTTTTTCTTTTGCTTTGACCTTGGAACATCTGATAGCTATGTGTCTTGGGGACAGTCATCTTAGTATCTTGCAGGGGTTCTCAGAATTTACTGAATTTGCATGTTGATCTCTAGTGAGACTGGGGAAGTTCCCTGTTCCCTGGGGTTCCCTTTGTAAGTGTTCTAACCCTTTTCTCTGTCTTTAAGATCTTTTTCTTTTGCTTTGACCTTGGAACATCTGATGACTATGTTTTTTGGGGACAGTCATCTTGGATAGAATCTTGCAGGGGTTCGCAGAATTTATTGAATTTGCATGTTGATCTCTAGTGAGACTGGGGACGTTCCCTGTTCCCTGGGGTTCCCTTTGTAAGTGATCTAACCCTTTTCTCTGTCGGCCTTTAAGATTTTTTTCTTTTGCTTTGACCTTGGAACATCTGATAACTATGTGTCTTGGGGACAGTCATCTTAGTATCTTGCAGGGGTTCTTGGAATTTATTGAATTTGAATGTTGATCTCTAGTGAGACTGGGGAAGTTCCCTGTTCCCTGGGGTTCCCTTTGTAAGTGATCTAACAGTTTTCTCTGTCTTTAAGATTTTTTTCTTTTGCTTTGACCTTGGAACATCTGATGACCATGTGTCTTGGGGACAGTCATCCTGGATAGTATCCTGCAGGGGTTCTCGGAATTTATTGAATTTGAATGTTGATCTCTAGTGAGACTGGGGAAATCTTCATGGAATATATCCTCAAATAAGTTTTCCACATTGCTTACTGTCTCTCCTCAGGAATGCCAATAAATTGTAGGTTTAGTCTCTTTACATAATCCCATATTTCTCAGAGGTTTTGTTTAATTTTTAAAGTTATTTTTTCTTTATTTTTGTCTGACTGGGTGATTCAAAGGACCAATCTTTGAGCTCTGAAATTCTTTCCTCAGCTTGGTCTAGTCAGTTGTAAAGGCTTCCAGTTGTATTTTGAAATTCCTATAGTGAGTTTTTCAATTGCAGAAGTTCAGTTTGGTTCTTTCTTAAAATGGCTGTGTCATTTTTCCACTCTTGGACAGGTTTACTGGCTTCCTTGGATTGTGTTTCAGCTTTCTTTTGAATCTCATTGAGCTTCCTTGCCATCTAGCTTCTGAATTCTATGTTTGTCACTCAGAAGTTTCAATTGGGTTAGGATCCATTGCTGGGGAGCTAATGCATTCCTTTGGAGGTAAGGAAACACTCTGAATTTTTTAACTGCTGTAGTTCTTGCACTGATTCCCTCTCATCTGAGGGTTGATATTTCTTTATCTTTTTGAAGTTGCTATCATTTGGATGGGGCTTTTTGTGTTATATTCTTTTCTTCCCTTGAGGGTTTGACTGTGGTGTGTACTATGTAGTCAATTGGCTTCATTTCTAGGGGATTTCAAAGGGCCAAAGCTCTGTATAGGTTCCTCAGTTGTGGCTAGTTTCCTACACTGCATTTTGCAGATGTGTGCTGAAGACATTTTTCTTTGGTGGTGTAATTCGGTCTGTGATCCTAGAGATGGCGCTTAGGAGGGAGGACTGGCAGACGGACGGCTTTTACTCAGCCATGAGCTTCTTTTATATTTCAGTGCCTTCACAGCAGTGCTCTGGGGAGAGGGAGACAACAGGAGGTGACAAGACATAACCTCCTCACCAAGTCCCTTTCAGGGCCTTGGGCAACTACCTTCCAATCATTGGTGCTGCACCCACATTTCCTTAGTCCCAAGGGAGGCCCTGGCAGGCTACACTCCCCCCTTCCTTGGGTGTGGCCTGAGCCAAAGGCTAGGTCACCAGAAAGCCTGCAACTTCCTGGGGACCTGCTGTTCCTCTGTGCCTGGCAGAGTCATAGCAGGTTATGGGGTATGTCTGTGGGTGGTCTCATGATGCAGCGGGTCAAGGGTGACGGATCTCTGGGCAGGGTGGTGGTGCTGGGTGTGCAGCTAGTGTGGCGTCCATGGCTCAGGGTTTTTTTGTCCAGCAACAGCTGTGGGGCCCTCCCACTTCACACTGCCCTGAGCAGATCTCCCTCCAGTGTCTGCCCCAGGAGCAAGCCCACTCAGCTAGATTTGCAAACCCTGAGACGTCTATGGCAGTCTATGGGGCTCCCTTGGGCAGAAGCTGTAGCTGGTCAATAGGCTACAACCCTCCCAGACTGATCTTGCAAAGGGAAAGATGCCCAGCTCCCGCGCTGGCTCATGAACCTGTGTCTCACTTTTCTCAGTATTCTGAGACTGGGGGCTCCTCCCCTACTTGAACTCAGACCACAGATGTCAGCTTGATACTCCTGGGCAGTGTGCTAAACCCTGCAGGGTTGGGACCAGGCCCACAACTTTGTCTTCTCGCCCCTTGGGGTCGAGCACCAGTTGTGCTGGGGGTGCCAAAATACTCCCAGGCCACTGGCAAAACATTCAGGCAGAGCAGTAGAGGCTCTGCTTTGTGTGCCTGCTTACAGTGGTGTGGCCACAGACAAGGGGGCAGACAGATCAGCTATGCCTTGGTCCCATGGGAAAGGCAATCCTGCTGTCTTCCAGCCCAGTAGTCAGCAGGGGCTAGAGCCTCTCAGAGCAAGATGGAGAGCACTGGGGGATGGGTGCCTGTGGCTGTTTTGCTACAGCTACCCCATATTTGAAACCTTTGTTGGTTTCATGTTGCATGTTGTGCATGTGGGAGCTGTGTGTATGTTGGAGCTCTGCCTTTGCCCACTCTCCAGGCAGTCCCCTTGCCAATTCAAATGTCTATGGGGATCAGATCTCTTGGAGCTAAAATCCCAGAGTTCCATAGTGGGAGTGTGGTGCCCGAGAGGTCCTACACTAACCCCTTCCTTAGGACCTGTTCAGGTCTGGGAGCCAGTCCTGGCATTTGGCAATTTTGTGCAGGCTTCCCAGCTTCCTCATTCTTCAACCTTGGTGTCTGCATTGCCATTCAATGAACTTTCAGTATTTTCTCTCAAAAGATCTGTTCAAAGTGTGATGGTTTACTCAACATTTTGTTTTCTGTCAGGTGGAAGAGGGGTTTCCTGGCTGCATCTAGTCAGCCATCTTGCCCCATCTTGTCCCTCTCCTTGAGATTAGCCTGGACTCTTCTTACCCCTCCATATACCACAGGAGGCAATGCAGGACTCTCCTGACTAAAGCAAAGCAGAATCTACAGGGGAAACAGAAAGAAATAAAGCAGGTGGAGGAGTCTCCTGGGAGTTTGTTCCCTATGGAAAGTTTTAGATCTCCAAGGCTTCCTATTTGTAATCCATTTCCCTCCTGTGGCTAATAATTTCTGGCTGTTTATTATTTCCAGAGGGAACATCACCCTTAACAATAAATACCATACTATATCAGAAGAAAGACCAAACAAAAATGGCAAGTGGGTGAATGTAGAACTTACCAACTCACACATTAATTATCCCTGGTGAGATAAAGGGTAGGAGAGCTCAAAAGGCTTTTCAAAGCTAAATTTCAAATGGCTGGTAGATCTCCACAGGCCTTGTGAGGCAGAGAATGGGGAAGAAACTATTGCATATTGCTTTTATTATATTTGTAAAAAATGGAACCACTTGTATTAGGAAATTTTGGAAAACTTTAATATTAAAAATCTAAAATTTCATGTTTTATAAATATAAAATAGAAAAAGAAATCTCATTTCTTTATAAAAATCTCAAACAGAAAGACATGCCAATGGAAAATTAAAGTTTAATCTGTATAAATTTCCTTTGTCATTTAAGAAAAATTAATGATTGAGCCAGTCCACGCATTTATCACATTTGAAGTCTAAAACTCTTTTTCCATAACGAGAAAGAAATACTCATTTTTCTTGGCTAAACCACTTTGAATAGTGTACATTTTTAAAAAATCAGAAATTGGGGACTCTGAGGCATAATTAGCATACTGGTGGTCAGCTGTTAGCTGTGCATGTTCTTCGGTTTCAATAGTGCATGGTTCAGCAGCCCTCTCTCAGTAAAAATGGGGGGAAACATGACCTTCTAAAGCCATGGTTGGAAGAGTATGCCCCTCTGCCTCGAATGAATATGTCCCAGCAACTGGAATGCACACCAGAGGGCAGGGAGGCCAGAGCCCACCTGCTGCCCTGGGCTGGAAGGAGGCATGCCACAGGCAGGTCATGAGTAGGGGCAGATCTTGTGGTGAAGAGCAGTCCACTTCCATCCCCCACCAGAACAAATTCCCCATTCCTCTTGACTGCTTTTAATATCATGTGAACATATGCTGTGCCAGAACCCACATGGGCGGCTAGCTGTTGCAGGCAAGAAGGCTGTGGCAAAAGGAGGTGAGGGGGAAGTGACGAAGGGCTTGCATCTCTACTCTGCCCAGGAAATATGCCACCAGGGGCCTTGTTTTAGATAGAAAAAAAAAAAAAATCAACCAACTTTCTGTTCTCTCATGCTCACCACACAACATACTGTCAATACTTCACTTCTAAAACCAGATGTGTGGCTTTTTCACTACTTACCAAGAAATTGTCCAGTGGACACCACCTAGGTGTATAATTCATTCGGACACTAGCTACCTGGAGTTACAGTCAGATCCCTCAGGTTAAGGGCTCAGTCCCACAGGACTGTCCCCACTTCAGATGACAATCCTAAGTCTGGGTCCCTGAACCTTCTGACCAGCTGGCTCTAAATTAGGGTTCCCACGGCCTGCTTCTTCGGTTCAATTAATTTGCTAGAGCAGCTCACAGAACTCAGGGAAACTGTTTACTTACATTTACTAGCTTATTGTCAAGGACATATACAAAGGGTACAAATGAACAGCCAGATGAAAGAGATACATAAGACAAGGTATGAAGGAAAAGGCATGGAGTTTCCATGCTCGCTTTGGATGTGCCATCCTCTAGGCACCTCCACCTGTTCAGCAACCAGGAAGCTCTCTGATCGCTGTAGTTCAGAGATTTTTATGAAGGCTTCATCATGTAGGCATGATCGATTCACTCAGTCTCCAGCCCTCTTCTCTCTCTGAAGGATAGGAAAGGGGACAGAAAGTTCCAAGCTTCTAATCATGGCTTGGTTTCTCTGGTGGATGGCCCGCATCCAGGAGACCACAAAAAGTCACTTCCTTAGAACAAAAGACACCCCTATCACCCAGGAAATTCCAAGGGATTAGGAGCTCTGTGTCAGGAACCAGGCACAAAGACCAAAATTGGAGTAAAAGATGCACCTAGCACCACTATTGCTCAGGAAATTACAAGGTTTTAGGAGCTCTGTGCCATGAACTGGAGGTAGTGACCAAATATGTATTTTTCCTGTTATTTCATAGCCCTATTCATAAAAATGGTGATTAGCTCAGCATTTTCTATGTTTAATATCTGATGCAATATTAGATACACCCATCTCTTGTGATAGCTCAGAAGTTACCACTAGTATATAGAACTTCCCTACTCCTGAATCCCAGCTTCTGGAGTAATGAAAATTACCGTAACTTAAAGATGAATTCAGATACCTCAATTTTTCTAAACTTGAAGGTTCTAGGTGGCTAAGAGACCTCCTTTTGGCGGATAATTTTTTCTTTGAGATTTTTATTGTTTGTTGTTAAATACACTGAACACATACAAAGACAAAATTGCTTCAAATTCAGGTCAGGGACAGCCATAATTTATCTATGTTGGAAAAATTAAAAAGCTACAATTTACTTGGTTATGGTCATTTGAATACAAAGAGCCTGATAAAAGGATTGACCCTAAGTTTCCTCACCTATTCATCTCACACTCATGTTTCAATTTATATTGGTCCAGATTTTCTTTCCTGAATTTTAATCAATAAAACACTGTTTACAGCTATTTCATTGATTATCTCCCATTTGTTTCCCAGAAGGCATGTTTTCTTCAAAAGTACCTCATAAATCACTTTTGCCCATTCTCCCATTCAGGGAGGATATGTTCTTTTTAAGGATAGCTATGGTGGCACAATTGGTTCTCAAATCCAAATGATATAAAATTGTCTGTGAGCCACTGCTCAAATTTCTATTTTTACATCTCTCTCTGCTTTTGTAAAAGATACCTCCTCTGAACACAACTCAGATTTCTGTTCTTTTTGGTAACATGTATGCAACATCTTCAGTTTTTTTTAAAGAACTATTTTTAGTTTATCTAATTTTAATAATCCCTGCGTTTCATCAGGGGGAACCGGAATTTCTGTTGAATCATGTGCTGTAACAAAGGAGTGGGTAACAAATCCTTAAAATGTTATCTTACTTCTTATGAATGATAATTATCTTGAATGT
This sequence comes from Chlorocebus sabaeus, assembly GCF_047675955.1. Taxonomy (NCBI): domain Eukaryota; kingdom Metazoa; phylum Chordata; class Mammalia; order Primates; family Cercopithecidae; genus Chlorocebus; species Chlorocebus sabaeus. Next base: position 27,700,262 of record NC_132927.1, read on the forward strand.
TGATTATCGTCATAGGCTATTGCTCAAAAGGAAGCCCAACTTACTTGCTGACAGATTGTGGCATTTTATGAAGAGGAAAAGGTCTTTAGCTTAGGGGTTGGGGTTTTATTTACTTGGGGAGTTACTAATGTGCCAACATCCCTCATGTAGGTTTTTTGTAGATGAGGCCTCCCCTGGGGCACGTCTGTAAGAACTCCCCTTCCCTCTGGTTCTGGGTAGGGCTCTTCCCATGGAATGTGGCTGCTCCCTCCGTTCTTCTCCTTTCCCTCCTCTTCCTCTGTCCCAACTGCTGCTGCCTGAAGGTCTGGACTGATTCTGTCTTAATGCTCAAACTGACCAAACTAGAGCCAGGAAGCATTTGAACAGATTGATAAAATATCCTTCCCAACTTGCCAGAACCCCCAAGGGTCTGATTCCAGCTCTTGGGCCCTTTTTGAGAGGAAAGCCCCAGAATACGACTTGAGTTTTGAGATGGAAGTTGCAATAAATGTTCACAATCAACAATGTTATCAATGATGCATCTAGGACTATTAGCACGTTATTGCAATTCATCTGTTTAATTCCCACAAGAATTGGAAAAGTCTGACAAAGGAAAACACAGGAGATGATACACTGTTTTCATATAAGACTTCCTTCATGGAGAAGAGATTTCTAGTTTCACTGGAGATTACCAAGAGCTATCAATTTATTACAGATCCAGTTGTTTCTGCTGCTCAGTTTATATTTCCCAGCCTATTTCCAGTGGCTAGACAGTATGTTCCCTCTGGGAAGGAAACTTATAATCCAAGTACAGCATTTCCCTCTGGTACTTGTAAAGTGTTTCCTTCAGTTTCTGTCAGCTGTATTTTAAGATGGGGAGCACTGGTAATTTGGAGCTTGTCTGAAAGATGTAAGACTAGTAGACGGATCACTCAGATAACACAAAAACATAGTTCAAAAAAGTAGATAATGGCTGTCTACACCTACTCCCCTCAAAAATATGAACAAGAACTTCCAGAAGACAGAAACATATCCAAAGGAAGTCAAGACAAAGTAATGCATTTTGGATATATACTACCAATATATATATTCCTGAAATGGAATTTAATATATTCATCAAAAGGAATTTAATTCTGGTAATACTTTATTCAGATTAGAATGGAAAAATCTTTTACTAAAGAGAGAGTCTGATCTTTGCGAGATGTGCTTTTGGATAGAATATTATTTGTTTGTATGATATTTGTGAAGAAGAAATCTGACATTTTGAAAGATTAATATCATTGGATCTTCATAGTATAAAAGAGAAATAACAGGTTGTCTAAGTGAATGGAAAGCATAAACTCCCAAATATGACACACTCTAAGTCTCATTTTGACACACTTTAAGTTTCACAAAAAGTGTAACAGGTTACAGATCTACCTTTAAAATTTCAGCTACACATCATACTGGGGTGCTATTTCCTATGACTATGGTGTTAATACATTTCATGTAATGTATTAATCAGTGACACTCTGATGTGTCAGGCAGCCAACTGTACCCAGCAGGTTCTCACGACCTAGCAGATGGCCCAGGATTCAAACACACTACAACACCTGTTCTTCAGGAGACTCCTAGCCCAGCCTTTTCCTTAAACTCAAAGAGCTTTTTTTTCCAACTATGTGTGGAAATAATTATATTATCTTACATTACACAAGAACAGAATTTATATTTCGGGTTTCTGTCGGTGGTTGGGAAGGCAGAGATGAAAAGGAATATTTTTGAGCCCACAGTAGCAAATAAATGGAAGTAAATATACGTGTAAGGAGAGAAACGGAAGGAAGGAGACAGAAAGATTTGTGGCCTATAAGCAATGAAACCAGGGGGCAGGACCAATGCAGCTGCCCTCTGCTCACTGTACCATCTGCTTTGCAGCTGGGACAATACCAGGGGCTGCACAGACAATTAACTTACTGCCGCAGAGGGCCACTCATGTGCCAGATGCTGAACCACCTTCAACCTAAAAAGCAACCCAGTTGTCCCAGAGGATGGATTAATGCCAATCCATAGCCTATTGAAGATGATTTGGGCAGCAAAATCTTGAGATAAAATGTTTAATTTTTTTTTTTTATTTTAAGGGAACAGATCATTAAAAGAAAAGCTTCATCTTTGAATTTCATTTCTTCATCTACAATTATCTGATGGTACACGTTTTCATATTTAGATAAGTTAGTACCAGTGGCATAAATAAAAGAGCTGGTTATAGATTCCTGAGCTCTTGATCACAAGGAGCACTAGGAAGGTCAATGAGGATTGTGGCAAAAGTCATATGCATAAAAATCCAATGAGTAGTTCTCCTTAAATTTTAGAATCTATGAAGGACTCTGTTCACTAAAAGTGTAATTATCGGTAAATGAACTGTAGCAAATTAGTATTTTTATCTACTTAATAGCAACTCAGAATTCAAGTGTTACTGTTACTTTGAATTAGGGCAAAATAGTAACCTATAATTTTTTAAAAAATGCAACCAAGACATTATAAAACTAAATCTCAAAGTTCATCATTAACAGGCAAATTAATAAACTGAATTAGGACACAGAAAAGAGGGATTTCTTATTGTAAAATGAGCCAAAGCAAGTCATTAAATTGACAAACAGGATGAATATCTGATTCTGAAAACCAGAGTCAGTGTGATAACAATTACTACATTACTATATAGGAAAGCTCTTGACTAGGCCTATAAAATGGAAGAAGGGCCAAGATGAAGAATTTCCAGAATTGGGGGCAAATGAAAACCTTAGTAAGTCCTTATATTTGCATACTTCTTCACTGAATAGCCCACTGCTATTTACAGTTGCTTGAAATTACTTAATCTAATATGCTCTCTAGAACATTTTCTAAAACCTTTTTAGTAATCTTGGGGGTAGTCTTGGAAGGGTAACATTGCTTGAAGGAAGCAATTCCTAACTGAAGCTTTGACTTTCTAGAGCCAAATGGGGCATATGAGAAACTAGTGCACAAAAGGAAGACTCTGTGTGTGTTCTGCACAGCCTCTTCAACACTCTTGCTGCCTGCCCTCAGGTGGATCTGGGGAGCAGGGACCAGTTGAGGGCTGTGCAGGCTTACTGCTCAGTGCTAGGAATCCAGTGCTACATCAGATATACATAGTCTCAGATCAAGTCAGTAGACATTAGGACGAAAGAAAGGGGAACTAGAATAATTTCCAGCTATTCTCCTACTTTCCTATACCCACTGTTTTAGGTTTGGGGCTGGAGGAAGGGAAAGGAGAGGAAAAGAAATAGAACTGAAAGAGAAAGGGAGGAAAGAATATAGAAATGAAAAAGGAAATAAACACAACTCAGAAGTAATAATGGCTAATACATCTTGAGAATTTACTCAAAACCATGCTGTTTTTTTATACACACACACACAAAACATATGTACATGTTAATATATAAATATATATTATATATTACACATTTACATAACATAGTTATATTTAACATATTTTTTAAGGATGATAAATACTAAAAACACTATGAGCAATGGTTTACTGGTAAAAGTTTAACAACCAGCTCTCAAAAAAAAAAAAAAAAAAAAAAGCCTGATTTGTAGTGTTTGTCTATTTCCACCATTACTAGTTTCAAGCTACCAACCTGATGTCACTGAACATGGGAGCTGGCCCGAGATTCACAACAGCCCAGTAAGTAGCTCACCATTATATGCTACTTGCACTACACACATACAACAGATATGAATAACCCCCAAAACATAAGTAACAGTAAAATATAGTCAAATAATTAGGAAATAAGTTTTGAGTATTTATTGTCTTTAATTTGATATAATTTATTTAATAAATTATATAATAATTTAAATTTTTTTAAATTCCTGAAAATTTAACAATTGGTTTCTGCAATAGTAATAAGCCCTCATACCACTGCCTATAAAATAAATAGTATTATTATCCCCATTTTACATTAAAGGGAAACTGCGGACGAGGGAAGTTTAGAAATTTGCCTAAGATACCATAATTTGTGAATGGTGGAGCTGGGATAACAAACTCAGGCTCCAAAGCTGTTCTGCTACTCTGATGGAGAAGTACAGACTTAAAACAGGTCCCAGTGACTGAATTCACCTCTGTTTACATTCTAATTACTAGCTGTGGCTATTCTAGTGGAGAGGGTAGCTTTACGGAGAGGTGGGTTATTCTCTAGCCTGGATGGGTAGAATGCTGGTTGGAGACCCTACCAAGCTAAAAAGGACTGGTGCTTCCCTCCATGTATCCCAGGAGGAAGCTGCATCAGAACTCAAGCTCAATATGCAGAATATTGTTGAATATACTTTGTGGAGAATAGCAATGTCAATTTACTTTTCTTCTTAAAGTTATCATAAGATGTCATTTCTGGCTAAGATAAGTGAATTGATCGAAACTTTAGTCATTGGGCTGAATCCATATTTTCTCCAGAATCCCCACAGAGATTTCTGAGTAGGTCATAATTCTAAATGAGAAAGACACAATATTTAGGGGAAAAAACATTATCATTCAAACAAAGTGTTATCTATGAGAGTTAACTGGTCACAACCATCACTAACACTACACTGACAAACAGCAAATTACTTTCTGTCATGACTTTAAGCAATTTTCATTTTATGTATATATTTTGAAATAATTATTATTTGAAAATTTAGAACAGAATAACATATATACTATACAACCTATAAATTAATTTATCCTATATGAATTAATTTTATGCTTATAACCTATAGTTTTGGGTTGCATCTTTATGAAATTCAAGCAAGTAAAACAATCCATATTCATTTTTGACAAAAAATGTAAATCATTTCAAAAGTCATTTAAAGCAACTAAATATATAAAAACATTAATTGCTTGGAAGCTAATTCATTTGGGTTATGAATTTACAAAGATTGTGCTTCCTGTGGCCTCCATGGTAATAATAATAAAACAAGTTAAAATTAAATTTACATTCAGTCAGTTTCAAAGATTAAAAAGTTGATCGATACACTGGAATGTAATTTTTAATAACCAAGTAAACCACTTACCAAATTCAGTGCTAGGCACAAGAGTCCTTCACAGCAAAAAATAAAAATAATGTTTTTTAATCTATTTCAAATATCACTGAACAATTCAATAATACATCTGCTGAATGAACCTATACAACCTCATTAATTTTCTTGTTCAGTTTTTCCTGGAGCCAATTCTACTAATGAATGCTGGCCACACTGATCATGAGTTCACTGCCTGCCAGAAGTGGAGTCCAGGTCATTCTAAAGACAGCGGGGAAACAGGAATCAGAGGAGAGCTTGGAGGGATAGTGGTCGAGCTCTTACTATAGGATTCGGGAAGTAGCTTCAGCAGAGTCAGGTAAATCTGAACCCCTGTTTCAGCTACTGCATGTCCATTTTCCATCTTTCATGCCTACACACAACTCCTGTCAGCCCCTAACTCCCTCAGAGCAATGTAACATTTGAGATCTGTCAGTAAAAGACTTCAAGATAGTCTACTCCAAAGGTTCAAAGATTAAGAGTGGTAGTAGGGCATGGATGTGGCTTGAAAATCCTGCAGCCCCAAACCCAAATGACTTCTGCATAAGGAAGACATGACAGTTGCCTAAGGAACCTCTTCCATAGGAAAACCACCACGGGCTTGGCAATAACTGCTAGATGTTCAACAAAACCTTTTCCTTTACCTCCTGGCCACATAGCTAAACAACATTTAACTGCCTCCTTTGCACGTGACTAAGTTATAATCAATAGAATGAGGACAGAACAATGTCAGCCATTTCCAGGCTTGGAAGTTTCATACAAACTTTCTATGTGATTGTTCATATTTTCTTAGATCCCATTTGCCAGCTGGATGCAGAGGATCCATCAGCAAACTCTGATATCCTTAGCAGATGGGCTCTACTACCCCATCTTAAAGGAACAAGACAGTTTCCCCGACTGCCCATATTGAAGGCTGTTATCCAACCCAGAATATCATCATTAGACTGCACAAAAGCAAAAAGTAAACTTCTGTTGTATTAAGCCACTGACATTTTGAGATTTGACTGTCACAGCAGCTAGCTTTACTTATCCTAGTACAATGAGGAAAGGGAAGCAGTTTTACACAATATGAAAATTTTTAAACCTTTATACCTTTGCTAAGGCTGCCCCCTTTTTGTTTAAACTACTTTCAACAGAATGAGGGCTCTTGGTACTTACTGGATAGCTGAAAACAGCTATTCTTAGCAGGAAAACAAAAGACATTAAGGAGGTTCAGAGGAGAGAAAGGTGCAGACAAACATAAAATGTCTGACTGTTTATGATTTTATTGTACCATGATACACATACAAATCATGTAAAACCTAAGTACATAGGCAGTAATTATTTTCTAAACAATAAAGGGATAGAAGAGAATATGACACAACAGAGGAAATAAATAGGCTAAAATAATATCATACAGGATTACATTCTACAGGTACACCATTTTAAATTATAAAATTAGAAGAGATCTCTTTTAACAATTATTCTGATAAGCCTCTCAAACTTGCTATGGGTAAATATAATTTCTTTTTTAAAATAGCAAAAAAGGAGTCAGTAAACAACATATGAAAAATCAATTAATCAATAAACTGACAGTAAATAGCATTAAACTGCTAATCCCTAACATGTACTTCTATAGCCTAAGGAAATAATAATATTAAAAAGTTATTTGTCAGTAAAATCTCCAATCAGTATGATAGCAATTTTTTCATCTAAAATTCCTAAGACACTGGATTCTTGAATGTTTTATTTATTTATTTTTGTTCTGTTTTTCAGAGAAGTTCTTAGTTATATAAATTCACAATTTCTTGGCACATCTAAAATATACAGCCATAGTAAATATTTAAGTTTGACCAATATAAAGTGTGAATATGTAAAAGGAAACAAAATGGAAGAAAAGCATTTCTGAATTGTCATTTAATTCTATTATAATTTGAAGATGTTAATGAAAAATTGAAAAACCACTAAATTATAATACAAATAAGTTTCATATTTAATAACCAACAAACTCCAATATCCAATGAGCTACTAATTTCGATTTGAATCTGTTTACTTCTCTATTTAAAAGCATGGTATTAAAGATTTAAAAAGCTGATGTTTTACACCTGTAATCCCAGCACTTTGGGAGGCCGAGGCGCGCGGATCACGAGGTCAGGAGTTCAAGACCAGGCTGACTAACATGGTGAAACCTGTCTCTACTAAAAATACAAAAATTAGTCAGGCGTGGTGGGGCGTGCCTGTAATCCCAGCTACTCAGGAGGCTGAGGCAGGAGAATAGCTTGAACTTGGGAGGCGGAAGTTGCAGTGAGCCAATATCGCGCCATTGTACTCCAGCCTGGGCGACAGAGCGAGATGCCATCTCGAAAAATAAAAAAAATAAAAAAATAAAAGCTGATGTTTTTTGGAAGCATCTTCTAAACTAGAAAGTATTATATGAATATAGTATAAGATATCATTCAGCACTTTGGGAAGCTGAGGCAGGAAGATTGCTTGAGCTCAGGAATTCGAGGCCAGTCTGGGCAACATGGCAAAATCCCATCTTTACAAAAGACATAAAAATTAGCCAGGCATGGTGGTGCATGCCTGTAATCCCAGCTACTCAGGAGACTGAGGCACGAGAATCACTTGAACCCAAGAGGCAGAGGTTGCAGTGAGTCATAATTGTACCACTGCACTCTAGCCTGGGAGACAGAAAGAGACTCTGTCTAAAAAAAAAGAAAAAAAAAAAAAAAAAAGAATCATTCAATCTAGATGATTTGAGGACAATTTCATAACTTAACATGTAATAAAGATAAATGAAATGTAAACTTCCTACTTTTACCCCACAGTCCTATCTTCACATCTGGGAACATGAAGATTTGGAGATGCTGTTTCGTTTATTCAAATAACATCTGTGTAGGTATGGCATATCACCTACTCACTCCTTCTCACTTTTTCTTTTTCCCCAAAAAAGAGAAATAGAAAGGAACCACAAGGATAAAGATACTAAGTAAATCTTTACTAACTAACAAAATGAGAATTAGCCCTGTGAGATTTCCTAAGAGTCACATAGTCCTGTGAAACTTCTACATGTTCACTGCCCTGTTTCACATGTATAAAACAGTCACATATTGGCACAAAACTCCTTAACATTAACCAATTTTGTGTGTGTGTGTGTGTGTGTGTGTGTGTGTGTGTGTGTGTATGTAATGAGTCTCGCTCTGTCACCCAGGCTGGAGTGCAGTGATGCGATCTCAGCTCACTGCAGCCTCCACCTCCTGGGCTCAAGCAGTTCTCCCACCCCAGCCTCCCCATTAGCTGAGACTACAGGCAAGCGCCACCACGCCCAGCTAACATTAACCAATATTGCCTCCATAATCTCTCACTTTTTCCATTATATTAAGATAGTTATTAAGTATTATTTAGGAAATAAAGAAAAATGTCTTTTTGTTATCGTGGATGCCTCTATCAGCTTGAAGCTTTAGAATATGATATACTTTTCTGAAGATGAGCACATTGGACTTGTTAAAACTAATTTTTTAACAGCTCTGTCATTGTATTTTATTTTATTTTTATACATGTACATTGACACCATCATGATATTGTTCTTGCCAATTACACTGTTGCAGGGATCTTAAAGTTTTTGGCTAGAGAAAGATCAATGGGAAAAACTGGCTTTCACTGATGAATTATCTCTTACAGGCATACAAACATAAGGGAAAGAGGTTCTGAGGGAATAAACATGATGATTAGATAAAAGATTAGAAGTTGGCCTATATAACTGTAAAGACCTTAATAAACTCTTATGTTTCATAAGGACTTTAAGGATTAAGCTCATTGATATCACATGACATTGAAAATATGACAATATGCCTGAAACCAATACATGTCTAAAATTAATTCCATCATAACGTGGTTCAGCCTTCCAAAAAGAAAAAATTTAAAAAAAAAATTTTTCCCAGTTCTGAGTCTGTGAAGTGAGGTTGTTAATCACTCAGGCTCTGATGTCCATCAGACCTGTTCTGAATCCAGCCTCTGCTACTTATCAATGACCTGACCTCTTCAAGACTCGGCTCACTCCTCTGCATAATGAAGATTAACAGTGTTTGCCTCATTGGGCTGCAGTGAGGATTAAACAGCATAATCTATGAACACCTCTTAGTCTGGTGTCTGGTACGTAAGAAGCACTCAGTGAGTGTTCGTGGTTTATCTATTATTGTTGTTGTTTTTTGTCATCATTATTACTACAATACAGCCAATAGATCAAATTTGCTGATATCAAAGCCATGAGATACTAGTGCAAATGTATTTATGAAGTCTATAATGTGATTTTTAAATTTTTTTAAAACCTGTTTCCCACTGAATTATTTTAAAGTTATTTTCTCATTGTAATCAAAAGAAGCAACCTCTGCCACCTAGTGGCTCCTTAAGACCAGTCAAGAAAAACATAAAAAGACATGAGAATGAAACACAAAAAACAAAATCCATATTTACCTTAAAAAAAGAACTCATGCTGTAGATAAAAAGGAGCAATACATGGAAGAAAAAATATACATTTAAAATAATGAAATCCTATTATTTTCTCCATAGTATTATACTGTTCAAATTGCATTTGACTAATTCTTAATAGCACCCCTGCAGAGTGACTAGGAACCTTTATAGCTTTTAGGTTACAGTTAAGTTCCTTCGTCTCTTTGAGTCAGAGGTGATATAATGATTTTATCCTCTATGCTTTGAAAATACAAATAAAAAATACTGATTTAAAAAAATATAGAGAGTGGTCAAGGGCCTTCTATTTGTTTCTTAAATTGGAAGGTCAGTACACGTTTATTTTATTGTTATTCTTTAAACTAAATACATATGTTTACATAAGATTGAATGAAATTTGCTGGACAAAGGCAGCAAGAAGGGCTGTCTAGAGAGAGGGAACATTGGATGTAAAGACAGATGTATCAGTCAGGTTTCTCTAGAAAAACAGAACCTATAGGATGCACACATATATATGTACATTCATATACATATACATACATATACATATATATAAAGATAAATCTTACAAGAAATTGGCTCAGGTGGTTACAGAGTCTGCCAGATCCAAAGATCTGCAGAGTGAGTCAGCAAGCTGGAACCCAGGATAACTGATAGTCTCAGTTTGAGTTCTAAGGCCTGATAACCAGCAGAATTGGTGCTGCAGATTTAGTCAAAAGGCCTGCAGGCTTGAAACTCTAGAAGAGTTGATGTTTCAGTTCAAGTCTGAAGGCAGAAAAAAATCCTATTTTCTACTTGGAAGTCCATCAGGCAGAAAGAATTGTTTCCTCCTCAGGGGGGGGTTAGTCTTTTTGTTCTATTCAGGCCTTCAACTTACTGGCTGAAACTTATTCACATTAGAAAGGACAATCTGCTTTACCTGATCTACTGATTTAAATATTAATTTCACCCTAAAATACCCACAGAAGCATCCAGAATCATGTTTGAACAAATATATCTGGGCATTCCATGGCCCAAATTGATACACAAAATTAATCATCACAGCAAAGGATCTGTAATGGCAGGTTCTGGAACTTGCAAGAAGCGCCATGTGTTTGGGCTATAAGGTTATGGGGTTAGAGGAGTGGATAGAAGATGTATTAGTCTGCTTCCACACTGCTGATGAAGACATACCCAAGACTGGGCAAATTACAGAAGAGAGAGAGGTTTAATGCTCTCATAGTTCCATGTGGCTGGGGAGACCTCATAATCATGGTGGAAGGCAAGGAGAAGAAACTCACGTCTTAATGGATGGCAGACAAGAAAAGAGAGCTCGTGCAGGGAAACTCTCATTTTTAAAACCATCAGATGCATGAGACTTATTCACTATCACGAGAATAGCATGGGAAAGACCTGCCCCATGATTCAATTATCTCCTACCAGGTATCTCCTACATCATGTGGGAATTCAAGATGAGATTTGGGTGGGGACACAGCCAAACCATATCATTCTGCCCTGGCCCCTCCCAAATCTCATGTCCTCACATTTCAAAACTAATCATGCCTTCCCAACAGTCCCCCAAAGTCTCAACTCATTTCAGCATTAACTCAAAAGTCCACAGTCCAAAGTCTCATCTGAGACAAGGCAAGTCCCTTCTGCCTATGAGCCTGTAAAATCAAAAGAAAGTTAGTTACTTCCTAGAAACGATGTGCATGCAGGCATTGGGTAAATACAGCCATTCCAAATAGGAGAAATTGGCCAAAAAAAGGGGGCTACAGACCCCATGCAAGTCCAAAATTCTAGCTGGGATTAGAGGGATGTGCCACCACGCCTGACTAATTGTTTGTATTTTTAGTAGAGACAGGGTTTCTCCATGTTTGGCAGCCTGGTCTCAAACTCCCACCCCAGATGATCTGCCCTCTTCGGTCCCCCAAAGTGCTGGGATTACAAGCATGAGCCACCGCACCCAGCCAGGGCAGTCAAATCTTAAAGTTCCAAATGATCTCCTTTGACTCCATGTCTCATATCCAGGTCATGTTGATGGAAGAGGTGAATTCCCATGGTCGTGGGCAGCTCTACCCCTGTGGCTTTGCCAGGTACAGCCTCCCTCCTGGCTGCTTTCATGGGCTGGCATTGAGTGTCTGTGGCTTTTCCAGGTGCATGATACAAATTGTCAACGGATCTACCATTCTGGGGTCTGGAGGACGATGGCCTTTTGTCACAGCTCCACTAGACAGTGCCCCAGTAGGGACTGTGTGTGGGGGCTCCGACTCTACATTTCCCTTCAGTACTGCCCTAGCAGAGGTTCTCCATGAGGGCCCTGCCCCTGCAGCAAACTTCTGCCTGGACATCCAAGCATTTCCATACATCCTCTGAAATCCAGGAAGAGGTTCCCAAACCCCAATTCTTGACTTCTGTGCACTCGCAAGCTCAACATCACATGGATGCTGCCAAGTCCTGAGGCTTGCACACTCTGAAATCACGGCCCAAGCTCCATGTTGGCCCATTTCAGCCATGGCTGGAGTGGCTGGGATGTAGGGCACCAAGTCCTTAGGCTGCACACAGCACGGGGACCACTTTTTCCTTCTAGGCCTCTGGGCCTGTGATGGGAGGGGCTGCTGCAAAGACGTCTGACATGCTCTGGAGACATTTTCCCCACTGTCTTGGGGATTAACATTCGGCCCCTCATTACTTATGCAAATTTCTGCAGTGGCCTTGAATTTCTCCTCAGAAAATAGGATTTTCTTTTCTATTGCATTGTCAAGCTGCAAATTTTATGAACTTTCATGCTCTGCTTCCCTTATAAAACTGAATTCCTTTAGTAGCACCCAAGTCACCTCTTGAATGCCTGCTGCTTAAAAATTCCTTTCACCAGATACCCTAAATCATTTCTCTCAAGTTCAAAGTTCCACAAATCTCTAGGGCAGGGGCAAAATGCTGCCAGTCTCTTTGCTAAAACATAGTAAGAGTCACCTTTGCTCCAGTTCCCCACAAGTTCCTCATTCCCATTTGAGTCCACTTCCGTCTGGACATTATTGTCCATATCATTATCAGCATTTTTGGCAAAGCCATTCAACAAGTCTCTAGAAGTTCCAAACTTTCCCACATTTTTCTGTTTTCTTCTGAGCCTTCCAAACTGTTCCAACTTCTGCCTGTTACCCAGTTCCAAAGTCGCTTTCACATTTTGGGGTGTCTTTTTAGCAGTGCCTCACTCTACTTGTACCAATTTACCGTACTAGTCTGTTTTCACACTGCTCATAAAGACTTACCGAGACTGGGCAATTTACGGAAGAAAGAGAGGGTTAGTGGAGTTACAGGCCTCTGCAGAGGCCTCACAATCATGGTGGAAGGCAAGGAGAAGCAAGTCACGTCTTACATGGATGGCAGATAAGAGAAGAGAGCTCATGCAGGGGAACTCCTGTTTTTAAAACCATCAGATCTCGTGAGAATTATTCACTAACATGAGAGCAGCATGGGAAAGACCCGCCCCCATGATTAAATTACCTCCTATAGGGTCCCTTCCATGACACATGGGAATTCACGATGAGATTTCAGTGGGGACACAGCCATATCAGAAGGGAAGGTGGGGGCTAGATTCTCAAAGGTATTGAATGTTATGCATCTGGACTTTAAGCTGTGGACTATTGGGAGTCACCATAGTTCTCTACAAAGGAAATTAGATGGTGATAATAGAAAATATTGATAAGGACAAAAGCTACCATTGATTAAGTATCTCCTATGTGCCTCAAATATTTTTGTTTCCAAATATTATCTCAATCCTTAAAATAATGCTTGAAACTTTTGTTTTACTTTATTTTACCATTTAGGAAACTGAGGCTCAGAGAAGTTAAGTAACTTATTTGAGGTCACTTAGCCAATAAGAGAGGGAGGCTGGATTCAAAGATGATCTATTGCTAAAGCACATGTTCATTTTAGCAAACCAGAAGGCCTATGCCATGCTTCCTGATATGATCACATTTTAGGACAATAAATAATGTTGTCTTATTTTGATTGTTTTGAGAATTGGGGAACATATTTTGAAGGGTGAACATTCTCTCTTAAAATATTTTTGTCTACCATTGTGCACAATAAGTGTTCAAATGCTTGCTGAATGATTCAGTGCTGTCTGCCAGCTTCCAGGAAGGGTGGGTGGAAAGTATTAAGCCTTCTTAGATGGAATTACACTTTCATCTAGTTGCTCATAATTGCATGAGGAAGTAATATTTGAACAGATTTTGTGTGCTATCATACATTAATAAATAATGTGTATTGAGTATGCATTATATATATTAACTCATGTTAGCCTCACAACACAAGACTGAAGCACAGAAAGATTGCATAACTAGTCTAAGATCTCAGTCAATTAGTTGGTAGAAGCAAGATTCAAAGCCATGACATTTGACTTTAGAATTCCCACTCCTAAGCACTTTACCATGCAGTTCCACTGCACTAGACTGCCTCTCAGTGAATATTTGTTATATCCTATATGATTTAGCAGGGCTGTCATCTCCTAGGACGATATTGGAGACACCAGCAGCCTATGGGCAACACAGAGAGAAGAGAGACTTTTGATACATGCTACTGTGCTCTGGGGCCTCCAGCCATTGGATGAGTGGGGGCTTAAATTCAGTCTGTGCTCTGCTAGCAAAGTGCTGTGCTCTGGCTACTGTTCTTACCAAATCAGGTGCCCTGCAGGGCTGCCTCTGCCATGAGGAAAGAATGCCCTTTCCTAATACATATGAAGGTAGCATACAGGCATAGCAGCCCTGCATGGGGATCTTATTTGACAGGGGCAGTAAGGGGAAAATGGAGGGGACAGCGAGAAATTAATAACCTTATAGGAGAACCCCAAAAGTTGGAGAGTTCATAAAACATGATCCTCGGCTTCGGAGGTTGACCTAGAATGATCCAGCACACTGTTCAATCACTAAAGACTCAAGAGTCAAACCTTAAATAACTAAAAATGACCAGTTTACAATATATGGTTTTCCCTGAAAACTGCTTGTCTAATAAGTGTTATCCAAATTGAAAAAAGTTGAAAAGGTTATATTAATACTCAGTTTGTCTGAAAACAGAAATAATCATAACTAGAATACAGGTAGGAGTTAGTTTAGGAGATTCTCATAATCCTGCATTGCCTAAATTTGAAAACAAACAAACATAAAACTGTAGCAAACCACGATTATTTATTAAGACCACCATTATTATTTAACTGCTGCAAATTTTCTGCCTTGGTACATTCCTTGAACATCGGTCATTAGAGGTGTGCATCTGTTAGATAACAAACGTTAATGTAATAAGAGTCAAATATGTGAACAGTTTGTGGTCATGATGTTCACTTCAAGAAAAGGCTGAAATTCAAATAACAGAATAATGAAAATTGCATAATTAAATAAACAGATGGGAACATGTAACTTATCCAGAACTGTTTCTAGCTAGGACAAGGTTATTCAAGGGATTCTTCTACCCCAACCCCTGTCCTATCTCTCAGATGCCAGATTCCTGACTATGATTTTCATTTGAGGCAGGCACTATTGCAGAATCTATCTTTAAAGGGTTCTTTCACTATGTATTTTATGAATAAAGCGAAATGACTAATTGAAAAGTATCAAACTCTCACTATGCAATGAGAACTTAAAGTTTATTAAAGTTTTAATTTGACTAACACAAACATACACATGCATGGTAGTTGATACTTTTTAAATCTCCCTTCTCCCCATGTGTTGTTTGCATCTGATTTACATTGTAGTCTCTCAGAGGTTACTGTGTTCTAACTCAATGGACAACTCTTCAGAAAGTATCACACATTTGTCCTGAGGAAAGCATGGTTACTTGGTTGAAAAAGACCAATTTTTAGGGAGGGCCCTCTGAAAAAAAGAAGTCACTTATAGGAGATAAATCCTTCCTTTGCACTTCTTAGTTTCATTTCTTAGAAGAGCATGCCCAACTATAGCTACACCCTTACAGCTCTTCTTTTAAAAGCATTACTACTTACTTCTTGTAAATGACAAAAGTATCACAGACATGTGAGATATTAGGTTAGTAAAGAGATGATAAGGATGATGTTGATAGAGAGCATTTATTGAACTCTTGTGATGGTGTGAATCAAGCAATGGGCTAATTTACATGCATTATTTAACTTTTAAACAAATATGTATGGAGCACCAACTGTAAGACTGGTAACACTTCTAGGCACTAGAAGTGATGAATGAGACGAGGTCCACATGGAACTGACATACTAGTGAAGGAGGGCAACAATAATCAAAATTAGTAAACAATTACAGTTATCCCTCAGGATATGCAGGGGATTTGTTCCAGGACTCCCTCAATACCAAAATCCTCCCATACTCAGGTCTCACAGTCAACCCTATAGAAGTTGGCCCTCCGTGATGCAGGTTTTGCACCTTGTGAATAGTGTATTTGATTGAAAAAAATCCATATATATGTGGACCCATGCAGTTCAAACCTGGGTTATTCAAGGGTCAACTGTACATAATAAAACACCGGGTAGTAATAAGTGTTATGAATTTTAAAAAATGGATAAACTAATGAAAGGAGTAGTCAGAGAAGAACTCTGAAGAGGTAAAATTTAGGTAGAAGCCTGAATGAAGTGGGCAAATGACCCATGAAAACATATAGGGAAAAACATTCCAGGCAGAGAGAAGAGCAGGTGGAAAGGCTGAACTGGGAATGGCTTTAAAAAGTTTGAAGAACAGGCCGGGCGCAGTGGCTCAAGCCTGTAATCCCAGCACTTTGGGAGGCCGAGACGGGCGGATCGCGAGGTCAGGAGATCGAGACCATCCTGGCTAACACAGTGAAACCCCGTCTCTACTAAAAAATACAAAAAAATAGCCGGGTGAGGTGGCGGGCGCCTGTAGTCCCAGCTATAGGGAGGCTGAGGCAGGAGAATGGCGCAAACCCGGGAGGCGGAGCTTGCAGTGAGCTGAGATCCGGCGACTGCACTCCAGCCTGGGCGACAGCGTGAGACTCCCTCTCAAAAAAAAAAAAAAAAAAAAAGAAAAAAAAGAAAGTTTGAAGAACAAAGAGGCCACTGGATGGAGCAGAGTGAGGAAGGGAGACATTGAAAATAAACAAGATCAGCGTAGCAGTTGCTTGCTAGATCAGGTTCTGCTAGACCTTAAATTTCTAAGTCTGATGGGAAGTCACTGGAGAATTTTGAGCTGTGAAATAACATGATCTGGCAGAAAGGATCATTCTTTGTGCGCTAACTCATTTACTTCTTTAAGCAAACTTACGAGGTGGATCCATCATTTCCATATAACAGATAAGGAAACTGAGGATTGGAAAGAGTAAGTAGGTAGTGAAATCAAGATTGGAAAGCTGTTGCATCTGACTCTAGAACCAGATGCTTGACTACCAGACTTAAGTTAGTATGGCCCTCAAAATGGAGCTGTTAGGTGTGGTAGCCAGTTTCTGTGATGGCCTCCAGTGACTTTTGTCTGCTTGCATCATATGCTTGTGTGGTCTTCTCCCACAATAAAAAGGTGTAATTGTTCAGACCAGTAGGACTGATGGCGAGTGGCTTCTAACACTAGGCCATAAAAGACATTGGTACTTCTGCATTGCTCTCTCAGATGGCTTGCTCTGGAGGAAGCCAATCATGAAGACCTCAAGCAACCCTGAGAGAAAGGCCTATAAAGGAAAGGTGCTGAAGCCTCCCACCAACAGCTCTCACTGACTTGCCAGTAGTATGAGATCCACTTTGGAAGTAGATCCTCTAGCCTCAGTAAAGCCTTCACATAACTGCATCCTGATGACATCTTGACAACCACCTCATGAAACACTTCGAGCCAGAACCACCAGGAATTAAGCCACCCCTGACTTACTGACACACAGAAAGTGTGAGAGATAATCGCTTTAAGTTACTAAATCTTAAGAGAATTTGAGACAGCAATAGATAACTAATATATTAAGCTTTTGTAAAAACAGATGGCCCGTATACTGTTGGGTCCAAACATTATATACAATGGGAATACTAAAAATCTAAAGCATATTGACTTGTTGCCTTTAATTTTTTTAAATGATTAAGTGGTCATTTTTTATAATTATTGAATTTCCAAGACATCTACTATAATTAGTATATGTAACTATAAATTAATATGCAATGTTGTTCTTTATTAACTGCTAATACTCATGGGCAGGGAAGCAATGCTATCCAGATTACCATCCCTGTCCTGGTCCAGTTCAAGCATTTCATGTCTTGGCTCTGCATCATTTATCATCCACTTCTATGCCTCAGGCCATCTGCATGGGAAGAGCTGCTACTTGTGCCAGAGATTTTAATGCTATGTGCACACACTTCTCATTCTCCTGAAACTGACCAGACTTCATAATTTAATTCTGATGTCTATAGCTTTAGTTTTCTTCAAGCTTTTTTGACAATTACAATAATACATATTAAACTAATCTTGAGCTCCAAATCCCTGTAACTTGCCACATAATTCAGCAGTGATTTAGTAACCTTTTGGATGGCCAAATGTTGTTTATATACTTTAATTCAGGGTATTAAATGATAAGATCCTTTTCAACATCTAGATTTTTCTCTAGTTATGTTTAAAAATTTTATGCATGAACAAGAACATTAAAAAATATTTAAAGCTTCTTTAAAGTTAAATTTTAAAGCCAATCTCATAAATTCAGAATGACCCTTACTTTTGCCTTTCTGCATCTAGATGGGAGAGGAGACTAGTCAATAATCCTAATCTTGGCCTATGGAGCTGTGAGATTGTCTGAAGAGCTATGTCCTTTTGTGATGACATATGGCATCATACTTCTCCAGTTGTATTTTGTTTCTAGTTTTAGTGACAGTCTTTTGCTGCCACTAACTATATAATAGAAAGGATTTCTTTTCCAAGCTGATATACAAAAGGCTTTCCCCTTTCAGGATATTAGTGATACTGTTAACTACGATATCTGTGAGATAATATCTTTTCTCTTATTCACCTGTAATTGTAAACATACATGAAGACCTTTTCACACATATGTTGGAAAAAGGTCCCACTTTTCAGTTCATTCTGTGTGATAAAGTACCTAGAGTAGGGTTCCAGAGTGTATGAACTTTTTTTTTTTTTTGAGACAGGATCTCACTCTGTCATCCAGATTGGAATGCAGTGGCACAATCTCGGCTCACTGCAACCTCTGCCTTCCAGGCTCAAGTGATTCTTCTGCCTGGGCCTCCCAAGTAGCTGGGATTACAGGTGCACACAACTACCACCCAGCTAATTTTTGCATTTTTAGTAGAGACGGGGTTTCACTATGTTGGCAAGGCTGGTCTCGAACTCTTGACTTCAAATGATTCACTCACCTCAGCCTCCCAAAGTGCTGGGATTGCAGGCATAAGCCACCGCACCTGGCCTGTATGAACATATTTCTAATTCTTAAATTATATTGCCAAATTATTTCCAAAAGTGCTGTTCTGATTTATCAGGCTAACAGTCATGTTTGATCACTAGTGTTCAAAGTATTGGTTACCTTCTAAATTTTAAAAACTTAAAAGGTAAAAGAAATTTATACTTTCCATTTAGGTTTATGTTATAAATATATAGAAAAATTTCATTACATCGAATTTATATATGTATGTATCTATGACTTAATATATGTGTATGTGTGTCTGTGTGTGTATACATACAGAGACACTGATGTCTGTTGAGTTAAGCACATAGAACTTCTATGTTTTTATGTAATCTTGGTGTCTCTAACACTTTGGGCTATAGATTTAATTAGCCTGCAGAATCTGGTAATACCAATTACCTATAGGTACTGAAGAAAAAATTATAAACATGATAGACACAGTTCATAATCGGGAGTCACAATCCCATGGGGGAGACACAAGTAAATAGGCAAATACAATACAGTATACTAAATGTGAAGTTAGAAGTTCAGGGATCAGAAGGTGTACCCGGGAAGACATCATACGCAAACTAATTGGCTTAGGAAAGACTTTCTGAAGACAGGGATATATAGGTAAAATCTGAAGATTGAATAGTTAATGTGGCAATGAAGCAGGGCAGTTGGGGAATGAAGGGAGCAGTATACCTTCCACAAAAACCTAGAAGAGAAAATATAGCTTGGTCAAGGTACCGTAAGAAACCTAGTATGACTTTATCAGACAGTATAAAAGAGGTCAAAAGCTAAGACTTGGTCATTAGAAAAGGCCAGATACAGTATGACTTTGGAGACTATATTAAGAAAGTTGAACTTTATGCTAAGGATAATAGAAAGCATGTTACCTAGCCATTAAACAGTTTTAAGTAGGGGATGACGTGGTTAGCCTTGTGTTTCAGGAATACCACTTTGGTTTTAGACAGGAAAATATACTTGGTGAGCTGGGAGGATGCAAGTATAAAAGCATTGAGACTAGTTAAGAACTTTGCACGTTATAATAATCCACATGAGACAAGATGATGGCTTGGGTTGGGCTTCCAGATGGCAGTATGGACCCACCCCAGCAAAACAAGCATAATTGGTTGTATGAGTTTGCTGGGGCTGCCATAACAAAGTACCAAAAACTGGGTGGCTTAAACAACAGAAATTTACTTTCTCATAGTTCTGAAGGTTAGAAGTTTAAAATCAAGATTTTGACAGGGCTGGTTTCTTCTGTGGTGTTTCTTTTTGGCTTGTAGATGGTAATCTTCTCTTTGTGTCTTCACATGGTCTTCCCTCTGTACTGTACATGTCTGTTTTCTAATTTCCTCTTCTTACAAGGATACCAGTCATTCTGGATTAGGGCTCATCCTAATGACCTCATTTTAACTTATTTAACTCTTTATAGATCCTATCTCAAAATACTGTTACATTATGAGTTACTAGGGGTTAGAACTTCAACACATGAATTTGGAGGGGGCACACAATTCATCCCATAATACTGTTGAAAACTATAAAAACAAACAACTATCTAAAGTCTGTGGAAATTGTCCTAAGGGCATATAGCAAATGAAGAAGCTTTTTTATTTTCCAAGAAAATCTACTAAAACTGAGTAAGAACAGTAAGAGTCTATGGCATCTGAGCCATACACTTGATTCCTACCCATCTTCCCCACCCCCTGAGCTCATCTTGGTCAAAACTATACTCTGGGTTAGCGTGACCAAGAACATGGGGCTCCCGATCTCCTCAGCTCTCAATCAAGAGAGACAATATCTCACCAGGACGAAAAGGCCACCAGCATTTTTCATCCCTTCCAACTCTGAGTTGCAGAGGCTAAAGTCCTGGTGAGTTTGGCCCCACACAGGGTACAAAAGTTCTAAGGCAGGCGCAGTAGAGTGAGAACACTGGGGACTCCAATCACCCTTAACCCAGCTTGCTCATATGGCAGAGGTTCCACTACAGAAGCAAGTCCAGAAGATCAGGGCCACTTGTTCTACCCAGTGCCCAGAATAATCACTAATAATAATAATAACATGGGCAAAATGTTATTGCCCATGAGGAGAGGCAGTCCATAAAAACAGAGAGCCCTGAAGCTCTCCCCAAAGGACTTACCTTTATTTGAAACAGAGTGTGGGTGATGGTCAAGCCTTGGGTTGCTCTAAAAAATAAAAAGCAACAAGCTAAACCATAAGCTAGCTAGTTTACCAGAGAGAACCAGGGAAGGAGACAGCTAAGAAGAGCCCTCTTGAGGTTAGAGGAAACCTCCAAGACTGGCCTCAAAAACTACCAATGCCTGAATTTTACTGGATTAGACTGTGGAGCAATATATGCCCCAGGGGATATCTTCTTAAATAGAGAAATCATCCTACACTTAGTGTAGCACAACAGCTAGAGGTAATACCAAATGAGGCAGAAAGTTTAACAGAGAGATCAAGGAAAGAGACAGTAAAAGAGAGCCCTGCTAGAACCACTGATATCCCCTGGTGACTGTGCACATGTCCAAGGATGCACTCTCTGAGAAATGGGAGCAGAGGCCTTCCACTACTGGAGAAATAGATTTCACTTAAATAGCCTAGCCAAGTCACTAAACAAACCACAATCAAATAACAACAAAAAACAAGTTCAAACCATACAGAGGGAATCAGTACTCAGAATCGCTACAATGTATTACCTAAAATGTCCAGTTTTCAACAAAAAAATTATGAGTCATGCAGTGAAACAGCAAAGTATGACCCATAGATTGGAGAAAAACGTAGGCAACAGAAACTACCTGTGACAGAGCCAAAATGTCAGACTTAACAAAGATATCAAAGCATTCATTAAAACATATTCAACAAGCTTAAATAAATCATGATTAAAGAACTTAAAGGAAGGTATGATGACAACGTTGCATCAAATAGAGCATATCAATAAATACAAATTATTTTTAAGAAGCACCAAATGGAATGTCTAGAGTTAAAAAGTACAATAACTGTAATAAAAAAAAATCACTACAGGCACTCACCAGTAATTTGGAGGCAGAAGAAAGAATCTGTAAACTTGAGATAGATTCACAGAGATTATGCAATCAGAAGAATGGAAGAAAAAGAATAAAGAAAAATGAGCAATAAATATGGGACACCATTTAGTTTACCAACATATGCTTAATGAGATTACCAGAAAGAAAGGAGGGAGAAAGGAGCGAAAAATACATGTATTTGAAGAAATAATGACTGAAACCTTCATGTTTTCCAGAAAACATTAATATAAATGTACAAGAAGTTCAACAAATGCGAAGTATGACAAACGCAAAGAGCTCCCCACCCAGATACATCAGAGTAAAAATGCTAACAAAGACAAAAAAATCTTGAATGCAGCCACAGAAAAACAACTTGTCATGTACAAGCGAACCTTGATAAAATTACTAGATACCTCTCATCAGAAATAATGGAGATCAGAAGGCAGTGGATGACATATTCAAAGCACTGAAAGAAAAAACTATACACCAAGTATCTTAAATAGAACAAATCATCTTTCAAAAATGAAGGTTACCCAGAAAAACATAAACTGAGAAAAGTTGTTGCAAACAGATCTTCCTTATAAGAAATACTAAAGGAAGTTTCTCAAGTTAAAAGCAAATGTGCCTAGATGGTAATTTAAAGCCACAAGAAAAACAAAGAGAATGGGCAAAGGTAATTATGTAATTATAAAAGGCAGTATAAATGTATATTTATTTTCCTTTTGTCTCTTAGCTGATTTAAAAAGCAACTGTATAAAACAATTTTTTATAATTGTATTGTTAGGCCTATAACATATAGAAATGTAATATAATTAACAACAACAGCACAAAGGTGGTGAATGGGAGCAAAGTTGTATTGGAGGAAGGAAATCATACCAGATGATAATTTAAATCCAAAGGAACAAATGAAGATAACCAAAAATGATAATATGAATATTAATATGATAAACACTAAATATATACTTGCTCTTCTTTCTTTCCTCAGCTTCTTTATTAAACATAAAAGTACATAAATTAATAATTATAACAATATATTATTGAATTTATAACATAGATACAATATATATAACAATAATAATGCTAAAAGTAGAAAGAGTAAACAGTTATATAGGAGTAATGTTTCTGTATCCCACTAGAATTAAGTTAGTATAAATCTGAAGTAGATTTTGATAAATTAATACATATAGTAAACTTTAAAGAAAATGCTAAAAAAACTTTCAAAATATATAAGAAATTCTTATAGGATTAAATGTCATACTACAAAGTATTTATTGTAAATGACAGCAGTAAAGGAGGAATAGAGGAATGAAGTAGTCATAAAACATATAGAAAACATAAAGTAAAATGACAGAAATCCAACCATATTAACAATAACATGCTGGTTGTGGTAGCTAACGCCTGTAATCCCAGCACTTTGGGAGGCTGAGGCAGGCAGATCACTTGAGGTCAGGAGTTCAAGACCAGCCTGGCCAACATGGTGAAACCCCATCTCTACTAAAAATACAAAAATTAGTTGGGCATAGTGGCACATGCTTGTAGTCCCAGCTACTCGGGAGGCTGAAACAGGTGAATTGCTTGAACCCGTGAGGCAGAGGTTGCAGTGAGCTGAGACTGCAACACTGCACTCCGGCCTGGGCGACAGAGGCTGGAGCTAAACAAACAAACAGACAAACAATAACATTACCAGTAAGTGGAGTGTCCAGGCACTCCAGCCTGGATAACAGAATGAGACCCTGTCTCAAAAAAAAAGCAAATGGATTAAATATGTAATCAATCAAAGGGCAAACATTGTTAGACTAGATAGAAAGAAATAAAAACAAAAACCCTCAAGGTCTAGTTATATTCTGTCTACAGGAGGCACACTTTTCAGATTAAAAAATACAAATGGTTGAAAGTAAAAGGATGGAAAAAGATATATCATACAAATAGCAGCAATACAAAAGCTGAAGTGGTTATGCTAATATCAGGCAAAATGACTATAAAGCAAATAGAAAATTCTAGGTATAAAGAAGGAAATTTTATGAGGAGAAGGGTCAATCCATCAGGAATATATGACAATTATAAAGATATATGTCAGAGCCCCAAAATACATGAAACACAAACTTTCAGAATGAAGAGCAAAATAGACAATTCAACAATATTTGGAGAACTTCAATATTCCACTTCCAATAATGGACAGAACAAGCAAGCAGAATATCAACAAGAAACTAGAAGACTTGAACAAAACTAGACACTAATCAGACCTAATAGACATTTAACTTTAGAATACCCAGTGATGGAAGAATGCAAATTCTTCTCAAGTGATGGAATATTCTCTGGGATAGACCATATATCCAGCCATAAAACAAATCTCAATAAATTTTAAAAAGATTGAAATCATACAAGGTATGTTCTCGGACCACAATAGAATGAAATTAGAAATTAACAACAAAAATAAATTTGGGAATTCACAAATATGTGAAAATGAAAAACACACTCCTAAATAGCCAATTGACAAAAAGGGGTATCAAAAGAGAAAATTAGTACATGCTTTGAGATGAATGAAATGACAATACAACATAACAAAAGTTATGGGATATAGCTAAAGCAGGGTTGGGAAATTTAGAGCTTAAACACATATATTAAAAAAAAGAAAGATCTCAAATCAATAATCATAACTTTCATCTTAAAACAATGAGGGTAAAAGGGGGCATAAACCCAAAACATAAAGAAGAAAGGAAATAATCAAGGAGAGAATAGAAAAATGGTAGAGAAAACCAACAAAACTAAAAGTTGGTGCTTTGGAAAGGTCAACAAAATTGAGAAACCTTTAGCTATACTGACTTTGTTTTGTGTTGCTATAACAGAATACCCGAGGCTGGGTAATTTATAAATAAAATAGGTCATGAGTATTAGCTCATGGTACAAACGGCAGGGAAGTTCAACAGCATGGCTGTGGCTTCTGGTGAGGTCTACTGTGCTGGGTCATAATATGGCGCAGAAGGTCAAAAGGGAAGCAGACAAGTACAAAGAGAGAAAACCTAAGGGGTATTCTGGCTTTATAACAACCCACTCTCAAGGGAACTAATCCATTCCCAAGATAATTAATCCAGTATCATCAGAGTGAGAACTCACTTATTACGAGAACACCACCAGGGACAGCATTGAGGCTATTACCTTTACTTGGGAAGCTGAACTGGAGGAGCACTCGAGACCAGGAGTTTGAGGTTGTAGTGAGTCATGATTGCACCACCTCTCTCCAGCCTGGGTGACAGAGAGAGACCCTATATATTTTTTTAAAGAAGAACAGCACTAAGCCATTCATGAGATCCACCCCCCTTATTCAGATTCCTCCCAATAGGCCCCACCTCCCAACACCATCACATGGGGGATCAAATTTCAACATGAGTTTTGGTGGAGACAAACTCAAACCATATCCAAACCATAACACTGACCAATAAATAAAAGAAAGAAGACTCAAATTACTAAAAACAGCAATGAAAGAGAGGACATTAATATCAACCTTACAGATATAAAAAGGATTATAATACTATGAACATTAGGCCAACAAATTAAGACAACTTACATGAAATGGACGTATTCCTAGAAAGATGCAAACTAAATACCACAACCAACTCAAGAAAAAACAGAAAATCATAGTAGACTTATAAGAGGTTGAATTAGTAATTTAAAAGCTACCTAAAAAGAAAAGCCCAGGCCTAGGTGACTTCACTGCTAGATTCTATCAGACATTTAAAGAAGAGTTAATACAAATTCTTCACAAACACTTCCAAAAAATAGAAAAGGAGGGAACATTTCCCAACTTATTTTATGAGGCCAGTTATATCCTGATAGCAAAACCAAAGACATTACAAGAAAACTACAGACCAATATCTCTTAGGAATATAGATGTAAAAATATGCAACAAAATACTAGCAAACTGAATGTGGCAATATATAAAAAGAATTATACACCATGGCTAAGTGGGATTTATACCAATAATGCAGGGTTGATTTCATGTCCCAAAATCAATGAATGTAATACACCATATCTTTGGGATGCCAAGGCAGGTGGATCATGAGGTCAAGAGATAGAGACCATCCTGGCCAACATGGTGAAACCCTGTCTCGACTAAAAATATAAAATTAACTGGGCGTGGTGGCACGCGCCTATAATCCCAGCTACTTGGGAGGCTGAGGCAAGGGAATTGCTTGAACCCAGGAGGCAGAGGTTGCAGTGAGCTGAGATCGTGCCACTGCACTCCAGCCTAATGACAGAGCAAGACTCCGTCTCAAAAAAAAAAAAAACACACACACACCATATCAATAGAATAAAGG
This sequence comes from Chlorocebus sabaeus, assembly GCF_047675955.1. NCBI lineage: Eukaryota > Metazoa > Chordata > Mammalia > Primates > Cercopithecidae > Chlorocebus > Chlorocebus sabaeus. Next base: position 27,726,405 of record NC_132927.1, read on the forward strand.
ACAAAAACATATGGTCATTTCAATAAATGCAGAAAAAGGATTTGTCAAAATTCAACACTTCTTCAAGATAAAAACAGACAACCTTCTAGGAATAGAAGGAAACTTCCTCACCTGTATAAAAGGCTTCCATTTAGAATTCACATTAACATCATACTTAGTGGTAAGAGATGATGCTTTTCTCCCAAGAACAAGACAAGTATGTTTGGCCACTCTTGCCATTTCTATTCAACATTGTAATGAAGGTCTAGTGTCTTAGCTTGGGCGGCCATAATAAAATATCATAGACTGGTGGCTTAAACAATACAAATTTATTTTCTCACAAATTTAGGAAGTTCTCATTGTACTCAAGGCAAGAAAACCCTGGCCTAGGCTGTTGGCTGTTGAGATGAAAATTGGTGGTCAGATTCAGGATATGTTTTGAAGGTAAAGTTTACAAGATTTGCTCATAGGGTCCAAGAGGAGAAGGTGAAGAGAGAGAACAATAAAGAATTAACATGTACATGTTTGGCTAGAGCAACCTGGTGAACCTCGGGGCTCTTTAGTGGATGGAAGACCAGCAGAGGGAGAATCAAGACTTATCTTTTTTGGCCATTTGATGTTTCAGCTTGTGAACCCCCAAAATCTGAGACAGGTCTCAGTCAATTTAGGAAGTTTATTTTGCCAAAGTTAAGAATGCGTGCCCATGACATAGCCTGAGTAGGTGCTGAGGACATGTGCCTAAGGTGGTTGGAGCACAGCTTGATTTTATATTATGTATTTTAGGGAGACATGAGACATCAATCAACATATGTAAGATGAACATTGTATTGGCCTGGAAAGGTGGGAGAACTCAAAGCAAAGGTGGGACAAACCCGAAGCCGGGAAGGGGCTTCCAGGTCATAGGTAGATAAAGAGACAAATGGTGTCATTCTTCTGAGTTTCTGATTAGCCTTTCCAAAGGAGGCAATCAGATATGCATTTATCTCAGTGAGCAGAGGGATGAGAAGCAGGTTTGCCCTAAGCAGCTCCCAGCTTGACTTTTCCCTTTAGCTTAATGATTTCGGGGCCCCAAGATTTCTTTTGCTTTCACAAGCCATTACATATCCAAGAGATATTCAGCAAGGAGTTGAATACATATGCCTGTAGTTCCCAGAAAGATCAGAGCCTGATGATACGAAGAGAAAGGTGGCGAGGGTGGGGGTCGGGGGGCAGTAAAGCATCCTGGGGACGCCAATGTCCACAAGTTAAGTAAAGGAGGACCACCCAAGAAGTTTGAGAAGAATCAGCTAGTGTAGGAAAGAGAAAAAAAAAGGGAGCTGCCCAGAAAGCAAGATGGTAAAGTGTTTCAAGGTGTGTGGTAGAATGGGGCTAGAAGTCACGCTAGACGCATTGAGAAGAAACGATTGGGTTTTATCTTGCTGGTCGCTAGTGTCCTTGAGAGGGCTATTCAGTGGAAGGGTGAGGAAGGGGACTAATTGGGGTGAGTTAAGTTGAAAAGGTGAGGTAAGATAGTGGAGTGGCAACTATTTCCCTTTTTTGTTTTTTTTTTTTTTTTTTGAGACTTAGTCTGTCTCTATAGACCAGGCTGGAGTGCAGTCGAATGATTTCGGTTCACTGCAACCTCTGCCTCCCGGGTTCAAGCGACTCTCCTGCCTCAGCCTCCCGAATAGCTGGGACTACAGGCACCTGCCACCACGCCCGGCTAATTTTTATATTTTTAGCAGAGACGGGGTTTCACTATATTGGTCAGGCTGGTCACAAACTCCTGACCTCAAGTGATCCGTCCGCCTTGGCCTACCTTATTTTTGCTAGATTACAGGCGTGAGCCACTGCGCCTGCAACTATTTTCATTTGACTGATGGGGCAGTGCACATTTTGGTCTGCATTTGTATTTACGAGTGTTTGAGAGAAAAAAACTCAAATATATGTTACAAGCCTATGTGTCTGGTTCCACTTTGAAGTACTGACCTAGGATCTCGGTACCTACTGAATTTTTTTTGAGTGTTAACACACACCTGAAAGTGCATAAAGTGCACTGTCTTAAAATGTACAGCCTGATCCTTTTTTAAAAAAAATCATATACGTACGCCTGTGTAACTACTGTTCATATCTACATGTTGAACACATCCAACACATCCAACATAACCATAAGGTTCCTCTGCACCTTCCCTGTCTGTAATCTCTCAGAAGTAAACCAATATTCCGACTCCTATAAAGATCCATTAGCTTTACTACATGTTTCAAAGAAAACAAATGAGAACTCTGAAGGACATTTAATTGGAAAACTGCTTTAGCACATTATAGACTTACCAGTTTGCTTGTAAACGCTAACCATTTGGCGCCAAAATCCTGGGAGCTAATTTTAAGCGGTTCTTCCTCAAAGCACCGCCCCACTTTTTACACCAAGCCTCCTTTTGCTCTGTTCCTTCCCCCACATTATTGGGGAACCCTAGGCGGTAGAAGAAGCCGCTTTTCTGTCATGCGCATTGTGGAGAGGCGTTCTTCCCACTTTCCCGAGTTCACCACTCACTGGGATCAGACCCCTGTCATGCGCATAGAGAGTCCTCTAGACAGGCTCACCTCGCAGCGCCGTCGTGCGCTTGCGCTGAGCAGCCCGCAAGGGCGGAAGTGAGAGCTGCGACCGGGAGGAGGGGCCGCCGCGCTCGCTGTGAGGTGGGCAAGCGGCGGAAATGGCGCCCTCCGGGAGTCCTGCAGTTCCCCTGGCAGTCCTGGTGCTGTTGCTTTGGGGTGCTCCCTGGACGCACGGGCGGCGGAGCAACGTTCGCGTCATCACGGACGAGAACTGGAGAGAGCTGCTGGAAGGAGACTGGATGATAGAATTGTGAGTGCGGTGCGGCCGGGGTCCTACGTCAGTGCCTGGACAGACGACTTCACCCCGCACGTTCCTCATGCAGGTCCCAGACTCCCCAGGGCTGCGCCTCCGAGTTGCGGAGCTAGCGTCCCCGACTTCTGCAGCTCCCCAAACTCCTGGGATCTGCCGCCGGCTTGGTCCCACCCCCTCGTCTCTTACCCGTAAATGTTAAGTTTCTTCTGGGGTGCACCCTCGTTTCGTTTATGTGGCTGTGGTGCGCCCCGAGGCGCACAGTGCGAATTCGCCAGTGCGAATTCTGACATTTTTCATGACTTTGAGGCTGCGATTGGGGCGCGGGGAAGGAGGTGTCTGACTAGTGTCTAAGTAGTTAGAGTGATTCTTCACAGACTTCTACACGTATTTTCACCACATTTTACAGAAAAGAATATTGAGCAAAATCTCTCCTCTCCTTTTGTCTGTCCTTAAAATATAGTCTATGGTGTTGGAATTTGGGGCTTTTAAGCTTTTTAAAAATGGATTAGGTACGTTTCTTTTTTATTGTAAATACTGAGTCAATTCAAGTCGGGTTATTTTTAAGTTTTCGTTTTCTCTTTTTCCCTTCTTTTTTGCTTTCGCTTTTTCACTCATCTCCTTTTTCCTTTGGGTGTGTTTGCAGTGTAGAGAATACCTTGGGTTGTGACTCCTAGGTCTTTGTAAAGGGCATTACATTAAAAGATAATGCATTAATGTATACACTCTCAAGAGCGCCAGGTCATCATTTATTGCTCGAACGAAATCATGTGTCTCGTGTGGTGGTTTCAATTTAATAATGGTTGTTCTGCAGCGGTGGGAAATAAAGTATCTGCCTTTGCTTTAGATGCTGAGTTGTTGTTGATGGTGGTATTATACTTATTAGCGGTATTACTGATAATAGTAAAAGCATGATTATTGAGTATTAACTGTAGTGGACACCACTAAGCACCTTTACACACATACTATATTTAATTCCCTACAAATTCTCTGTGACAGGTGTTTTTCACATTTTACAAGTGAGTAACAAGGTACCTAAATACTTTAGTTAACCATCCAGATATTGCTGCGGCTTTCTTTGGGTCTTCAGAGTAGGCATGCAATAATTGTTGTTAGAACACCTTCTTTAAAAAGGTTCAGCTGGAAGTGGCGTAGGCTACTTAGGAGATTGAGGTATGAGGATGGCTTGAGCCCAGGGGTTCAAGAGATCGTGGGCAATGTAGCGAAATATAAGTAGATAAATAAAAATGAAAAGACAACAGGGTTCAGGTGAGTGCTTTCTTGTGTCAAGGAGACCAGCGAAAGTGACATCCCCAAGGGAGAACCCAGAAGGCTAAATCAGTAAGTCCTGTGTTATTTAAAACAAACAAAACTGGCTGGGCGCGGTGGCTCACGCCTGTAATCCCAGCACTTTGGGAGGCCAAGGCGGGCGGATCACGAGGTCAGGAGATTGAGACCATCCTGGCTAACACGGTGAAACGCCATTTGTACTAAAAATACAAAAAATTAGCTGGGCGTGGTGGCATGCGCTTGTAGTCCCAGCTACTCGGGAGGCTGAGACAGGAGAATCGCTTGAATCCGAGAGGCAGAGGTTGCAGTGATCCGAGATCGTGCCACTGCACTCCAGCCTGGGCGACAGAGTGAGACTCGATCTCAAAAAAAAAAAAAAACCAAAAAAAAAAAAACAAAAAACCATTTATATGGAGGGTAAAATAAAGGGAAATATTCATAGTATGCATATAATCTGCAACTCTGAAATGAATTTTCTTTCAGGCACCATCGAAGGCTTCATGGGAGAGGAACTATGACAAGTGACACTTTGTTTTTCAGTCATCATCATGAGTGACTTTAGATCGTGCCTGTAAAATAGTGTTATAAGTAATATATTAAGCAATAGTTATCGTGTGTGTATATGCAAAATACAGTCAAGTATTACTCAAGGATATTTTTTAATTCATTATGGTCCAACTATGTAAATACAGCAGTCAGAAGTAGTATTAAAGAGAACAAGACTAACAAAACATTGAGTATGAGGTAAATCCACATTGGAGCATCTATCTATAGGGTAGTAGTTTTTCTTTTTCCTTAAGTAGAGATTCTAAAGTAAGTCTTTAGAAAGCAACTGACAGCCTGGTCAACATGGCAAAAACCAGTCTCTACAAAAAAATACGAAAAATTAGCTGGGAGTGTGGGCAGGCATCTCTAGTCCCAGCTACTTGGGCCGAGGTGGGAGGATGTCTTGAGTCCGGGAGGTTGAGGCTGCAGTGAGCCCAGATCGCCCCACTGCCCACCAGTCTGGGTGCCAAAGCAAGACCCTGTTTCAAAAAATAAAAAAGCAACTGAGCAACAAAACGAACCTGAAAAAGAAGGAATCTAGGAGTTTTAGTAATAGTCTGCTCCTAATTACAAGTGAATTATCTACAGTAAATTCATTTCTGCTCAGAAGTTTTGTCATGGAGATATTTTCATTGTAATACAATTTATTGTTAGGAGCTTGGCTTTTATAGTACCAGTTTGTCTTGTTCTACAATGTCTATTTTAGGAGTTTGGTTTTCATAAAACAAGTGAAGAAAATGTGAAGTACAGAAACTATAGTTTTGTGTTTAACTGGTTTAGGTTTTATTCTTTCTGGTTCTGTTAAAAAAAAAAAAAAAAGAAAAAGAAACAACCCTGTGCTGTATTATAAGATAAAATACAATAAAGTGTAAAAATAGATCCTTGGGAGATAATGAATACCAGAGGAGTAATTTAAATGCTAATATGCTTGCATTTGTAAATCCAAGGTCTTGGAAACAGGATGACCTAACTGGCCAAGAGTTTTGTTTGGCCTGCTTAGTATTTGTATGTGGGTTATTTTTTGAGGTAACATTCTCATATAAAAATGCAGATCTCCATCTTCTTTTAAATATGAATAGCCAGCCTTAGTGTGCCAGCATCCTTTGTGGCAATCCTACTTAGTAATGGTTGCCACCTTAAGATGGAATATGTGCTTTCTTATTCACCACAGCCCAGAACACTTCTGTTTTTCCAACACTTTGCATTTGTGACTCTGCAGTGTAAATTATTAAAATTGGTAAGCTCTAACTTTGGTCCTGAACTTTCTGGTGGCCGCACATTGATAGAGAAATGCAAAGGTTTTTTGAAGAGCTGTTTTGCACGTGAAAAAATCCTGTGTCTTATTCTCAGAATTTCATTTGATTAGCATCATCAGTTCATCATTCTTGATTTCCGGATTGTTAGATCTACCCTTAAAAGTTTTTTAATCTGCATGAAATTAACCACCTTGTCGTCTTCAGTATTTTTATGTAAAATATTCTTCATAAATTATACATTTAAATTTTTTATCCCAAGATAAATGGTCATACTAATGTGCTTAACTTTAAAAAAAAAAAAAATCTGTGTTTCTTAGTTACGCCCCGTGGTGCCCTGCTTGTCAAAATCTTCAACCGGAATGGGAAAGTTTTGCTGAATGGGGAGAAGATCTTGAGGTTAATGTTGCGAAAGTAGATGTCACAGAGCAGCCAGGTACTGTAAGTCTTTGGTTAGTTTTGTTTCTTTGCTGTTTGGGTTGATATGTTTATCCTATTTTCTACATTACATAGTCTTAATTCTACCTTTCATTAGGTTTTCAAAACCTAATAGCCTGCAGCTAGTTAACCTGACTTGTGCACCTCCCTGATGGGGGCTCAGTGTGCAATGGTTGCAAAATGGAGATTCCCTAGTTGTGTAAACACCTCATTCCTTGAAAGCATTGCTTTAAGGGTTCTTGAAGACATTACCCTCTTTTTATCCCTCCCCACATAACTGCCTCTGATTTGTCTTTCTTTGCATCCCAGGCCGCAGACTAGTATGTAAGATGTCTTTGAGGAGTCCTAGAACACTGTGGTTCAGGTGAACATTGGCCAAGTCACATTTGCGTCCATACCAGGCTTCAGAATAAGGAGCATGCGGTTGAGTGTTTTTCTAGAGTCAAGGTCACGTTCCCTGACAAAAGAAGATCTGAATCTCTGAAACTGAGTTTTAAATTTAGTACCTATGATTTGAGGATGTGGGCCCCTGAATATAAAGCCCTCGTGGTTGTGAGGTCAAGTGCATTCCTGACTTGGTCCCTGGACAAGTGGCAGGTCCTGCCCTTAAGGAGGTTCCTTCCACAGACCAACCTCATCTTACCGTTCTCAGTAGTCACACTACCCTTGGGTTCTTGGCTGCCCCATCTCAAATGGTATTAATAAGTAATATTTATTGAGCGCTTGCCTATTTTAGCACTCTTCCAAGTATCTTGTGTTTATTATTTAATCCTTATTATACAACCCCATGAAATATGTAATGTCCCCATTTCACAGATAAGAAAACTGAGGCACAGGTCAATTCTCTGTAATATCAGTGCTTGACACCTGGCTAATAATAAATGTTAGCTGCTTTTATTTTTGCCTGTCTTATGAAAGATTCACATTATTTTCCATTTTTAGCAGCACCATAAACTGCCTTTGTTGAATGTCAAGTGCAATTCCATTTGATTTTAGATCTGAGAACCTATTACCTTGTGCTCTCCCATGACTTATTACTACTAGTCTTAATTTTGACAGTGGTATAAATAATGAAGTGTTTTTATTTATTTAAAAACGTATTCAGTACTCTAGTTCTACATACTTTTTAACTGAGATAATGTGCAGTATTGTGTTTTTTAAAGTTGCTTTAAGTACATAATTCACTTTTAAATTATGTATTACAAAGCTCAACTATTATGTATAATTTCATATTCTTTCCTATTAGTATGTATTTAAGTAATTCAAAGTCACCTTTTAAGTAGTCAGTAATTGGCCCATGTAAAACCTGCTGTGTGTTCTTTATTTGTAGGACTGAGTGGACGGTTTATCATAACTGCTCTTCCTACTATTTATCAGTAAGTATTTGAAGATTCTCAATTATGGAGAAAGATGCATTCTAGTGTAATCAGAAGTAGTAGGCCTCTGGCTTGGATCATATTGGAAGAGCTGAGGTAATCTCATTATATTCAGCAGGTGTTTTAGAGGGCTTGTTTTGCTTAGTGTTATCCTAAGTGCCTTTAGGAAGTTGAGTGATGTATGAAACAGTCTCTGTTCTCAAAGATTTACAGTTGTTTTGGAAAGTGATGTTCTTGTGAAATGTTGTGATCCTGTTCAGCGTGTTGAGTCATTATGAGTCCAAAGTAGTGGTGAGTCCTGTAGGAAATTGGGTAAAGGAGAAATCACAGTTACCTGGATTGGTTCCCAGAGAATATGGGGTTTAAATGAAACCTTGGAAGTAGGATTTTAAGAGTACAGGGTAAGCATTTTATTCTGAGGACAATCTCATAAACAATCATTAATAAGAACATGATATGTCCAAAAAGTAGCTATGAAAGTGCTGTTGTACAGCCTTGGGTACAGTAGTAGGTGACAATTGGGTGATAAATCAGAATGAGGAAGATTATGTAGTCTTCAGTGTCAGGTCTATTAGTTTGGCTTTATCTTCTAAATTGGGGGTATGAAATCTCAAGTCTGTGTACCTGCTGTGTATCCTAACATTATGTAGCTGGTAGGTTAAATACCAGGAGGTACTGAAAACAAGTTGACACTTCGTTGTGTTTATAGCTTGCTTTTCTTTGCCCTTTTTTCTTTTTTTTTTCATGTTTTTAAAATTCACCCCTACTCCCTTTACATCTATGTAAATTTCTGTTCTCTGTCTCCCTAAGAGCTTCTTTCCTGCCCTTCTCATTCAGTCCTTTTTCCCACATGCCCCTTCAGTCTCTCCCCTTTCCTTTTTACTTCTTAGTGCCTCCTGACCTTATTTGGAATTTCTTGCCCTTTTTCTTTTAGTCAAAATTGTTTACCATGTCCTTTCTCCTATTTCCTGCCTGTCGAAATCCTACCTATGCTTCAAAGAATAGCTCAAATGACACTTCACAAAAACTTTGTGTTTTGGGGTGGGGGGCTTCCTCATGGTCTTTACCTCTGGGTGGATAAAGGGTCTCTTAACCCTTCTTAACAGGTCCCTAGTAGGGAGCCGATGAGTTTTTGAGTTAGATGAGTTTTTGCACTTAAAGATGTTGGAGCCAAGAGAACATTTATGACTCTGACAGAACTTTCTACATTGGAAATGGGAAGGAGGAGGTGGATCTAAGGAAGGCTGCAAAACTGACTGTAAATAGTCACTAAAATGAGAGGAAAGGAAACACTGTACCAGATGCCTCCAGTGATTTAAAGCAGGGTGGCTGAGGTGATGCTATTAAGCCAAAAATACTAGAAAAATGCCTTAAATTTTTAAGTTATAGCTTAACAGCTAATAATTACTATGTGCCAAGCACTATTCTAATACTTTTTATATAATTCTTTTAATATGTGTATACACATGAGGTTTAAAAGTACTTTTCTGAGCTTTATCTACTTACTATATTTCATAGTTTTATTATTTGGTAGAATAACAGTAATTTTTAAAGACTTTTCATTTAAGAAAATGTAACCTCATTGTTAAATTGGGGGCTAAAATGTCATGAATAGGTAAATAGTATAATTTGCTATTAGTACTTGTACATTGCTAATGCTTTTGAATGTTAGAAGTGACTATAAAGTGAGGTGAAAAAATAGCAAAATAAATATTAAATTATTTCTCAATGCTGGATAATATTTAATTCTGATTCTCTTTAGTTGTAAAGATGGTGAATTTAGGCGCTATCAGGGTCCAAGGACGAAGAAGGACTTCATAAACTTTATAAGTGATAAAGAGTGGAAGAGTATTGAGCCCGTTTCATCATGGTTTGGTCCAGGTTCTGTTCTGTAAGTATGAGGGCTTTTTCTCTTACCCATTTCATAATTAATTGGAACAGATAATTATATTTTATGTAAAGCATTCATACTCTTTTTGTTTCTTGAGCTGTTAAGGTGTATCCACATTTATTACATGTTCTTTTTTTTTTTTTTTTTTTCTGAGATGGAGTCTCACTCTGTCGCCCAGGCTGGGGTGCAGTGGCGTGATCTTGGCTCACTGCAAGCTCTGCCTCCATGGTTCATGCCATTCTCCTACCTCAGCCTCCCGAACAGCTGGGACTACAGGCACCCACTGCCACGCCCGGCTAATTTTTTTGTATTTTAGTAGAAACGGGGTTTCACCGTGTTAGCCAGGATTCCTGACCTTGTGATCCACCCGCCTTGGCCTCCCAAAGTACTGGGATTACAGGCATGAGCCACCGTGCACGGCCTACTAGTTTGATCTTTTTTTTTTTGAGACAGAGTCTCGCTCTGTGGCCCAGGCTGGAGTGCAGTGGCCGGATCTCAGCTCAATGCAAGCTCCGCCTCCCGGGTTTACACCATTCTCCTGCCTCAGCCTGCGGAGTAGCTGGGACTACAGGCGCACACCACCTCGCCCGGCTAGTTTTTTGTATTTTTTTAGTAGAGACGGGGTTTCACCAGGTTAGCCAGGATGGTCTCGATCTCCTGACCTCGTGATCTGCCCATCTCGGCCTCCCAAAGTGATGTTTGATCTTTTTAGTTTGACCTTCTAAGTCAGTTTCATGCTTCTTGAGTTAGAGAAGACATTTTATAGAAGTAAGTTGTACACCTTTTCAGGAATATTGTAGCTTGCTAGATTTAGTCACATGTATCATCAAAAACTAAATGCCCCTAAGATTGTTCACAGCATAATGGGTAAAGCTATCACTCAAGTGTAATAATTTGAATGAGTAGGCTCAAACTTGTACTCATGCTATCTCCAGACTTCAGTTTGTTTTGTAATGTTCTGTCTCCATAGAGACTGTAAAAAATTGCCGATACCAACTAAATTACATAAACTTCGACTCTTGATGTAAAGCGATTGAATTATGTTTGGTTGGTTATTCTACCTATCTGATAACTTCTTATATGAATAGTGTGTATAAACGTTGACCATAATAGCGTGCCTAAGCACTGAGCTTTATAGATGTCTAGAGGGTAGATGAATTTCTTCATAGCAACTGGCAATGGAGTGATAAGGATTGGAAGTAGCAAGCATGCTTTCTGCTTTGCTGTTGGGGTACAAGGCCTCACTGGTAATGTGAGAGACCTCTGGTAATAGTTTTGCTGAGATACCATGGACTGATCCTGTGTGGCCATCTGTATCTTCCTATCCTCTCACCACACTTACCTTTGGAGGATAGGGAGTTGAGACAGTAATCCCATAAGAGGAAAAATGCTCTAGATTCTGGGAATGGGAGAAAGATCAGCCTGTCAACACTCACCCATTGAACTACCGTGCCCAACTCAATTTTGGATTCTAGTGTTCCTGAAATAAATTACTGCAGACTACAGTGAGGCTATACAGTGCTTTATATTTCAGTTCCTTGTTTTTCTTCTCACTTGGCTTTTAAACAACAGAAGCAACGTGATTAAAATACCTTTCTATGTCGACTTAAAAGTATAACTGATTTTTGTTCTCTGAAATCTCATCTTATAAATGAATCTTGTCCTTTTCCAGGAAAGGAAAGTAGTTGCTTGTAAGTCTATTTTCAAGCTGCTACAATTGGGAAATCACAGACCTTTCTTATTTCTGAAGCATGCCTTTTTAAAACTGGCCATTTAATTATGTAAAATACTAATTTTTTGCTTATATGATGACTTAGCATTTATGTACCTGTGTAATAATTTTGTATATCATTAAAAGATGTCAAACTAATGCTCTTATAAATTTTAATTAATTTCAATAAAAAAGAGGGATAGTTCTTAAGTAGGAAGAATCGGCTTGACAATTGTTTCCAGTCCTTCTTTGAGCCTCCCTTTGGTCATGCTTTAAAGGCTTTTAAGGGTGAGTAAGAGTTGCCTTTTCCAACTGGTTTCATGGAACCTGTAACCCTTTACTCAGTGTACTGGAGAAATGATCAGATGAAAGACAAAATATTAACATCAAAACAGTGGGAGAAAAGGAAAAAGTTACTGTCAAGTATGTTTATTTATGAGGCTGTCACATGGTAGTATCAATTTAGAGACAGTTTTCACGAACAAGCCTTATTATAGGCATGAAATCAGTGATGTATCTCTAGTCTTGATTAACAGCAATAAAATCTGTCATATTGGGGAAATTATGGAGTAGAAAATAGTATATATAGACAAAGCTGTGTATGTTATTCAGTTTTTTAATCATCTCTTTTATTTTTAGGATGAGTAGTATGTCAGCACTCTTTCAGCTATCTATGTGGATCAGGGTATGGACTAAAATATTTTTATCTTAAACATTTATACCACTATCACTTTAACAAAAATGAACAGATTTTTAGTTTTTTTTTTTCTTTTCATTTTAGGCTTGCCATAACTACTTTATTGAAGACCTTGGATTGCCAGTGTGGGGATCATATACTGTTTTTGCTTTAGCAACTCTGTTTTCCGGACTGTTATTAGGACTCGTAAGTATTTCATTTTTGGAGTGCTAGGAAGAAAGATATTTAAAAATGTGATAATTTAAAATAGTTACGTTAGCTGTGGCATGTATTCTACATTCAGATTTCTTACAATTTTTGTTTTTACAGTGTATGATATTTGTGGCAGATTGCCTTTGTCCCTCAAAAAGGCGCAGACCACAGCCATACCCATACCCTTCAAGTAAGTATATTTTAAAATGTTTATTTTTTATTCACTATAGTCCTATTCATTTCTGTAATCACAATCACATTTCACAGGTTGCTCTTCCAGCTTAGAATTCTAACTGTGGGTTGTTGGTCTTCATCAGCTATGGCGTAAGGAAAGGTAGAAGAGATGTGTATTTCATGTAAGAATGTAGCCCAGTGGATTTTGAACACTGTTATTTTCTTGACTCTTATATTATGGGGAATTTTAACATGGCATATAGCATGTAGCTATTTAGTAATATTTATTTGGTGTCAATTTATAAGTGGAATATGTTCTACTCTTGAAGTCTTTCATTAGTATAGTGGCCGCCACATTTGAAGAGTATTCTTTGAATGCCAGTCAATTGTAGGTTTTTTCTGGTAGGATATTGGGAAAAGCAATCCCTATGGTTGATTTAGAGTGTCACTGACACTGAACTGTACTACGGATCAATTTAAATAATTATAAGCATTTACCAGTCTTGTAATTGTACTGTTAATGGAAGTGTTTATATTGCAGTTCTTAAAGAACTTTTACTTATCTGTTACCTTATTTGCCTTTTAGCCACTCTGTAGTAGAGTGCATAGGTGATACTGCTCCCATTTTGTACTTGAGAAAACTAAGGTTCACAGTCACACAGAAGTGACAAAGCTTAGTGTTTAACTATATCAGACTTGTGGCCTGATACTCCTTCATTTATGATATCTTTTGTTTGTTTGTTTGTTTTCGAGACGGAGTCTCACTCTGTTGCCCAGGCTGGAGTGCAGTGACGCGATCTCGGCTCACTGCAACCTCCACCTCCCAGGTTCAAACTATTCTCTTGCCTCAACCTCCCTAGTAGCTGGGACTACAGGTGCGTGCCACTACGCCCAGCTAATTTTTTGTGTTTTTAGTAGAGATGGAGTTTCACTGTGTTAGGATAGTCTCAATCTCCTGAACTTGTGATCCGCCCACCTTGACCTCCCAAAGTGCTGGGATTACAGGTGTGAGCCACTGCACCCGGCCATGATGTCTTTCTTAACTTAGGGCTTATTGGGATCAAAATTTCTGAAATGAAGTCTATGGAGATTAGATTTATAGTGTACCTTGTCCTTTTATACTGGTAGTTCATCTTTTCATTTCTTAGATAGTTGCATTGATACTAAAAAGGACATGCATAGGGGAAGGAGTCATTTTATCCAAAAAGGGCCACTGATGTCTAGGAAAAAAGCGTAGGCAAAGATTACTTAAAAGACGAATGTATTATTAGGTTTAAGGTTTTTGAAGTGAAATGAATATAAAATGTTTACTCACCAACTTTTAAATTGTGAATAAAACGTAAGACTTAATTTAGTAGATACAAAAGATACATATATAAAAGTAGTTATACAGATGGTCCCTGACCTACAGTCATTCAACTTAAAATTGACTTTACGATAGTGCAAAACGAGTATGCGTTCAGTAGAAACTGTACTTTAAATTTTGAATTTTGACCTATTCTGGGCTACTGGTATGGAGTACTTTTGTGATGCTGGGCAGATTAGGTTAGGTTAGGTGTATTAATGTATTTCAACTTATGTAAGGATAGGTTAGTTGTATTAAATGCCTTTTTGACTTATGATATTTTCAACTTATGATTTATCAGGGTGTAACCCCATCATAAGTCAAGGAGCATCTGTATTATGTTTGGTTTTCTTATATTCTGTCTTCACCCTCACATAAATCATATAGCCGTCAGAAAGTCTGTAGGGTGATCAGTGCACAACTAGCATTGGATCCTGTAAAGGTACCAAAGTACATATTAAGTCATGTGATGTGCAGGCTGTTATTACCACTGTTGCCAGATCGTCCTCTCGTCTCCCAAGAGTTTACTTTGGTAGTCTGCATAGATTGATTTCTCTGAGGATGTAGGTGTTGGAGTCTGAGTCATCTTACCTTAGAGCAAACTTGAGAGTGTCTGAGACTTGCCTGGAGAACTTGTTGAAACAGATTGCTGATTCCCTACCCTGGGTTTTGGACTCAGAAGTTCTGTATTGGGGCCAAGAATTTCCATTTCTTAGAATTCCCAGGTGAAGTTGATGTTGCTGGTCTGAGGACCACTATTTGAGAACCCTTGTCTTAGAGAAAGTGGTTACCAATAGGAAAATCTACAGGCCCCGGCACATGAAATTACTTGTCTTTTGGTGTTGACCGTACAAACTTTTCAAAAGAATACTGACTCTGATAGAATCCTTTCTGTGCAGTACTGTGGAATACATAAGTGGTGTACACAAAGAGGTAAGTGTTCTCAGACAAGAAGGGCAAGTCAGTGAATAGGCACAATTTTAGCAACTTTAAAAGAGTTGAACCTAAGGAAATGATAGAGATAATACTCTACCTCTTTTAGGAAGTTACAAGGGCATTCATTTCTTGGAAATGAAATTTTTAAAATGACTTGGTTAGTTAACATCAAGCTACTTAAGTTTTTCTGTCCTCTATTATAATCCACTGTAAAAGTCACTATAGAAATCTTTACCTTTAAATATCTGTTAATTTGGAGGGATTGAAAGGCATAAAGTAAAGGGTTTTTTGAATGCCTTTCCAAGTCATTCAAAAAGAAGGCAAGCATGGTCTCTGAGCCAGAGAGATCTGATGGGCATCCCAGCTCTACCACTTAATAACAAAGCAGTATGGCAGACGTTTTCTACCCTCTGAGCATGTAACCTCCTTTGTGAAATGAAAGTAATTATACTTGCCCCACTGGATCATTATGACACTTAGGAGATAGGTATGTAATGCTCACATTATCGTAGTTACTAACATATAATAAGCATTCAGTAAGTAATCACTATGCATATGATTGTGTAATTTATTTTTCTTTAGTAATACAACTGATATTAATCCAGACTTTAAAGTGATATTGCCATGCCCCTTCCATAATGGAACACATGATTTGAGTTGTTTTCCAATATGTGTGCTTGTCTTGATTTTGAGTTGCTAGGGGTGCTAAAGAAACCCAACTCAATCTACTGTTAAGCAAAATTGGAATTTATTGGTTTATGTAGCGATGGAGTCTGAGGTCAGGGTTGACTAGATCCTTAAGGCTCAAATGATGTTAAGATGCTGTTTCTGAGTTACTCAGTTCTCCACACCTTGACTTGTTCAATTCTCAGTTGAGTGCTTTTTAGAATTTTTTTTTAATTTTTCTATTTTTTCTCTGCTCACAAGGACATCTGGATCAACTTGGCCCTTTCCAGTCACTAGCATAAGGTGGTTAGAGAAAACTAGTCACAATCTAAGAATAAGAAGGAAATTCATTCTTTTTTCTACACCCGCCTCTTTTTTGGAGAAATTCTGGTGCACTCCGCTGGTGTAAAGGTCTCACTTTTTGGAAACCAGGGTTCCGCAACCTCAACACTTGACGTTTTTGGCCAGATGATTCGTAGTTGTGACGGACTGCCTTTTATACACTGTTGAATATTTAATAGCATTCTACTTACCAATAGTACTGCCCTTCTCAGGTGTGAAAAGCAAAAATATCTCTAGACGTTGTTAAGTGCTCCTCGTGGAGGGGGGAAACTCCCTTGGTAGAGAACCACTGCTGTAAACTAGTATTCACCAGGACCACCTGGGGTGTGGCACAGGGAAGGGGCTGTTAGCCCAAAATGAAGATGGATACCAGGCAGACTAAACGACAGATTGTTCATTAATGGTAATTTTTCCCCATGGTTTGTTCTGCCTTATTAACCCACTCCTTCCTTGCGAGTCCCCCCACCCTGGCCCCACCATTCTCGATTGCCTAGGATTGGGGGCAGTCTGAGATCATTGAACAGAGTAAAGCTCTTTGACCCAATTCTGTCTCCTGTATCTCACCATGGTGTTCTCTAAGTTTAAGTTAACTAGCAGCTGGCCATAAAAAACATCGAAAGGGTGTGTATGTGTGTATGTATTTATTCATTGAGATGTACACTTAAGATTTTTACATTTTACTGTTGTAAGTATATTGTAATAAAATACTGTATATGGGGGATGAGTAAGGGGAAGCACATTTATAAGACCAGAAGAAGATACGGATAGAAATACAACCTTCAACTGTAAATGTGTGATTTCTGTTCCCCTGGGAACTAAAACAAGGATACTGTTTAAGTTTTAGTATACTTTTTGACCAGAAGATTAATAGCAAATAAGTATGAGATAGTTTTTTTTTTTTAAAGCCAGTCAAATTTAGCAATGGGGGTTATCACCGTTAGTGACAGTAATATTAGTAAGTTCTGATAACCTACTACCATTGGACCAACCAGTTCTTTTTAATGCTGTATATTTTCATACAATTTCCATATTGACAACATTAATGCTGATTCATTAATTTCAGTTCAGTTTATAAATAAGTGGGTAATTAGAAGGACTTTGATAACTAAAATGGCTCATACCATTTTTATTTTTATAATATTCATAGTTTTTTGGATCTTATCTTGAATAACTTTTTCCTTTGGGAAATCCAAACGTGATAAATTTATGCCAAAGCAGTTTTTGGGCATATGAGATATTGTATCTTGATTTTACTCTAGAGCAAATCTAATACATCTACAAAAATACATTTTTGGTCTTTGTCTTTAAGAAAAATTATTATCAGAATCTGCACAACCTTTGAAAAAAGTGGAGGAGGAACAAGAGGCGGATGAAGAAGATGTTTCAGAAGAAGAAGCTGAACGTAAAGAAGGAACAAACAAAGACTTTCCACAGAATGCCATAAGACAACGCTCTCTGGGTCCATCATTGGCCACAGATAAATCCTAGTTAAATTTTATAGTTAGTATTATGATTTTGATAAAAATAGAAGATTGATCATTTTGTTTGGTTTGAAGTGAACTGTGACTTTCTTGTATATTGCAGAGTTCAGTCTAGATTGTCATTAAATTGAAGAGTCTACATTCAGAACATAAAAGCACTAGGTATACAAGTTTGAAATATGATTTAAGCACAGTATGGTGGTTTAAAGAGTTCTCTAATTTTTGAAAAACCATGCCAAGCAATAAGATTTATGTATATTTGTTTAATAATAACCTGTTTCAAGTCTGAGTTTTGAAAATTTACATTTCCCAAGTATTGCATTATTGAGGTATTTAAGAATATTATTTTAGAGAAAAATATTTCTCATTTGATATAATTTTTCTTGGTTTCACTGTGTGAAAAAAAGAAGATATTTCCCATAAATGGGAACTTTGCCCATTGTCTCAAGAAATGTGTATTTCAGTGACAATTTCGTGGTCTTTTTAGAGGTATAATCCAAAATTTCCTTGTATTTTTAGGTTATGCAACTAATAAAAATTAATTAGTTTTTATTAATTACAGTTTTCTACACATGGTAATACAGGATATGCTACTGATTTAGGAAGTTTTTAAGTTCATGGTATTCTCTTGATTCCAACAAAGTTTGATTTTCTCTTGTATTTTTCTTATTTACTATGGGTTACATTTTTTATTTTTCAAATTGGATGATAATTTCCTGGAAACATTTTTTATGTTTTAGTAAACAGTACTTTTCTGTTATTTCAAACTGAAGTTTACTGGGAAATCCATCAAATTGAACAATCTGTTGTAATTTAAAATTTTGGCCACTCTTTTCAGATTTTACATCATTCTTGCTGAACTTCAACTTGAAATTGTTTTTTTTTTTCTTTTTGAATGTGAAGGTGAACATTCCTGATTTTTGTCTGATGTGGAAAAGCCGCGGTATTTTACATTTTGAAAATTCACAGAAGCTTAATATAAAACAAAGTTTGCATTCTACTCAGGAAAAAACATCTTCTTGTATATGTCTTAAATGTATTTTTGTCCTCATATACAGAAAGTTCTTAATTGATTTTACAGTCTGTAATGCTTGATGTTTTAAAATAATAACATTTTTATATTTTTTAAAAGACAAACTTCATATTATTCTGTGTTCTTTCCTGACTGGTAATATTCTGTGGGATTTCACAGGTAAAAGTCAGTCGGATGGAACATTTTTGTGTATTTTTACTCCTTAAAGAGCTAGAATACATAGTTTTCACCTTAAAAGAAGGGGGAAAACCATAAATACAATGAATCAACTGACCATTATGTAGTAGACAATTTCTGTAATGTCCCCTTCTTTCTAGGCTCTGTTGCTATGTGAATCCATTAGATTTACAGTATCATAATATACAAGTGTTCTTTAAAGGCCTCTCCTTTAGAATATAAAATATTGTACCATTGAAGAGTTTGGATGTGTAACTTGTGATGCCTTAGAAAAATGTCCTAAGCACAAAATAAACTTTTCTAACCACTTCATTAAAGCTGAAAACCATATGATTTCTCGTTGCTTTTTGAAGGTATGCTTTTTTACTTTGTATTTAACGATGTTCAGATGAGTTGTTGTGTGTTACTATATATGTACTTGATATGTGTAATCAAATGACTGCTTCTTTTGCTATTGAGATGTTTAAGGACAGTAATGCTCATTAAATCAAGCATTTTTTTTTTTAGTGTTCTAGTATATGTGACATTGCCAATTTTTTTGTTAGAAAATATGTGACCAGAAAGATTCTGTAGAGTAAAAAATCAAAGCAAAACAAAAACCACAAAAAGACCCCTGTACTACAGAAAATTTAAAGTTGACTGAACAGATAGGGTCTTGAAATTTCAGGCAACATGTAATCTCACAGTTCTTAAAGATTATCACTGTAGACCTCTGAGTAATTAATTTTCAGTTGGTAACAGGCTTATAGAAACTCTTTGGGATTATTTACAAATGGTTCAGGAAGGAATAAGGTAAAGTAAAAGTAATATCCTGGAGAATTCTGGGCCACCTACCCACTATAATCAGTTCAGCTCTACTACTGAAGTATTGTAAAATCTGATCTCTAGAGGAAAATACAGTATTCTACCCTACGTTGTGTAAATTCTTAATGATTATCAGAAAAACTGAAAAAAGTTTTAATGAAGAATTCTGGTTACATCTAACAGCTGCCATTTACCGAGTACCTACTGCAGCTTTGTTGTTTTCCTGTATTTATTCGTTTAGTCCTAATGATGACTGCAAGACAGGTAAGCATTGCACATCTTTCAGGTGAGTCAGCTCAGAGGTGTGGTACAAATAGGTAAAATTTTAATCTAATTCTTGCTCCAAATCTTTTTTTGTTTGCTTTTGTTTTTGTTTGGTTTGGTTTTTCTTCAGTATGGGTACATGAAATTCAACAATCTCTTATTTTGGTCTTTTTTTGTTTGTTTGTTTGTTTTTGAGACAGAGTTTCACTCTTGTTGCCCAGGCTGGAGTGCAATGGCATGATCTTGGCTCACTGCAACCTCCGCCTCCTGGGTTCAAGCGATTCTCCTGCCTCAGCCTCCCAAATAGCTGGGATTACAGGCATGTGCCACCATGCCCGGCTATTATTTTGGTCTTAAAATTTCACTCCTATCAGAGTATAGGAGTGAATAAGTGCTATTCATAAATAACCATAATTATTCAGTATTTGCAGTCTCGTGATATTGGTTATTGCATAAAGTAAGCTATTGCAGTAAATGATGCGTTAGGAAGCAATTTTCTCTCGTCAGTTGTGTCCTTATTCAGCCTTACACACAAAAAAAGGCATAGTTCTGGACTTAATTGTGATGTAATTAAAATTATTGAGTGAACATTTTGGCTCATATTTTATGACATTGTAGTTCATCGCCATGGTCAGTTTAAGGTAGAGTTCTTACAGTATATTACTTTCAATATAGGTATTTTGTTAATAAGAATTTATTTCGGTTGGACTTTAAATGAGTGGTTTTACTGAGTGATTGCATGATTCTATAAATAAAATTTTAATTGAATATCATTGGAGATTTAGATATGTTGGTACTGCTTATCTAGCAACTTTTGTATTTGTGAAACCATTAAAGCTAGAGTAACAATAAATTTAAGTTGGAAGTTTGGTAATATGTAAGTAGCAAGGTTAGATTATATACTTGAACAGGTATAACATATCCCCTTTTTTCTCTATTTATTTATTTTTTTGAGACAGAGTCTCACTCTGTCGCCCAGGCTGGAGTACAGTGGCATGATCTGGGCTCACTGCAATCTCCGCCTCCCAGCTTCATGCCATTCTCCTGCCTCAGCCTCCCAAGTAGCTGGGACTACAGGCGCCTGCCACCATGCCCGGCTAATTTTTTGTATTTTTAATGGAGACGGAGTTTCACCATGTTAGCCAGGATGGTCTTGATCTCCTGACCTCGTGATCCGCCCACCTTGGCCTCCCAAAGTGCTGGGATTACAGGCGTGAGCCACCGTCCCAGCCTTTCTTATTTATTTTTAATTGACAGGAAATAATTGTGTATATTTATGGGATACAATGTGATATCTGTGTATATGTAGAAAGATTTTCATCTGTGTATATGTAGAAAGATTCGACCAAGCTAATATATCCATCACTTCACCAGTTTATCATTTTTTTATGGAGAAAATGTTAAAAATCTGAGTTAGCTATTTTGAAATATACATTATTATTAACTGTGGTCACCATGCCATGCAATAGATCGCTAAAACGTATTCCTGTGGTCTAACTGAAACTCAGTACTGTTTGATCAACATCTTCCCTTTCCCCATTCCTCCCTTACTTCCCAGCCTCTTGTAACCATCTTTCTATTGTTTCTATGAGATTAACTTTTTTAGGTTCTACATACAGTATTTCTTTCTCTTCCCGGCTTATTTCACGTAGCATAATGTCCTTCAGTTCTGTCTGTGTTACTGCAAGTGACAGAATTTCTTTCCTTTTTTTAAGGCTGTGTGGTATTCCAGCATGTATACTACATTTTCTTTACGCATTCATTCATTGACAGAAACTTAGGTTACTTGCCCATCTTGGCTACTGTGAATAATGCTGAAATGAACATGGGAGTGCAAATATCTCTGCAACCTACTGATTTCAATTCCTTGGATACATATCCAGAATTGGGATTGCTGGGATACAGGGTAATTCTGGTTTTTTTAGTTTTTTGAGGAAACTTCATACTATTTTCCAAAATGGCTATACTAATTTACATTCCCACCAAGAGTGTACAAGGGTTCCCTTTTCTCAAAATTCTCACTAATACTTATTTGTCTTTTTGATCTCATAACCATTGTTAACAGGTGATCTCTGGATTTTAATATGTGTTTCCTTGATAATTAGAGATGTTGAGCATTTCTTGTATTTGTTAGCCATTTGTGTGTTTTGAGAAATATCTGTTTATCTTTTGCCCATTTAAAAAAGTTATTTTTCTTAATAAATAGAATTGATTTATTACTAAATCTTTAGAAATTTTTGGAAATTAATATGAAACTATTTCTAAATAGAGTTGAGTTCCTTATATGTTTTAGATATTGGCTCTTTACCAGTTATATGGTTTGCAAATAATTTTCTCCCAATATGTGGATTATGTCTTTTCCTGTGCAGGAGCTTTTCAGTTTGATGCAACCCCATTTGTCTGGTTTTGCTTTTGTTGCCTGTGCTTCTGGAGTTCTGTTAAAAAAATCATTGCCCAGATGAATGTTGTAGAGCTTCCAGTAACTTTATAGTTATAGGTCTTAGGTTTAAGTCTTTCATCCATTTTGAGTTGATTATGGTGTGAGATAAGAATTCCATTTCATTCCTCTGCATATTGGTAAAAAGTTATTCCAAACACCATTTGTTGAAGAAACTCTTTCCCATTGTGTGTTCTTGGCATCCTCTTTGGAAATCAATTGAGTATAAATACTTGGGTTTATTTCTGTGCCATCTGTCCTGTTCCATTGGTTGATGTGACTGTTTTTATGCCATTACCATACTGTTTTGACTTTTTGCTTTCCATTTTCATGGAATATCTTTTTTCATACCTTCACTTTCAGTCTATAGATGTCCTTAGAAGTGAAGTGAGTCTCTTTTAGGCAGTATGAAGTTGGGTCTTTTTTTTTTTTTTTTTTAATCCATTCATCTGCTCTGTTTTTTGATTGGAGTGTTTAATCCATTTATATTTAAAGTAACTTTTGATAGGTAAGAACTTAATATTGCCATTTTTTTAATTGTTTTCTGGTCAATATTGTGGATCAGTTGTTCCTCTCTTCCTCTGTTGCTGTCTTCCTTTGTGGTTCCTTGACTTTTTATAGTGGTATGCTTTAATATTTACTTCTGATTTTTTGTATATCTACTAAGGATCTTTGCTTTGTGGTTACCGTAAGGCTTGCATAAAACATCTTATACTAATAACAGACTATTTTAAGCTGATAACACCTTAATTTTGATTACTTGCACAAATTACATTTTTACTCCCTACTAGTGTTTTTGCTGGCTGGTTTTGTATATTTTATAGTTTGTGTTCCTTAACAAATTATTCTAGCTACGGTTGTTTTTAATAGTTTTGTCTTTTAGCCTTTGTACTAGATATATAATTGTTTTTTATACCACCATCAGAGTATGAGTGTTCTAAATTTGACTGTATGCTTTTACCAGTGAGTTTTCTCTCTTGATGTATTTTCATGTTGCTACTTAGTGGTATTTTTTGAAGAGCCCTTTTGGCATTTCTTGTAAGGCAGGTCTAGCGGTGATAAATCATTAGCTTTTGTTTTTCAGGTAAAGTTTGTGAAAGACAGGATTGCTGGGTAGAGATAGTATCTTGGTTGGTAAGGTTTTTTCCTTTCAGCTTTTTAAATATATCATCCTGTTTCCTTCTGGTTGGCAGGTTTCTGTTGAAAAACCCAGTGGTAGTCTTATGGGGCAGCCCCTTTGAATGCAGCAAGTCACTTTTTCCTTGCAGCTTTCAGTATCTTCTCTTTGTCTTTAACTTCTGACAGTTTGATTATAATATGTTTTGATGTTGGTTTCTGGATTCATCCTGCTGCATCGTTGAACTTCCTGGACCTGGCTTTCTATTTCCTTCTCTAGACTTCGGAAATTTTCTGGCATTATTTGTTTGAATATTTTGTCCCTCTTTCTCTCCCTTTTCCTGGTACACTGATAATGCATAAATTCTGCTTGATGATGCCCTGTATGTCCCTTAGGCTGTCTTCATGCTTTCTCATCCTTTTTTTCTCCTCTCTTCAGATGGAATGATTTCCAATGACCTGTCTTCAAATTTGCTAATCCTTCTGCTTGATCTAATTTGTTGTTGAACCATTCTGTTGAGTTTTTTAGTTTAGTTATTGTATTTTTCAGCTTGATGATTTCTGTTTGGTACTTGTTAATATTTTCTATCGTTTTATTGAATTTCTCTCTTTATGAATGGCTCTCCTTACCTCAGTGAGCATCTTTATGACTGTCCTTTTGAATTTTCTGTCACGCAAATGACATATCTCCATTTCATTAGGGTTGGCTTCTGGAGATTTATCTTGTTTTTTTGTTTTTGTGTTTTTTTTTTTTTACTTGGAATACATTTCCCTTTTTCTTCATTGTCCTTGACTTTTTGTGTTAGTTTTTGCTCATTAGATAAAAGAATCCCCCTCCAAGTCTTGGTAGACTGGTCTCATGTAGCTGTTCTTCCTCATTCAGCCCCACCAGAGATTCTAAGTGCCTCTAAACTCTTTGTGCTTGTCCAAAGAATCTTTATTCTTAGTGGGCCACAACAAATTAGAGAGCATCAAGTCATACTATTGCCTTGTAAGAGGCAGGATAGAAGGCAGTCCTTTGGAATGCAACTGCAGAGGTTGAAGTGTGAGATATGATTCACTTATTTCCTTGCAGAGAACCTGAGAGCCAGAGTTTCTCTCTGACTCTTTCCGTCTTACATCAAGGACAGGTCAGTAGCAGATCCTTAAAGTCTTGTTCAGGCTGCACACTTTGAACCTGGGGAGCTACCTGCTGAACGTGTGCAAGTTTAAAAGTCATCTATTTGTTCTCTACGGTCCAGAAGACTCAGGAGTACAGAGCTCTGTCAATTTCCAGAACTAGGTGATGTAGGTGCCAGTAAAGGCTTGAGTGAAGGCTTTACAAGTTGGGGTGCTAGATGCATGTGGAAACTTTCCACAGAGTTTGCAGGTTGGATTTGTTGATGGAACAAGCCAGAGAAGATGATGTGGGGGGTGCTCACTCTCCTGTTAGAGCAAACAGAAGTTTCACAACCTCCTAGCAGGGGGAGACTCTTCTGGAGTTGTCACTGAAGTAAGCCAGGGATGAAGGCAGGGAGTGTCTGCTTTCCCTTTTAGACATGGAGAGGTACCCCTTGCTGGTCAAGAAGGTGCAGGGGATGCTATTGCTCCCATTCTTGCTGGCAGAGGTCTCCCACCTCTTTCCCTGGAGAGCTATAGCAAGTTAAGGAAGGTGATATAGAGAGTGCCATGCTTCCTATTTAGACTTGAAGAGGTGTATTTATTTATGTATGTATATATTTTTTGAGATAGGGCCTCACTGTTGCCCAGGCTGGAGTGTAGTGACATGATCATGGCTCACTTCAGCCTCAACATCCTCGGGCTCAGGTGATCCTCCACCTCAGCCTCCCGAGTAGCTGGGACTACAGGTGCACACCACCATGCCCAGCTAAATTGTGGGTTTTTTTTTTTTTTTTTAGAGATGAGGTCTGAACTATGTTGCCTAGGCTGCTCTTGAACTCCTTGGCTCAAGCAGTCCTACTGCCTTGGCCTCCCAAAGTGCTGAGATTATAACTGTGAGCCACTATACCTAGCCATATATATATATATATATATATATAAAGAGACAGGGTCCTGCTCTGTCACCCAGGCTTTAATGCAGTGGCGGCATCATAACTTACTGCAACCTCAAACTCCTGGGCTCGAGTGATCCTTCTGCCTCAGCCTCCCAAGTAGCTAGGATTACAGGCACACACCACCACGCCCAGCTAATTTTTGAATTTTAAGTAGAAACCGCATCTTGCTATGTTGCCCAGGCTGGTCTTGAACTCCTGGTTTCAGCCTCCTGCCTCAGCCTCCCAAAGTGAGGTTTATTCTTTATTTTGCTATGTAGATTACCAGGTACAGCTTTGTCAGAAGCGAGAATCTCAGGGAGCTGCTGGAAAAGTGTGTGTTCAAACCCTTTCAGGAACAAGTTGGGAGCTGAGCTGATCCTGGGGACTGCAACAACTGGGAGTGTATGGTTGGTTCAAAAGCCCCCTTTGTTCTTTGTGCTTGAGGGAAATCCGATGCTGTGCCCTCCTCTTTCCCAAGCAAAGTAATTTTAAGTGTCAAACTCTAAGGCAGGGACTGTAAATGTTGAGCACATGTGGTATAAGTCCCTCACCCATCAGGAAGAAGCTAGGAGTTGGAGTTTCCTTTCCATTTTTAAGGTGCCATGCTCAAGGTAGGGTTAGTGTGCTGGTGTATCTCCACTTTTCCTACCTGTTTTGATGTGGATATTTTCTCAGTCATATGGTGTGTAGGTGTTTTTCAGCTGGATTCTGGCTTTCTCTTGAGAGAGCTGATCTATGTGTAGGTGTTTTTACTCAGTGTGTCTGTGGGAGGAAGGACAGTCAGGAGGCTTCTATTCTGCCCTGTTGCTGACATCATTCCTATCCCTGTCTTTTAAAGTAATTGTTTGTTTGGATTCGTTAATTACAAATGGTGATAATATCAGTATTTTGCCTGGTAATGAAATCAGCTTGTGTCTTCTACCCACTTGGGTGTGTGTGACATTACTTTTAAGCCTATTTTCCTAGTGATATTATAACTCAGACTGATTGTGTCCAAAACATGAAAACATGAGAAATGAAAACACTAGAAGTAAATTGACTGAAAAGAGGTTTGACTTAACAGAAACTTCTTTTAAATGTAAATATAATTAAGAGAGTCACCGTTTTAAGTTCAGTGGAAACATACTTAATTTTTAAGAGTAACTTAAGCAATGTATTTTTTTCAAACCTTCCTATTTGCAGTGTTTTTAATAAAGCATGTCAGAAATAAGGTTACCTAGTGGATTAGAGTATATCAGTTCAGGTCCTTAGGGTGATTTGGCATATTGCTACCTGGGCTTTTTTTTATTTATTTATTTATTTATTTATTTATTTATTGAGACAGTCTTACTCTGTAGTCCAGGCTGGAGTGCAGTGGTGCAGTCTCACCTCACTGCAACCTCTGCTTCTTGGGTTCAAGTGATTCTCCTGCCTCAGCCTCCTGTGTGGCTGGGACTACAGGCATGCACCACCACACCTGGCTAATTCTTTTTAGCAGGGCATTCTTAAGAAACATTCTCTAAACTTTAGATATCTCCCATCTTCCACAGAATCAAATATGCATTTCTTGGTTGGAAATTTTAAATGTTCTTAACTATCTGCCTACCATCTACCTTAATTAATATTCTTGAGACCACTTTTAACAAATCAGTTGTTCAGTGAATGTTCCTCACATTGTCTGTTGGTTCATAAGTCAGCTCAAATCTGTTTAAAGTCCTTTCTGGCCCACAAATGTAGGTTTTATCATCCTCTGGCAGTTAAGTCACATTTTGTCTTGTAATGTTTCTTCTCTTGCATTTATTATACCAGTTAGCTAAGTGACATTGAGCAAAGACCATCCATCTCTTGTCCTCAATTTATGTGTAAAATGATTACTGAAGTTTCTTCTCTACCTTTAAGAAGACAATTATTAGATTCATACTTGTCTCCAAAACCTGATTGTGAGCTCCTTGAGGCCTGAAACTTGTTAGTTTGAAACAAACTGTAGTGATGTAGTGGGACACTTCAGAGCACTGATGTTCACATTTGTAAAACGAAACAGGTCACTAGGAAATAATTCATACCCTGAGTGCTGAGATGGGGGAGCCAGAAAAGAAAAAGGCTGCCCTGCCCTTTACTCTCATAGTCAACACTGTTGTGTTGTGTCACTGTACTAACATCATCCCATCCTTCACTGCAAAAGCCAGATTTTAAGTCATCCATCTGTGTCTCCCCTGGATTCATATGCTTCAGGGGCGGTTGACTCCTCCTTGCCTGCTAGGATTGAGTTTAGATTATGAACACACATGCTTGTCCAATCCAGCAATTAACATGGTCAAGGGACATGTGCTCCAAAAGGAGCCATTGAGATGTTGTGGTCTTCTGGCAAGGCCTCTTAAAAATGAGACTCAGAAAATAGATAGTTCTCTCTCTTCTGGAGTTTGACATTATCTTAAAGTGATGCACAGAATTTTGAGGTCATCTCAAAGCCTGAGGATGAAGCCAATAAACAGGATGGCATAGCCAAGAGACTCTCAGAAAAGCAAAGGGAAAGTCCTCATGTAACACCCCTTACCTCTGGACGTCTTACTTGAGATAATTTTTCTTACTGCCTAACCATTTTGAGTAAGACTTTTCAGTTGAAATTATGAGTGTGGCTGTTACCTCTCTGGACTTTGTGAACAATGGTGTCTTGATTTAACTTCACCTAGCTCATTCCATGTGTATTTCATTATCTGAGAATGCTCATGTCAAGCCTATGGTTTACTTCTCTCACTGTGACATTCCAAGGTCAGAGGGAACGAAGAGTACATGTATGTGGCTGAAAGTAATTCCTGGGCCAAATCAGACACAACAAACACACTGGGTAATGAAAGGTGAAATGAGTATAGTTTTCCTTTCAGGGATCTATTTTTTATTATAGCTCATAATTCAGTACACCAATGTTATGCTCTGTAAGCATCAGAGTTGAAATCCTGGAACTTAAAAATAGTATGTATTGGGTTCAAATATAGCTGTTTCGTGTGAAAGCAGGCTGAATCTAAAAGAGCCTTGTTTGGCTTGTTTAATGTAACTTTTATATTTGGATTTTATGTTTAGTGAGCAAATTCTTATAAATCGTTTTAGACAGTTACTTTAGTTGTCTACTGAGAATGGAGACAATTTAAGTTTGAAAGTGGTAAAGAGGAATTATTTTGCCATTTTGTTTCCTTTGAGGAGGAGGAAGGAAAGGATGAGATATGTTTATGTTGTTGCAAATGTTTCTTAGTCTAATGTTCATAAAGGTGGATTCCGGTTGAATAACCCTACTGCTTAATAGTCTGTAACTTGCACTATAACTGGAACCATTTTTTAAAGTATTATTTTGCAAACCTGTCAAGAATGTGATTCTATTTATTTGTTTATTTATTTATTTTGGTGTGATTTTCAAGCTTCTTGTCAGTGCATGCTTTGACACTTTATTGCTGGAGAAGCCAAATTGCTTGGTAACTTTTAGTAATATATTGCATATAAACAGTTTTAATTACATTCAATGTTAATATGTAAATTCCAGTTGTTAAATGATCCCAGTTTTCAGGCTGATTTTTAGCTGAGTACATACAAACTGCATAAAATGATCTGTTACTTATTCTCATCTTGGATATGAGTTTCCAAAGAAATTATAGTCCACAAAAATAGGACATTGTGGTATATTTTTATTAATCTTTAGATTAGCCCTTTATTCTGAGATTACATCTTTCTACTTCTTAGTGTTTCTAAAATGAAAAATGATAGTAATTTTTAAAAATGACCTTAGTAAAGTTAGAAGTTGACAGTTTCTTGTATCTAATAACCTTTTGAAGTCTGGGAACATTACGTCTAGTGGGAGGTGAGTAAACTGAAGTTTCCTCATTAGACAGCTCATGTAAAGGCAGATAGATAGAAAGCAAGTATTAGAGTCTCCTCTCAATCAATAGATTTCTTCTTCCTCCACAAAGTTTTGTTTGAGTGGAGTTACTGGAAGCCATGTTATATGATATAACTGTAAAGTTAAATGCTTTAGTCACATTGTTAAATAGAACTCATTTTTGATCAAAAAGGGCTATTGACTTAAGAGATCTATCAGGTGACAGTTTGTATTATTGTGACACCCATGCCTGTAGTAATTTCATTACTCTTTGTGTTAAGAAAAGATAGACTCACAAGGTGGATGATTATCTTGGCATTTTGGTTACATCAGTGACACTTCTTCCTGTACATATGGGGAGATCAGATTTAATCTGATGCTTGACACTCACTAAGGAATAAAAAGGTCAGTTGGGTTACTGAGGGTTTTTGTTTTGTTTTTGTTTCAGAAGCATCAATATAAAATTTATCATAGCAAGGAGAAGTGTCCAAATTCAAAAGGAATCATACTAGTGTCTTGGCACTGTCATCTTAATAAATTCTTTTTTGCTGAATGTATTTTTTCATTCTGTTGTTTACCACTGATCTTGAGTTAAGCCACCAAAGAAGGCCCCAATTATGCTAGTTATCCAACTTTGCAAAAAACAACTCTTTTTTTTTTTGAGACAGAGTCTCACTCTGTCACCCAGGCTGGAGTGCAGTGGCAAGATCTCAGCTCACTGCAAGCTCCGCCTCCTGGGTTCACGCCATTCTCCTGCCTCAGCCTCCTGAGTAGCTGGGACTACAGGCTCCGGCCACCATGCCCGGCTAAGTTTTTATATTTTTAATAGAGATGGGGTTTCACCATGTTAGCCAGGATGGTCTCGATCTCCTGACCTCGTAATCTGCCCACCTTGGCCTCCCAAAGCGCTGGGATTACAGGCATGAGCCACCGCGCCTGGCCACAAAAAACAACTTTTAATAGAATATTTTCTATTTTATTTCACTAATAATACTGTCTCATGATACCCATGGATTTCCCTTATCTCTAATGTGAGATATTGTAAAAACCTTTTGTTCAGTGCATACACCTGTAATCCCAGCACTTTGGGAGGATGAGGCAGGTGGATCACTTGAGGTCAGGAGTTTCAGACCAGCCAGGCAACATGATGAAACCCCATCTCTATTAAAAATACAAAAATGAGCCGGACATGGTGGTGTGCACCTGTGGTCCCAGCTACTGAGGAAGTTGAGGCAGGAGAATCACTTGAAGCCAGGAGGTGGAGGTTAAAGTGAGCCCAGACCAGACCACTGTACTCCAGCCTTGGCAACAGAGCGAGACTCCATCTCTAAAACAAAATAAAACAAAAAAAGCCGTGTTATTCATGTGTTTGTTGCTTTAGAGTTTACAAAGGGTTTTCATGTTCTTTATCTCATGACTCTAACAACAACCTTTAATTAGTGGGTGGGAAGAGCACATATTTTTTATTATGAATATTGTTATTATTTTACAGATAAGGAAACTGAGAGACTAAAACACTTGGATGAGGTTACACCACAAGTAAGTGTTGGAATGAAGACTTGAACCTAGGATCATTGACTTTAGTAGAGTTCAATGTTTTTCAAATTATTTTCTGTAGAACACTAATCCCACAAGATATTTATGAGGACGATGCTCATGGTCAAATGAGTTTCACATATATGTCAATACAGTATGTTCCGGTTGGATGTTTACAGTACCTGTTACCAATAAGACCAGTTTACCTTTGTTCAACCTGGTATTAATCAAGTTTGTTTGAATGTAGAATCCCTTTTGAAAGCAACAACTTTAAATATCCTAAAAGATCAGTATTTCTTAAAGTACACTTTGGGAGAACGTTAGTGTAGTAACTTCTATGCTGTGCTGCACTAATCTTACATGGGACTTTTCTGTATGGCACCTTGTAATTTAAACTTCCTACTCTATTGTAAAATCCTGTCTTCCTGAAATACACCAACATAATCCTATTGATCACTACATTGACAGCATCTTGATAATATCTTAGAGGGAGAGCAAAGACAGGATATTTTCGGTTCTTTGAGGGTCTGGCTTATGTTGGGTCTTTTCATTTGGGGGCTTATGATTGGACAGATTTGTGGATAAGATTTTAAAGTGAATCTTGGCCGGGCACAGTAACTCACACCTGTAATCCCAGTACTTTGGGAAGCCAAGGTGGGTGGATCACCTGAGGTCAGGAGTTCAAGACCAGCCTGGCCAACATGGTGAAACCCGGTCTCTACTAAAAATACAAAAATTAGCCAGACGTGGTGGCCTACGCCTGTAGTCCTAACTACTTGGGAGGCTGAGGCTGGAGAATGCCTTGAACCCAGGAGGTGGAAGTTACAGTGAGCTGAAATTGCACCACTGTACTCCAGCCTGGGCAACAAGAGTGAAACTCGGTCTCAAAAGTAAAATAAAATAAAATGAAGTGAATCTTGAGAAGTAGACATTCAATGCTGTATTCTGAGAAAGGAGTATATACTTTGATGAAGGTGAGATCAGTAGTTTAGTGTTCAGATAAATGATTATGATATGTTCAGTAGTTTGGTATTCAGATAAATGATTATGACTATGTCTTGAAATGAACAAATAAAATTATTTGCAAATTTACCTTCCTGGTAAATTTCCTAGAATATTAATGCTATGTGAATGAAGACAGTTGTTGATATTGACAGTAAGCTGTGTGGGTGCAGATGGTTTCAGTTCTTAGTATATCCCCTTGCAACATAATATAAAATATATATTTGGTCTTAGCCCCCCAGTTCCTGACACAGAGTTCCTAAAACTCTTGCAATTTCATTAGTGATGGGGTGATAGGAGTATCTTTTTAAATCTTATTCTTTGTTCTTGACACAAGAGCTTCTCAGAAACTTGAGATCTCTGGAGTGAATGGTGAGTGTCTTTTTATATTTTAATGAAAAGAGTGGTGCTAAAAGCCCCTAAATATTATAGCTTCAGGATAGGGACTGGTTACCAGGGGAATCACCCTTGTGATGAGAAGACTGAAACTTTGAACCTTACCCCCTGACCAATGATTGAGTTAATCATACCTATGTAATGGAACCACCATAAAAACCCTTAATAAGGGAGTTCTAGAAGTTTCTGGGTTGGTGAACACATGAAGGTACAGAGAGGGTGATATGCTTAGAGAGCACATGGAAACTTATATCCCTTCCCACATTCCTTGCTGCCCTATGCATCTCTTCTCTGGCCGTTCCTGAGTTGTATCCTTTATAATAAGCCAGAAATAATAAGCATTTCCTGAGTTCAGTGAACCATTCTAGTAAGTTACTGAACCTTAGGAGGGGTTCATAGGAACCCCTGATTTATAGACGTCAGAAATATGGGAGGCTTGGGCTTTTGATTGGCATTTGAAGTGGGGAAACAGGGGCAGTCTTGTGGGAATGAGCCCTTAACCTGTGGGGTCTGCACTGTCTCTGTATAATCAGTGTCAGAATTAAATTGTAGGACACCCTGTTGGTATCCATAGAGAAATGGAGAATTTCTTGGTGTGGAAAGCTCCCATATATTTGGTGTCAGAAGTGATGTGAATATAGAGGAAACAGTTTTTCTTTTTTACCCCCTTATTGCCATTCTTTGGCCTGAGCTGATGGATTCACTACTGGGGATGTGATCAGTCTAGATCTTCACTGCTATTTATAGTCTCATGATCATGTATCATTTCCCAGATGGTTGTTTCAACATTCAAGTGTTAGGTTTTTCTGTTCTTTTTGTTAGATGATCATTTGTTTAATCATGTGGTAAGACAACAGCTGGACAGCAGCATTTAAAACTTGAGAACACACCATCTGAGCCCCTGTAACTAAAATATACCAAGAGAAGGATTATGATCAGTTTGTTGTCTTCCTGTAAGCCGTGAGTCAAGAGTGTTCAAATTAAGCTAGAAGAACAGATTTTATCTCCTATATAATGAGATGCAGTACCAGGTATGGGATTATTAGTCAAATCATAAAGTTAATTAATTTTATGATTTTTTGGTTAGCTTACCAGATCTCTTTAGTATTGTTAAAGATGCCAGAGACATCTGCAGGGCTTTAAGCACACCATTTCCCCCTAAAAGAGCACATTTTATCTCAAGACACCAATATAACTAATGGGCTCCTTTTCAGTTCCATTTTCTGAACCTCTTGGGCAAAGAGTTCTATAGTTGTGGTTGCATTGTTTATTATAGCTTTCCTGCTTTTCTCATTCTGAACCATAGCATGCAGGAGCCTCTCTACCTCTAGGCCCCTTATAAAGTGAAGAGGCTTGAAGACAGCAGAAAGCAATCCAAAATTTGAGTGATTAGGGTTTCTATTCTCAAACCAAGACCCACTTTCTCTCCTTTCATGAAGCTATCTCTTTTTCCAAGAGGGTAAATTGATGAATCAAAACAGATCTTGGGTGATAACAGGGACTATCCTGAGGGCAGTTAGGAGTTTACCAAAATAACAAGCCTCTGTCCAATTTACAGGTAGTAGCCAGTAGGTTTTTGTGTTACAAATCCACTCACTGATGGCCACTTAGTCGTCTGGTTTTGGTCAAAATACTCCTATGGGTATTGTCAAATCCTTTTGCTATGATTTGGGGCCACTTATGAAGAGTGGTCTGGCTCTAGGCAATGAAATTTATGGTGTCAAGACTATTAATTAGTTTGTTCTAAAGTGAAAGAGAAGTAGTGTGTTTTACTTGTCAAATTGGGTGAAGTGAGATAGTCTCCAAATATGCATAATCTGTTCCCTAGTTCTCTTTCAGGCTTTCTGTGAAAGTTTGTATACAAAAGCTAGCTCCCACAAAAGGTCTCAAAGATCTCAAGCATAGTTTTGGTGGAGACAGGAGCTTTTTGTTGTTGTTGTTGTTTTTGATAGGCTATTTATCCTTGTATTTTACCCAGAAAATCATTTGATCTCATTACAAGGAAATGGAACCAACAGAAGCTGGGTGGCTCCTCTAAAAGGAAAACATGTATAATCCCAACTCTCAGTTTGACTGTATGCTTTATTTAGCCAGTTCATGAGTAAGTTGTTTCTTTCAGAAGACCGTCTTTGGGTTTCAGGTTGTATGAAATTTGTTTGGGAGGATTTGGGGGAAAGGTTGCTCCTACCTGTTGGTAAGACTGGATGTTTAGCATGAGTTCCTTGCAACATTTGGTCCTGTCTGTTTGCCAGTAGTGTGTGGAGTCTAGAATCAGATGTAATTTTCCTAGATGCCTGGGCAGGCCTGTATTTACTTATAAAGCAAGAGTTGATAGACCCCAGTGGACTCATTGAAGCTTATGGGAATATCTTAGACCATATAACTTTGAGAGTCTCTGGGAACTTTGCAAAATTGAGATTCAGAGTTTTATTTATTCTTTACTTTTCTCGGATATTGGGGCAATATAGATAGGAAACTTTCTGATTAAGCGGAGGGGCTTTGCAAAGCTCTTTAATAACAGTCCTAGAAAAATTGAGGCCCCTACCACTAGAGAGATGTTTGAATTCCACAGGTTGGCAATATGACATCAGATATTTTTTCTACTGTAGAGCCATAGCTCCCTAGCAAGGAAAGGCTTCAGTCTATCCTGAGAATAAGCAAACAATGGACAGGACATACTAAAAACTCACT
This sequence comes from Chlorocebus sabaeus, assembly GCF_047675955.1. Lineage (NCBI taxonomy): Eukaryota > Metazoa > Chordata > Mammalia > Primates > Cercopithecidae > Chlorocebus > Chlorocebus sabaeus. The sequence continues at coordinate 27,760,897 of NC_132927.1, forward strand.
GCAGGATATACTTACATGAATCCATTTGTAGGTACACAAAGAGGCCCTCTGTGGTTTTGGGGTTTCATGAGTGCTAGGGTCTTAGCAAAAGATACCTATCTTCCATAGTGACCAGCCAGAACACCTTGTTTAACATTTGTGTTATCCCTTTTTGGGATGAGTTTCAACCTTGATAATAACTACCACCTTAGGAAGTATTAGAGCACTTAAAAGTTCTTTTAATCTGCCAGTCTTAATTGGATTTCCTGCTGAGGTCAAAAGCCTGTATTGTAGCCAAAGCATTCTAAAATCATGGACTACCTGCAAAAGCATATCCTCTATAAGTTAAGCTCCTTTATTGCTAAATAACCAACAAGCTAAGCAAAAGGATTTCATAGGAGGTAAGCCCACTTGTGAGAAATGTGTATTTCCAGCAAGTGGCAAAGGTTGTATATAGCATGGGACACCTTCAAGACTACCATCAGAACTGTAGACTTGGTTTGAGGGACACTGTTAAACTTGATGATGCCTCATACTATACAACCTGCAGGCTTTCTACGGGCAGAAGGTTTTACCAGTAGTAAAGAGAAAGATTGTAGTAAGCCATTGGCATCTAGCAATTCATATGGGCTTGAGTCAGAACATTAAAAGCTTGTTCAGATCTTCCTTGTACAAATAGGCACAATGATTTATGATGAGAAAACCCAGAATACAATGTTGGTGAAGAGCACAACTTGACTGTTTTATCACAGAAATAACCATGTCAGTGTATAAATGAATGATTGTTGCTTTATTACAGTAACACTTTATTTACAAAACAGGTGGCTAGACATGGGCCTTACAATGAAATGTATTTTCTCTTACTGAAGAAGTTAGTCCTTTAACATTTTGTTACTGATACATTTGCAGTCATTTCTACCATGTTACATTGTGCTTTGTAATTGTCCTATTTTTTATATACATATTTTTTCTCTTTTGAATTGATGGGTAATTTTTTTCCAATTTTTTAATTAAAATTTTTTTTAGAATTCCATTTTCCCTCCTATTGAAAATGATGCCATTTTAATTTTTTTGTGGTTCTCCTAAAGTTCTAACAAGCATATTAATTACTATTTTTGCCTACCTCCTAATTTACATGCTATTGTTTAATTTTCTATATAAAATATATATTGGTTTAAAAATATATAATTTAAAATTATATATTATAATTTATATATTATATGTATATTTGTTTTGGTTTTGTTTTGAGACTGAGTCTTGCTCTGTCACCCAGAGTGGGGTGCAGTGGTGTGATCTCAGCTCACTGCAACCTCCGCCTCCTGGGTTCAAGTGATCCTCCTGCCTCAGCCTCCCGAGTAGCTGGGATTACAGGTGCCCAACACCACACCTGGCTAATTTTTGTGTGTGTGTATATATATATATATTTTTTTTTTTTTGAGACAGAGTTTCACTCTCGTTGCCCAGGCTGGAGTGCAGTGGTGCTATCTCGGCTTACTGCAAACTCCACCTCCTGGGTTCAAGCGATTCTCCCACCTCAGCCTCCTGAGTAGCTGGAATTGCAGGTGCCCGCCATCACACCCCGCTAAATTTTGTATTTTTAGTAGAGACGGGGATTCACCATGTTGGCCAGACTGGTATCAAACTCCTGACCTCAGGTGATCCTGCCGTCTCGGCCTCCTGAAGTGCAGGGATTACAGACATATATTTTTAGTAGAGACAGGGTATCACCATGTTGCTCAGGCTGGTTCTCAAACTCCTGACGTCAAGTGATCCTCCTGACTTCAGCCTCCCAAAGTGCTGAGATTACAGGCGTGAGCCACCACAGCTGAGCCTAATTCTCTACATTTTAACCCCACAATTTAGGTATTACTATTGTTGTTGCCTTATGCAGTCAATATTAGTATAGATTTTCCTACATGTTTTGCATTTATTATGCTCATCATTGGTTCTTCAATCATGGACCTTCCTTTTGGGCTCATTTTGCTTCTTTCTGGAGCAGACCCTCTGAAGTTTTGAAGCCAGTCATTAAACTAACTTTTTTTTTTTTTTTTTTTTGAGATGGAGTCTCGCTCTGTCGCCCAGGCTGGAGTGCAGTGGCACAATCTCGGCTCACTGCAAGCTCTGCCTCCCAGGTTCACGCCATTCTCCTGTCTCAGCCTCCCGAGTAGCTGGGACTACAGGCACCCATCACCATGCCCAGCTAATTTTTTTTGTATTTTTAGTAGAGATGGGGTTTCGCCGTGTTAGCCAGGATGGTCTCGATCTCCTGACCTCGTGATCCGCCCATCTCGGCCTCCCATAGTGCTGGGATTACAGGTGTGGGCCACCGTGCCTGGCCTAAACTATTTTATATGCAGTCTGTCTTTTGTTGTTCTGTAGTGTCTAGGTATAATTTTTTTATTCAGTCTTTTTAGGAGTCATCAGGATTCTTGAATCTGAAGATTTTTGACTTTCAACAGTTTTGGAAATTTTTCCACTATTATATCTTTGAATATTGCCTCATTCCTGTATTCTCTACTAATTTCCTGTTAGAGATATGCTAAACGTTCTCCCTCTGTCCCCAATATTGATTAATTTTTCTTTTATATTTTTCATCTCTTTATTACTCTTTATCTTAAACAATTTCTTTAGAACTAACTTCAAGTTTATTATTTCTTCAGCCATACCTAAGCTTTCATCTCTCTATTCAGAGTTTCTAAATTCAATGATATATTTTAAATTTCTAGATGCTCTATAGATGAAATCTGCCTCTCCATACTCAAAGTACTATCTTTTTATATTTAAATATATTCAATGAAATTATGTTCTCTCTTTCTGTATATATAGTCACGGTGAGTCTGATATGGTTGTTGGTGTTCTGCTGAGTGTCAGTCATGTTAATTTGTCTCCTCTTGTGTGTACAGGTTTTTGAGCTTAACTTGATATGTCATCTGTATAAATTTTTGGAGACCAGGCTTCAAGGTATGTTCCTCTAGGATTTGTACTTATTTCTACCAGTCACTTGGAGGTGTTTTAAATTCTCACCTTGGGATTTTTCACACCTAAAGGTTGTACAAATTTTGCCTTGGTGTACAGGGCCAGTTTCTGGATAGAAACTCATGGAGGAAATTTTTTTTCTCTTTCTTTTCCAGAGCCAAGGTGAAATAGGCACTTTTTTTTTTTTTTTTTTTTTAACTCTCTCCGTCTCTGGGGGCTAGTTCCTGGTTCCACTGAGGGAGTTGCTGGTGGGTGTCATCTGACCTCTCTCGAGCTAGGCTTTTTCTCCAGTGCCTCTGTTTGCATAAAGACCAATGAACTAAAGACCCAGTCCATCAGTGACAGCAGAAGCTCCAGTGGTAGCTATTAGCTCTTGGACTTGGCTACCTGGATTCAAGTTTTTGCTTCATTTTTAGCTTTGAGGAGATTCTCAAATGTCCAGCTGTGAATTTAAGGAGATTTAAAAATTTTTTATCTAGAACTTTAAGGCATCTATCCTAGGAGTTTTTCTCAAATTATTCACTCCACTAAATTGCCTGAAACAGAAGTACACCTCTGTTTTTTGTTTTTTGTTTTTTTTTTTTTTGAGACAGCTTCTCACTCTGTCACCCAGGCTGCAGCGGTGCAGTCTTGGCTCACTGCAACCTCCGTCCCCCGGATTCAAGCAATCCTCCCATCTCATATGAGTAGCTGGAATCACAGGCATGCACCATCACACCTGGCTATTTTTTTTGTATTTTTAGTAGATATGGTGTCTCACTATGTTTCCCAGGCTAGTCTCAAACCTCCAAGCTCAAGTGATCCACCTGCCTCCGCCTCCCAATGTGCTGGGATTACAAGCGTGAGCCACCATGCCAGGCCTACTCCTCTGTTCTTTTTGTATTGTTGGTTTATACTTAAAAAAACCTTTTACTATGACTTTAGCGGTGTTTTAGAAAATTAAAGATTAACAAAAAGCTTTTATTATTGAAGGTCTTTCAAATATTGGGGCCCTCTTTACACTAACGTACAGAGATGATGATGTCACAAACACAACTGAGTTTAAGGTTATAACTGCATCCTGAAATGAAGTGTGATGCTTTTTCCCTCCCTTTTACTATTGATTATTAAGTTACTTGGGTTTGGCAGCTGAGTCTGTGTGTGTTAGGGTGTGTTCTTATGTCATTTCACTCATTTAAACTATTATAACCAATAGCTTCAATTGATAAATTCTACTCACTTTAGTAAAAATTTAAAATGCTATAAAATAAATATTGCAAAATTTTAAACGTTGGGACTTCTGGATATGCTTTCCATAATGTTAGTCATAAAAGGCAAGAGAGTGACCTTTTCATGGGGCAGAAGACAAATTGCAGAGAAAATGCTTGGAAGCTATCCTCTGAAGATCTTATTTAGATAAAAATGTAAGTTGTGCAGCAGAGGACAATACAGTTTATTAAGCTGGTAAAAATAAAATTTCTTTTACCTTGAAAAGGGCACGTTTGTAACAAGTTTTATGCCTAAGTTAGGACTGACTCAGCAACAAATTCTCAGTCAGTATACTAAAGTACAAACCTTATTTATTTGGGTTGAACAATAGAGTAGGGAGTTCTGAACCTGTGATCTGGGCTTCATAGGACCTAAGATCCCTGAAATTTTGTGAAGTTTTGCAGATACATTTATATTCATGCATTTTTCCTGGGACCAACCTCCTTGGCCCTCACTCCCTCTTTGGCTGGGTACACTTGTGCATTGTTTGAATTATATGGTGCTCCTGGCCTTACTGAAGTGGGATTTACTATTTGAGAAAACATTTTAGAAAATGTTAAGCTTGCATCTCATAGTTTGAGAAACTCTGTAAAAGATAAATGGAAACAACATGATTTGACATATTGAGGAAACATGCCTTATGGGTTTGGGATTTAGAAACTCAAGTCATCCTTATCAGTTGCATTAAATATGGAAGTGAAGAAAGTGAACTCATCTGAGTCAAACAGTGTTTTTATCCTTTTCATTTACACTAAAATCCTTTGTGTGTGTGTTTACCATACTTGGGAGGGGCCGTTCATCCCAGGAGAAGAAGCCCTTTTGCCCAATTATTACTGGTTGAAGGTGTCTCGGTTCTTGGTGTTTTGAACAAAGAATTGGACAAAATGCACAAAGCAAGGAAAGAATGAAGCAACAAAGGCAGAGGTTTACTGAAAATGATACCACACTCCACAGGTTGGGAGCAAGCCTGAGCAAGCGGCTCAAGGGCCCAGTTACAGAATTTTCTGGGATTTAAATACCCTCTAGATGCTTCCATTGGTTACTTGATGTATGCCCTATGTAAATGAATAGGCTAAAGTGAAGTTACAAAGTTATTTACTCTGTGTATGCCCTGTGTAAATGAAGAGGATATTTCCTGTCATAGCTGAAGTGTTTCCTTTTGATTTAGTTCTAGGAAGTCCTTAGGTTCCCTGCCTCCAGGCCCTATTCTCCTGCCTCACAATTATCCTCAAAACCTTGCCTGATTCCTTGAAGCAGATTTGAGATACACTATGCTTAGTGGTTGACTATTTCCAGCTGATTTCTCAGAGTAGCAAGGAACTTGGACACTGGTTATCTGTAGTCTTACTTCATAATTCCTATTTTTTTGTCTTAAGTGGCTAATAGATTTTTTTTTTTAAAAAAAGAACAAATGTCATAAAGGAAACCTGGGGAAAAAAAAAAGCAACAAAAAGTTTTGTGTGCAGATTATAAAATAATGTGATTGCAGTTGGTTTGTTAGGCAGCTGTTTTGTCAAAAATTAACAATAGGGCTGAGTTTATTTTTGTTAACAAATTAGACTTTTGCTTTGATTGTGTTTTTTTTTTAGGTTTCTCTGCTTTTTTGTTCCTCACATAAATGAACCAAATATTTTCTCTCTGATATTCCACAAGAGAAATCTCTCATTTAAAAAAATAAATTGTAGGAGGACTTGTCTTTCATATAAAAAAATCTGAAATACATCTTTTTCTGTTCCAGGTCAAAATGATTTCATTTTTCATCTTTGTTGTTGACTAATGATGGACTTCCTTAGGAGCTTATATGTATAAGAAGTTTTTGAGCAGTGCTCATGAAGTCTTTTGATAGCCTTTTTTTCCATGTGGCATAAAGTAAACCCAACCTGATTTGGTTCCTGAGCAATCTTCATGGGCAAAGAATGCCATCTTTGCTTGTTCTTTCTGTAATGATTGGCCTATATCTGGTATAGATGGTTTTCACTGGATAGAATTCTCATTTGCAGACATTTTTATGAGTATTTTGTGAACTTAATAATGTACTCCCACTGATTGGTATCTGTTCCATATTTGTCCTTGACAAGTTTGTCCTGAAACTTGTCTTTAAGGGCAAACTTGTATCTTTTTCTTGGCTTGAGTATCATCCTCTTCCCACTTCCTACAACCCCCTACCATCCTCCAAAGCAGAACAAGCTTGCACAACTTGTGGCCTACTGGCCCCATGAGACCCAGGGCAACTTTGAATGTGCCCCAACACAAATTAGTAAACTTTTTTAAAACATTATGAGATTTAAAAAAAAATTTTTTTTTAAATTTTTTGGCTTATCAACTATCAGTAGTGTTAGTGTATTTTATGTGTGGCCCAGGACAATTCTTCTTCCAAGTGGCCCAGGGAAGCCAAAATATTGGACATCCCCTGGTCTAGAACAAAGGCTGATGAGCAAGAAGTTTACTTAGTAGTGATCCCATTGTGCTAAAGTGAGGGATCAGGAGAATTGAACAGGGAATGGCGGTGGTGGTGGGTGGGGAATACTGTGATGTATTATTGAGTTCTTAAATTGGATGACTGGTACTCAATCTTCATGGAATCTTCTTTTAAATGTGTCTCAGAACTGTTTGCCTGCGGAACAAAAGGAAGAAACATGTATCTATTGACATCTGTCTCCTATTGCTTAAGTCTGGCCAGGCAAGCATTAGCTCCAAAGGGTGAGACCAAAAGGATTTGCACCTCTCATTTGTGGTACTAAAAATGTGTCCAATAAAATTTTGTGGACTTACTAGGACCAAGCTCAAATCTGAGCACATAGTGTGCATTCAGTGACTACTTTACTGGCTTGAAGGTTATGGCTCTGAAAATAGAAAAAGCACAAGTAGCACATTATTATTTCTATTTTTCCCAAATCTGCTAAACAAATAGGTTATATTTTATGATGTTTTAAGCAAAATATTGTTCTGATTTCTTTTCTAGTGTCCAACATTCTTCCTACATAATTTATACATTAATATCTGTAGAACTTAAATCCAGTAACAGTAAGCTCTTCCATATGGCCACTCCCTTCAGAAATGTACCACATGGCAATGTTTTCACCTTATGGAACCAGTTTTTTTGTTTGTTTGTTTGTTTTTTGTTTCTTTTTTTTTTCTTTTGAGACGGAGTCTCACTGTGTTGCCTAGGCTGGAGTGCAGTGGCACGATCTCGACTCACTGCAACCTCTGCCTCCCAGATTCAAGTGATTCTCCTGCCTCAGCCTCCTGAGTAGCTGGGATTACAGGTGTGTGCCACCACGCCCGGCTAATTTTTGTATTTTTAGTAGAGACAGGGTTTCACCATGTTGGTCAGGCTGGTTTCAAACTCCTGATGTGATCTGCCTGCCTCACCCTCCCAAAGTGCTGGGATTACAGGTGTGAGCCACAGCGCCCAGCTGGAACCACTTTTTTTCCTTAGCTTTAAAAACCTTTTATTTTGAAATATGTATAGACTTACAGAAAATACTTCAAAAATTAGGAAATTAACATTGACATCATAAACTAATCTGCAAATAATTCAAATTCCAGCAATTTCCCTACTAATGTCCTTCTTCTGGTCTGGGATCTAACCAGAATTCCACAATACATTTAGTTGTCATGTCTCTGTAGTCTCTGTTATCAGTCTTTGTCCTTCGTGACCACTTATTTTGTAGATCGTCCCTCTGTTGGGGTTTGTTGTTTCATCATGATTAGAGTGAGATTATGCATTTTTTGCAATAATGCCACAGAAATGATGGTATGCCCTTCTCAGGGCATGATGTCAGGGGGTACATAGTTTCTAATGTCTTGTTACTGGTGATGTTTACTTTTTTTTGAGACAGAGTCTCACTCTGTTACCCAGCCTGGAGTGCAGTTAAGGATCTCGGCTCACTGCAGCCTCTACCTCCTGGGTTCAAGCATTTCTCTTGCCTCAGCCACCAGAATTACAGATGTGTGCCAACATACCCAGCTAATGTTTTAAAATTTTTAGTAGAGGCGGGGTTTCACTGTGTTGGTCAGGCTGGTCTCGAACTCCAGATCTCAAGTGATCTGCCCACCTCAGGCTCCCAAAGTGCTGGGATTACAGGCGTGAGCCACTGTGCCCGGCCTAGGTGATGTTTACTTTGATCACTTTATTGAGATAGTGTTTGTCAGGTTTCTGCACTATAAAGTGACTATTTTTCCCTTTGTAATTAATAAGTACCTTTTAGGGAGATACTTCAACGCTATGGAAATATCCCGTTTCTAATACCATTAATTTTAGCATCCATTGATGGTTCCCTGCAACAGTTATTAGCGATGATATTTGCTTAGTAGTGATTATTTCCATCATTCCTTCCACATTTATTAATTTGAAATGCTAATTTATTTTTTATCAATTTGGACTTATGAACATAATCTATTAGTATCATTATGTATATTATTGCTCAAAGTGTTCCCACCTTAGCCATTAGGAGCTCCCTCTAGTTAGCGCCTATATCCTTTTTTAGCTACCCCTGTCATTTTTTGAGCCCTCCTTTCTGGCATCAGAAGCTGTCCCAGGCTCATCTATATTTGCTGTTCTAAAGCTGAAATCAACTGTTTCTCCAAGGAGCTTTGGTTCCTTATATTAGAGACTGGTATGTAGAAACCAAGATCCTAGAGCTAGGGGTGCTCACTGCTTCTCAGAAGACAGAGCTTGGAAATGTATGTATGTGTATTAACCCATGTATGCACACATACATAGTTCTTTTGGTTTTTCTTTTTATAATAGATAGTCAAAATACTTACAGTCGCTCTTTCCATCTCACCCTCTTCATTTGTCTTATTATTCATCTGCAGTACAATTAAGTTCACTGGTTGCTATTTATTCCATTTTGGGTTGTCCCCCTCACATCCTGGTTTATTTTAATCGTTTATTTATTTTGGGGGTATATAAAACATATGATCTTAGGAGTCAGAATTATTTTAAAAGATACACTTAGAAGGGTTTTACTCTCCCTTTATGACTATTACCCTGTTTCTTTCTCCTATTGCCTTCTGCCCTGTTCCCACTTACTCTTAACCAGTCTCATTAATTTATGATTTATCCTTTTTTTTTTTTTTTTTTTTTGAGATGGAATCTCACTGTTGTTGCAAAGGCTGAAGTGGAATGGCATGATCTTGGCTCACTGAAACCTCTGCCTCCCAGGTTCAGGTGATTCTCCTGCTTTAGCCTCCTGAGTAGATGGAATTACAGGCACCTACCACCAGGCCCAGCTAATTTTTTGTATTTTTAAAACACAAAACCTTTTTGGTAGAGATGGGGTTTCACTGTGTTGACCAGGCTGGTCTCGAAAGCCTGACCTTGTGATCCGCCTGCCTCGGCTTCCCAAAGTGCTGGGATTACAGGCGTGAGCCACCGCACCTGGCCAGTTGATTCTTTTGTACAAATGAATATACCTATGAAAGAAAAAATACATATATATTTAGATTCCTTTCTGTTTTGCATGAAAGGTAGCATACTATAGATACTATTTCATATTTTACATTTTAAATTTAATGTGTCCTGGAAATCACTCAATATAAGTTCATAGAGATCTATCTTCATTCTTCTTTATAGCTGTATAGTATTCCACTGTATTGGATGCATTATCATTTATTCAAACACTCTTCTATGTATAACATTGAGCATCTAGGTCGCTTCCAACATTTTGTAATTACAGTGCTGTAACGGATAACCTTGTGCATATTAATTTTGTATTGTTGGAGGTTGAACTTCAGAGTAGATTCCGAGAAGTAGAATTGCTGGGACAAAAGCTAAATGCATCCATGATTTTACTAAGAGTTGTTAAATTTCCTTCCAGGAGGGCTGTACCAATCTTCATTCTCACCAGCAATGTTCAAGAATATTCTCTCACAGCCTTGACAACAGAATGTATTGTCATACTTTTTAATTTTGCCAATCTGATAAATAAGAAGTGGTAACTTGGTGTTGTTTTAATGTCCATTTTTCTTTTTTTTTTTTTTTAATTTTTGTGACAGAGTCTTATTCTGTTGCCCAGGCTGGAGTGCAGTGGCATGATGCAGCTTTGAACTCCTAGACTCACATGATCCCCTACCTCAGCCTCCCGAATAGTTGGGACTACAGGTGTGCACCACCACACTCTGCTAATTTAATTTTTTTTCTGTAAGCATAGAGTCTTGCTATGTTGCCCAGGCTGGTCTCAAACTCCTGGGCTCATGCAGTCCTCCTCCCTCAACCTTCCAAAAAACTGTGATTACAAGTGTTAGCTACTATGCCTGGCTGCATTTTTATAACTATAAGATTTTTTTCATATATTTAAGGGCCATTTTGTATATTTCATTTTATATATTTTTGGTTCAGTTGTCTGTTGATATTGGGTTTTTGGTCCTTTCTCCCTGTTCAAAAGCTCTTTACATACTAGGGATATGTCTGTTGCAAATATTTTCTCCTAGTTGTCTTTTGACTTTGTTTATGGTGATGATGGTGTTGCTGTTTTACCATGTATTATATTTCATTTTTGTGTGGTCAAATTATCTTTTATTGCCTCTATTTTAAGTCTTAGTCTCTACACTGAGAACAGAGAGTAATTTACTCATGGTTTCTTCTAGTAATTGTATAATTTTATTTTTTGTACTTAGGTCTCTGATACATTTGGAATTTATTCTTTTGTATGGCATGAAATGCGGATCTAATTTTATTTTATTTTTTTCCAACTGGCTACCCAGTTGTCCTGGCACCATTTATTAAAAAGTACATCTTTGCCCCAGTGGCTTGAGATGCCACTTTCGTCACATGCTAAATTGGACAGAATCACCTGTAAAGTCCCCTTTTTGATATTTTTACTTTGTCATGGTGTGATTTGTCTTTTGCTATCTATTCATTGCCTATGGCGACAAATGTTTGTTCTTCTGAAAGAATAGTTAATTATTGCAGCAATAATCTTGAAGGCTAAAGCAATTTACCGTCTGGCTATGCATTTATAAAACGTTGTTACCCAAATTGAACCCACAGCTCTGAGATATTATTCCTTCTGTCTAAATGTTATCAGGGTCTGTTCTATTATAAAATCATTAGGCTCAAATGAAGCTTTTTAAAATTAGTCTCAGTGCTACTTTGGAACCATTGTACTGAAACCTTGGAGAATGGTCTTATGAGAACTGGCTTTATTCATGTTTATTGTCTTTGACTCCTGGACTTGTTTCCTTCATTCAGCTGCTGGATCTAGGTAGACAAATTGTTATACCAGACTTTTGTCAGAGTAGATTCATTAGAATAATAAGGTAATTTAACTTTCATGTGCACCTGTATCTGGAGTACAAAGTTGCCTGGCAACAATGATGTCCTCATTAAAATTCAGAAAACCTCAAACAAAGTCCAGCCATTATTCTTCTAGAATGAATTTACATGTGAAGGAATGCCATCTTACAGAATCCTCCTGTTTTCAGAAGAAATAATTAGTTATTTAGAGAAATAGATTAATAAAAACAATGCAATATCGTACCCTTTCTCTATCTTATAAGGCCAGTCTTAAGTATTTGATTAGTGTCATAGAACTGGCTTTGCTTGCAAAGCACCCCCATTTCTTGGGCTTCAAATGTCAGAGTATGTGGAAAGTGCCAGAGGAATTTTAATTCATTGCCTTTATTTTGTCTCTCTTTTAAAATACTTATCTCAATGTGATGTAAGAAAGGTGCAGATAGAAATGAAGCCATGGCTTCTATTATGATTTTTTTCTTTGTAGTCATGTTATTCATACCTTTGCCCTCTAGAGGGAGCAAGAAGGTTATAGTTGTTAAGTAGTCATAATTCCTGAAAAAACTCAAATCTTAGCTCCCTTACCTCCCCAACCCAGATGGAAATCTGTTTCAGCAGGTGGGGCTATTTCCTTGGAAATAGTATTATTTATTTCACTCCTCAAGCTCCCCACTCTGGTCCTTTTCCTCCATTAAGGTAGAGAGGCCTGTGAGTTCTTTTCTCCCAATTCCTACCAGCAACAAAAATGTTAAGAGAACATGGCCAAAAACTAAACCATACTTTAATTTGACTAGTTAGAGAACCAACCCTCCAGGTGGCTTCTGGGCTGAAAAGTTGGTATATCACAAGATCCTTCGTTGATAGAAAAGTCCAAGCTATTAGAAAATGCTGTTTCTCATTGGTCTGCTGCTTCACAGGAAGCTTTCTCCATGATGACTGGTCCCAAATAAATAATTATAACTTTCTCTGAAACAAAAGCCTGTACAATAATGATGACCTAATTTCAACATGTACATTTTCTCTCTCTTGTGGTTATTGCTAAATTCAAGATGAGTTTGTGGTGCCTGATTCTGGATCTTAAATGCTATGCTGAATCTGAGAGCTTGGCTTGAGCTAGGTTTGGGAGTGGTTGGGTTTTTTCTTCTTTGACCTGATGTGGACTGGCCTATGGAGGCTTTCAGCCCCGGTGCCTTCCATGCACAGACGGAACCTTCCTTCATACTGTACGGTGGGCTTGACATACCATCTGTATGCTGCCGATTCCCAAATTTTTATCCTCATCTCTGACCTCTCATCTGAGTGGTCTATTTCATATTACTGGGATATCTCATTGGAATTTCAAATTTAATAGGTTCAAAACAGAATCCCTGACTTTTCCCACTGCACACCAGTTTCTTCCCCAGGACTCCCCATTTCTGTAAAAATGGACAACCAGCTGTCTATTACTGACTTACGAGTCATTTTTGGTTCCTCAGCTTTCTTCACCCCTACCATCTAATCCATCAGCTAATTTTTCCTCATCCTGCCTTCTTTTACTTATTTTTTTTTTTTACATTTTTGTGACAGAGTCTTATTCTGTTGCCCAGGCTGGAGTGCAGTGGCATGATGCAGCTTTGAACTCCTAGACTCCAAAATATTTCCTCATCTTGCCTTCTTTTACTTATCTCTCCTACTCTCTACTCCACTTCCAACAGGTATCAAGCTGTGGTTATTTCTCACCCAGAACATTAGGATAGCTTAGGAGGTATAATGATGGCCATGGTTTGGAACAATTTCATGTGCTTTTCTATTTTTCCTGAATATATCTGCCTCTGAGATGAGATAAATGAGTGCAAACTGAAAGTAAGAGTTAAGATTTGGCTTCTGACAATCAAAAATGGGGTTCTGCAGAAAGACAGTAGGCTTAAAAACTAGTCCTTATAGGGAGAGAAAAGATTTTATAAATGTTTTTATTTTTTTATTTTCATAGCAAGGAGTAGGCCTGGAAAATTAGACTGTGAATTTCTACAATAACACATATTGATAGAATGTTTATTCACCATTAATGCTCAGTAATGAGGCAGCAGTTCAGAAGATGAGGGCTGTGATAATGAAGCGTGCACTCCAGCCTGAATAGATTTTTGGAGGAGGAAGACAGAGAGAAGGGGGTCAGAAGAGTACATGGTGAGTTCAACACTCTGATCTTCCTTCTGGTCTCAACCCTGTAGAGTGGGAATTCTGTTAAATTCATAAAGGGAAACAGGGCAGAGAGGTTCCTTCCTTGCTTCCAGTCTGGGACACTGGGAAGAGATCACCTGGAAGCTCCTTGAGGGACCTTCTTGGCAAACCTGGAGGGTGACCACATGAAATAAATTCAGAGATGTGGTCAGGGAGAGTGATGGTCTAATTTGCATCCTCAGTACTTCCTCTGTTCTCCCAAGACATGAATGCAGACCTAAGAGCTGACAAGGCCTACAAAGGCCTGTTGAGATAGGGGACTTACAGAGACTCAGAGGGGTTTGTAATGCCCGTGAGAGCTGAAATGAATGAGGCTGTCATACAAGGAGTCATTGGGTCCAACTGAGCTGAGAGGGAGCATAGACCAAGATGCCTCCCAGCTGCAGCCTCAGCCATAGCCCCTAATGACACCATTGAGGGCTAATCACAAGGAGAACAAGGCACATTGCTGGGGAGCCAAAAGACCCTGCATGGTTTTAAGGACTTTTCCCCCAAGATCTTCAAGGTCATGTACACTTCTTTCTCCCCAGCGCTATCCTGGGGGCCAGGGATGTTGCTGAAATCTAGAGACTAAGTATGTTTAGTGAAAGAGGCCGAGTTTTACCAAAAGAAAGATTTAAACTATTGTATTGATCTAAAGGTTATCCCCTGCTTTTTTGTTTTTCTATAGTGCATAAGAGCTAGTGAGCAAGAATAGATTAGATCTAGGGAAAGCAGAAGTGTAATTTCTCTGCACATGTGAGTTCTGGGGTGGCTTAATCACACCCCTGCTGCACTGGTTCCTTCCTGCCTCCACCCTTACCACTGCTATAGTACACACTCACACAGCAGGCAAAGTGGTCTTTAAAAGTGAGATCTGGTTCTGTCTCCTATCCCAACCTTCTAAAACACTTTCTGTTGGGCACAGAATTAAATACCAGCACCTCACTATGGCATACTCAGCCCCACATGATCTGGGTCCTATCTTCTGTCTGTCACACCTTATACCTTGTCTAAGAAGCTCCAGCACAGTGGCCCCTCTACTCCTTGAACAGGCTATGCTATTTCCCATTGCAAGCTTTTGCACTTGGTGATTATGCTGATGCTTTCCATTTGCCTTTCTATACCCAGTCTTCAGTCTTTCTCATCTTGTTCTGTGTGCCAGTAGGCTGATGGTGTGAATTGCATCGATGAACACTCTTGCTTCCTGACTTCCTGTTGGAATTGGTCAGTGGGAAGCACTACCAGGAGATCAGAGAGAGAGTGAGGAGGAGATATTTATTCAGGGTATTTACCACCGCACGCCTGCTGCTTCCTTGCTGGCTAGTCACCTGAGGACGATTGCATCCCTTTACCAAAGGCCACAGCTCCTATCGGGGTCCTCTCCATCTTTTGGTAGCCATTCCTCCCTTTGTCCCTGCAGGCCAGGGGTGCTCATGGTTCCCCCCACTTTTGGTAGCCCTGGGTTTGGTAGCCCTCGGTAGCTAGTTTCATTAAGCTCTGCCTGCGTATTTGCACACAGTCCCTTTTGAGTGTCTCCTGCTTCGTATTAGGCCTCAGCTGTCACATTGCTCCTTCTGTAGGCTCTCTGCATCCTGGTTCTTTCTCTTCCTTGAGCTCAGCTCAGATGTTACCTTCTGAGGCAGGAGTAAAGGGAGGGAAGAAAGGGCCCCCCCAACTCCTCCTCATCTCCCTGCCCACTCCCATGTCCGGCTTCATGCTTTTCATTGTGGTAGGAATACTTAATGTGAAACCTACCCTCTTAACAAGTTTTTAACTGTGCAACACAGTATTGTTTATGATAGGCACAATACTGTACCACAGATCTCCAGAACTTTCTTATCTCATGTAACTGAAACTTTATACCTGATGAATAGCAACTTCCTATCCCATCCTTCCCTCCCCACAGCCCCTGGGAACCACCATTCTACTCTCTGCTTCTATGTGTTTGACTATTCTGGATACTTTATATAAATAGTGGAATTATGCAATGTTTGTCCTTCTGTGACTCTTGCCTTCACCCTTTTTTTGCTTTTTCCTTTTCTTTTTGTTTTTTTGAGATGGAGTCTTGCTCTCTCTCCCAGGCTGGAATGCAGTGACGTGATCTCGGCTCACTGCAACGTCCGCCTCCCAGGTTCAAGTGATTCTCCTTCCTCAGCCTCCTGAGTAGCTGGGACTACAGGCGCATGCCAACGTGCCTGGCTAATTTTTTTTGTATTTTTAGTAGAGACGAGATTTCACCATATTGGCCAGGCTGGTCTCAAAATCCTGACCTTGTGATCCGCCCGCCTTGGCCTCCCAAAGTGTTGGGATTACAGGCGTGAGCCACTGCGCCCGGCCCCTTCACTCTTTTTAACAACATATTTTTAGTTTCTTGCATTGAAATCATGATAATTTGACACTATTTTTTTTGCCATTGTTTTTTACTTGTCTCTTTTATCTGGACTGTAAGCCAACAATGGAAGGAAATTTGTGTGTTTCACTCACTGCTGTGTCCCCAGTGCCTAGAACAGGGCTTGTACATAGGAAGCAGGAAATAAACTTTTTTTAAAAAGAAATGAATGGGGAGCTGATTTTCCATGCCCTTGAGAAGCCAAGATCTTGAGGCAGGCATATGAGGGGGTGTCAAAAGCAGGTCGGGAGCTCGTCTCACTTCCTTGTACTTTCATTGCCTCAAGGTGCCAACACTGCTTCTCAGGTACCGTTTGTTAACTGAACCACCAGTGCTTAGGAAGTAGAAAGGAAGAAATGAAGTAATTGTGTTTCAGATTGAGCCCTTTTTCTGGAAACATGGAAGAGTGTTCCATACCATCCAGTCTTTCTGTCACTTTTACCTATTTCAGGTGTGTCCAGTCTCAGCTGGGAATGGAAGATGCTTTGCATAGCTTTAAAATCTTCAGGCCCTAGAGTTGGCGATAGTGCAGAAAGAATACCACAGAACTTTTACGCCAGAAAATGGCAGGTGCTCCGAGGGCTATGTTGGAATGCTTGGACTGCATACAAATACCAAGGTGAGTGCCTAGCAGAGTGGTTCTCAACATTAGCCCTAAGTCATAAACTCCTCCAAGGGTTGTTTTCAGGAATCTGTACTTTAAAAAGTTTTAGAGATGCTTCTGGGGCCGGGATGAGGGCCACTGGTCTGACATAAAGAGGATGGGTTCTGCTTAGTTCCGTAAATTCAGGGAGCTAATTATATTGTTTTAAATTTCTTGAACCATTAGCACAGGGCTGATGAGCCAAACACCTTTTATGTTTGAATCAATAGATGTTTCTTCCCATGTCTTTGGGAGTATTTCTCAGTAGCAGTTGGGGTCTTGAAAAGTTGGCATTTGAAGGCTAGTGTTGTTTTTTGTTTATAAAATAAGAAATGGAGATTTGGAAAGCAATTTAGCAATCTTATTTGGCCACAGTGGCATTGAGACCACTCTCTTTCTCCCTTTAAGCCTCATTATAACTCAAGAGTCCATTGCATAAAGCTCTTCTTGTTGTAAAATGAGACCCGCCCCCATCAGGATCCTATAGATAGTTTTGTTTCTTCTTGTTGCTTTCAGTACCCCCATACTATATTTCTGTAAATGGCAACCTTATCAGTGAGTTATACCTTGGCATTGCTGGGTAGGCATTGCTGTCTTCAGGAGGCTTCTTCAGCTCATTTCTTTTTTGTTTGTTGCTCATAAAATAGCAGGCATCTGTGCACCAAGCTGATGTATTCATTGGTCCATGTAATTTTTAGTCCTTGTGTGCACATTTAGGTTGTACAGATTTACAGTAATATTACTACTAGAATTCTATTATATATCTCTTCCATTTATATTATGCCATGAGTTTTTTTTTTGAAGACAGGGTCTTACTTTGTTACCCAGACTGGAATGCAGTGGGATGATGATGGCTCACTGCAGCCTTGACCCTCCCAGGCTCAAGCAATCCTCCCACCCCAGCCCCCTAAGTAAGCTAGAAGTACAGGCGTGCACCACCACGCCCAGCTAATTTTTAAAATTTTTTGTAGAAACAGGGTCTCACTGTGTTGCCCAGGCTGGTATTAAACTGCTGGGCTCAAGCAGTCCTCTTACTTCAGCCTCCCAAAGTGCTAGGGTTAGAGATGTGAGCCACTGCTCCTAGCCCGAGTATTTTTCAGATCAACTTTATTGAGTATAATTTAAATATAATATTAATAAACTAGTGCAAATGATTGTGCAGGTGGTTGAGTTTTTACAAATGCATTCATCTTATAACTACTACCAAAATCAAGATACCAAATACTTTTATTACCCCAGAAAGTTCCCTCATACCCTACTATGGTTAATCTCTCCTTCCATTTTTGGCCCCAGGCAACCACTGATCTGCTTTCTGTCACTACAGATAAGTTTGCATTTTCTAGTATGTCACACAAATGACATCAGACATAGTTATGATTTTGTGTCTCAATTTTTTTGCTCAGCATATTTTCAGATATAAATAATTTTCATTCAGCTCATCTCTTTTTTGCATACCTAATCATTCTACTATTATCACAGCTGCCTTTTTTTTTTTTTTTTGAGACAGAGTCTTGCTCTGTCACCTAGGCTGGAGTACAGTGACATGATCTCAGCTCACTGCACCCTCTGCTCCCCAGGTTCAAGCAATTCTCCTGCCTCAGCCTCCTGAGTAGCTGGGATTATAGGCACATGCCAGCATTCCCAGCTGATTTTTTGTATTTTTAGTAGAGATGGGGTTTTGCCACTTTGGTCAGGCTAGTCTTGAACTCCTGACCTCAGGTAATCTGCCCGCCTTGGCCTCCCAAAGTGCTGGGATTACAGGCATGAGACACTGTGCCCAGCCACCACTACTGCTTTCTTAAACGATATAACTTAAGCTTGGTATGTATATTTCCAACCCTCTATCAGTATTCCTACAAACATACACATACAAGGGAGCCTAGGTGATTTGGTCTGTAAAGATCATCCTTACAAGATACAAAATAAGGTAGCAAAGGGAGGGCAGAGAATGGATTTGGAGGGGCAAAGGGAAAATAATCAGCAGAGGTAGGTAGGTATTTCTGTTTAACAGATGAGAAAACTAGAAAACTCAGAAGGATCCTACAGTTAGTCAGTGGCAAACCAGCATTCCAGCACAACTCTTCTGACTCCAAATCCCATCTCTCATTTCCCTCCAAGAGGGTTTGTTGCTCCATAAAATTTTGAAGGCCATGAGGGCAAAGAAATTTAGGACCTGGAGAAAAGATAATGTTAGTGATGAGGATGATGATGATGATGATGGTGCTGATGGTGATCTTTATGATGATGATGATGGAGGTAATGATGATGATAGTGATGATGAAGATGGTGATGATGGCAGTGATTATGATGGAGATTGTGATGGTGGTACTTTAAAGCAGCAATCCCCAATCTTTTTGGTACTAGGGACCAGTTTTGTAGAAGACAATCTTTCCATGAACCAGTATTGGGGATGGTTTTGGGGTGATTCAAGTGCATTACAGTTATTGTGTACTTTATTTCTATTATTATTACGTTGTAATATATGATCAAGTAATTATATACCTCACCATAATGTAGAATCAGTGGGAGCTCTGAGCTTGTTTTCCTGCCACTAGATGGTCCCATCTGGGAATGATGGGAGATAGTGACACCCAAAGTGTGTTGCTTATGTCCAGTCTACTCCATAATCTTGTTTGGGTTGCTGTCACTGCAGAAAACCCTGCTTCACAATGATAGAAAGTTGGAAATGGAAGCAGGATTTTCAGTGCTTTTAAGGCAGTCTCAGGACATTCCACCTTGACTTTAATCCAAAACATATGGAGATTTAAAGTTGTCTCAAATGTGCTTTTAAGGCCACCACATGCAGTTGTACACTTGAAGGACATCGACTCATTTGCTGCTATAAAGTCTGCCATCAGATGCAGCTTAATTGTCACTTGCCACTCACTGACTTGATATGAGTCTTCAAGCAGATGATTTATTATGGTCTCTGTGCAGTCAAACCTCTCTGCCAATGTTGATCTGTATTTGCAGCCACCACACAGCGCTAGCATCACCACCTTAGGTTATTAGGCATTTGATTCTTCTAAGGAGCGTGCAGCCTGGATCCCTCACATGCGTAGTTGACAATAGGGTTCATGCTTCTATGAGAATCTAATGTCACAGCTGATCTGACAGGAGGCTGGAGCTCAGGTGGTAATATGAGCAATGGGGAGCGGCTGTAAATACAGATGAAGCCTCGCTGGCCTGCCACTCATTTCCTGCTGTGTAGCCTGGTTTCCAACAGGACCAGTACCAGTCCGTGACCTGGGAGTTGGGGACCCCTGCTTTAAAGAACACCCAGACCCAGGGAAAGCTGAAGGTAACAGAAAATAAAACCCCCCTTTCCACAGTGCTTTCACCTGTTTTTTTCTCATTTCATCCTTACTACAATCCTGTGTGATGTGTATTATGGTCATTCCCATTTTAGAGAACTTGAATCCAAAGCAGTTTTTCAACTATCAGCAAGAGAAGCAGGTGATAAACATTTAATCTGCTTTTTATATTCCTAGTATTTGTAAAAATCAGTTCCAAGTATTTTAATGGCATGTTAGGCTTTCAATAAATTTGGTAAAAGTCACCAATTTTTCATGATTAAAAGCAAATTTTGTTCATGCCAAGTTACTGCTAAACTGTTGAGAAGGAATGAATTGAAATATATTAGTTTAGAGGGATTTCAGTTTTATTGTCACTATCATCCTTAGATGGGGAGATGAAGATGCAGATAAAGGCATATAGTAGGTCCCATTTTGATTAAGTATATATTAAACATTCCTTCTTAAGCTATGGTGACCAGCAGGTAGGAAGAGAGAAAGAAGTCAGGGGTTTCTTCCCCCAGCTCTGACCGCTTCCCTCCTTGCTTGGCTGGGGGTTAGGCAGATGGCCACAGATCCTGCTGGCAGCCCCTCTCCCACAGCCATGTCCCTAATGGCCCTGACAAGGTTCCCGTAATATCATCCCTTCTTCTTGCCCCTTAGACTTAGGGGCAATAATTGCTTCCTGCCATTCCTGGTTGCTGGTTGTTTTACCATTCCCTTTACCCTGCTCATTACTAAGCTGATGTTGCTCAGCTCCTCACCACCCTTTTTTATGCCCTGATTTTTGGTACTGGGCTGTGATGTTCCAAAAGACATCCCTCTTTGTCAGCAGGTCTCTGTCAGTTCTGCCAATACAGGGTGCTGCGGGGAGCCTGCAAGACTGGAGGGAGGAGCAGGGACCCATTCCTCCTTTCGCTTGCGCTTACTCTTAGAGTCTGCTCAGCAGCCATCCTTCCCACAGCAGCCTTGGGATGCAGCCTTCTGTGTTTTTCTGGCACTCTCACAGCCGTACTTGTGCTTGCTCTCAAGCACCTGTAACAACCAGGCAGCCCCTCTTCAGAGGCCTCAGGCCCAGATCTGCCGCCCTGCTCTGAGCTTCTGGGTAACAACACTGAGCTCTTCCCTTTGTTCCCTGGCCCGAGTGATGCTAGCCTATCCTTCACAGTTGCTTTTCTGTGTTACTTTTATGATTCCTTTCACATATTCAGATCTCCAACCCCTTTCTTTTTTTCTTTTTGTTGTGAAAAACATAAAATTTACCATCTTAAACTTTTTAAGTGCACAGTTCAGTGGCGTTAAGTAGCTTCACATTGTTGTGCCTCTAATCTCCAGAACTTTTTCATGTTACAAAACTGAAACTCTCTACCCTTGAAATATCTCCCCGTTTCCCATCCCCCAGCCCCTGATGACCACCATTCTGCTCTCTGTCTCTACGAATTGACTACTTTAGATACTTCATATAAAGATCTCCAATCCATTATTTAGGTGTTGAATTTAATTGCCTTATTAAAATAATTGGCACAGTTTTTGTTTTCCTGATTGGACTCTGACTGATCCATCTCTGTAAATAGTCCCTTCTTTAAACAATTTTCAATTAAACTCTTTGAATGTGCCGTCGAATCCCTGCTGGGACCGCAGCTGATACACTATGGAATTAGTGGGGAGGTCAAATGAAGATTAGGTTAAAATAATAAAGATAAAAACCCTTTTAACTAAAAAGCACTATATATTATAATTCATAGTAGTAATAATTTAAATGAGACCGCATCTGAGCTTCCCCTGCCGGGCCTTGAAACACTGCCATCCAGAGAAGAAGAAGAATAAACACAAGAAAGTGGCTGCAATGCCAGAGTTTCAACAGATCCTTTGTGGCTCTAGAACTGGAACTCTGTCCCCTTTTCTAAGAGAAGATATGGGAAATCGGATAAAAATCTTCATATTCGTATTCACAAGTTAATGTGGGAAAGAAGCCAGGATTTCTGTGTCCTTAAGTGATACGGAGAGTCTGGCTCCACCAAGACAAGGCTCTGATCCCAGATGTCCGTCCCCAGCGATTCAGTGACACTTCAACATCCTGACTTCAAATGAAAAATCGGGTTGCTTTTCGAGAGTAGTAAAAGACTGGAAACTCCCTGACCACTCGCCAACTCACAGCCATATCCCTGGCCAGAGATTTTTCTGGCAGAGTGGAGTCCCCTGACCTCTTTAAGAGGAGCACTCCTTTCTGAGGGCTCAGAAGACAATCTGAGGGCCCAGCGTCTTGGCCAGGAGCTGTGAAGAGATGAGTGGAGCATAGGGCAGGGTATGCAGGGAGCGGGTGGTATCATGAGCGGGCCCCTCAGGGAGGGCCGTGGATTATTCAAAAGTGCCCTCGCCAGCTGTGTATTTTGGAGGATATTCACCATCAACCCTGCCAGGAAAGAAGGCCTCACAAAACACCGGGTCTGAGGGAAGGATCAAGGAATTTCTTTTTCAGATATTAATTAAGAAAACCTCAACACCAAGGGCGGCTATTGCTTCCTCCTGAAACTATTTGACTAGCTTGGTCTCTTTGTACTTGGGTGGCTCTAACCATGAGAAAAAGCTCATCTGTGTGAGTTTCGTGGCTCAATGTTATGGGGTACAGACGTGAGCTACTCCTCTAATGTCCAGGAACTGTATCAATCCCAAGAAATGATTTGCAATATCCTGCATGTGTGTGTGTGTTGTTGGGGAGGGATCTGGAACAATTTTCTGGGGCCTGTAAATGTAAAAATGTAATCTGATTGACAAGATGAAGTGCTCCTCCCTGCCTCTTCCCCCATCCCAGAATTGAGAACAACTCTAGATTATGAGGCAGGGTAGGCCAGGGCAATGACTTTCCTCCTGGAATAGCCGGCAGTACCCTGCCTGGCAAGCTTTGCGTATGGTCTTTATAGGAGTAGTTACTAAATTGAACGTATATAAGCAGGCTTCAACTTTTAGGAATCCACAATACATTCCTCCCATCCAGAAGGTTAGCTTGTGATGAGAGATTCTTTTGGGGATCTCAGTGACAGTTTCTTCTGTTTGTGGAACAGCTCTTCCCAAAGAGGTCTTAAAATCAGGGAACAGGCCGGGTGTGGTGGCTCACGCCTGTAATCCCAGCACTTTGGGAGGCCGAGGCGGGCGGATCATGAGGTCAGGAGATCGAGACCATCCTGGCTAACATGGTGAAACCCCGTCTCTACTAAAAATACAAAAAAATTAGCCGGGCATGGTGGCAAGCACCTGTAGCCCCAACTGCTCAGGAGGCTGAGGCAGGAGAATGGCGTGAACCCGGGAGGTGGAGCTTGCAGTGAGCCGAGATCGTGCGGCTGCACTCCAGCCTGGGCGACAGAGAGAGACTCCGTCTCAAACAAACAAACAAACAAACAAACAGAGAACAGAGAATAAGAAACACAAGTTTGTGAGGCTAAGTGCTAGTATTGGTTTTCCCACCAACTCTTTTTTGTCCCAGGTACATCATCCACAAATTCATAGTCTCTCCCCCTCTCTACTACTCAATAAAGTTTTTATGGGGAATTATGATAAAAAATTAGAGGAAGGAAATTTATCATAAACTCAAAGTTGTGGTATTAGTATAGATACATGAAATAGGAGTTGGTCATTTGGTTCCCCTTCCAGGTTATTAGAGGAGAAAAAGAGACAGATTGAGGGAGGAAAAAGAGATGTAGCAGGATATTGTCATTAAGATCATAGCAAAGTAACATGACATACTGTTGGTGAGTAGTTAAGAAAGATAGCTCTGAGTCCCTCACTTTAAGACATGTAATAGAAAGGAGTCAGAAAGTTGCAGGAAGTGAAAGAACTATTCTTTTCATCATTATCCTATTCTTAGTTGGAATTCTTTTCCTCTTCATTTTAGTTATAACCACGGGTCGGCCAGAACATTAAGACAAGAGCACAGGGTTACTGTGTGGGAGCCCTATTTAACTTATTCTAGAATGTACATCTTCCACATCCCAACATCTCTGGGGATCAACGGATGGTGTTGGTCAGGCTCTGTGGAGATACAGTTGTTAATAATGTCATGGCAGTTCACACTGTCATCATGTCAATTGAATTAGATGCACTGTTGATGCTATAGGTGTTGAAGTCAATTGCTGTTTAAAAGATCCTCAAAAACTTATACTATGATTTGACATTAAAATGAAAAATTACCTTATGTGCAAAAAGGCGTAGAAACAGAGCAGCGGGACTTTAATTTGATATTAGTGAAGCAGATATGCATGGTTAGAGCAATGAACACAATAGTGCATAATTTTTGCAAAGTAACAACTGAACTGCTTTCTGGAGCCTACGAGAGGAAGAGCCATCCATCAAGTAGAAGAAACTGTTAGTGAGTTTCACAGAAGGATTGGCCATCACAAGCCCAGCCAAGTGACAGCAGAAACTGCTGGCACATCTTGGATGGATGAAAGAAACGTCAAAGCAATCAGAGGCTTGCATGACTCTGGAGAACTATAGTTAAAGCAGTGTGTCATGTTGTCTAAAGGATGGTGTTGCTCCTGGTGACTCATAAGATAAGGTGTGTCTTAGGATCAATGGAAAATGGTACAAATGTAAGCTTATAACATTCAGGGAGCCACTACCATTTTTAGAGGAAAAGGTAGAAAGACCTAGTGCGTTTTTTGCTGGTGGGCTTAGTCTTTTGAGAATCAGTACAGAGGTTGGCACATGACTGATCAGGGACTGTGAGAGTAGGAGCATCTTGTATGCCTGTCGTGCTACTTGCCCTAATGACTCAGAACAAACAGGAGATAGGACAGGTCTCAAGAGTGTGGAGGAATAGGGCAAGTATCCAGAACCTGTCCTCCTCCTTCTAGACATGTGAATGTGAGATGGACAATGGATTTTTTTTAAAAAAGGGTATGATTCTTTATTTAAAGAAAGAATTTGCAGTTTTGGAATGCTTCTTATAAAACAGCAAAAACTAATCCTAGATTTTAAAAAAGTCTAGCAGTTTCAACACCCTACAACAAATATAAAATGTTTTAAAGTAAATTCAACTAGTACATATTTAATTGTCTCCAAGATTATACCTTTAAATTTACCAAGCATGATTATTTTATGAGTATATTAAATTCTGTATGATGAATTTTTAATGTCCCTAAAATAACAAAATTACTTCAGATTAATAAAAGCACCAGAAACAAATATTGCATATATCTATATTTCTGTCAAATTCCTATTAACAATCAAGACATGAGTAAAAAGAATATTTGCAAGTTTGTGTCCTCATCCATCCCATCCCATCCCCACCTTGGATTTCCTCAGGTGTGGATAAACAGTTCTAGATATTTCAGGTTTTCAATTCTTCAACATGTTTATGATCGTTCTTAATCTGGGCCTCATGGCCAGAGTTCCATGGATAGGCTCCAGGGAACCCGTGTTCCCTTGAAATTATATAAACAATAATTTATATAATTTATAAATTATATTTAAAAAATTCTGGTGGTGGGGGGGAGAGGTATTCTGGTTGTTATATATTTCCTAAAAGTGCCCATATCTTAAAGAATGAAAGCATCCATTAACCACTGTTGAGCATTTTGGATTTGTTGTGACTTGGCCCTTGGCCCCTCCTAGACAGACAATGGGAACTTTTAGCGAGTATTCTGCCTTAACAGGAGGCTGCATCTGGACCCAGCAACAAGGGAGAGGGAGATTCTTGAGCAACAAAACACCCGGGAAATGGCTTTGTGATTCTGTCTTGGTTTCAGGATTTGGCTGCTCCCTGCTCTTCCTCAAAATAAACAAAGAAAAGCCCCTGCATTCCTCTGCCACCCAGGTTCAATCTGGAACTTTGAACTTTTTTTTTTTTTTTTTTAAGTGACAGAAGCCAGGTCCCAATCCTTGAGTTTTCCTCTCCCTCTGGCAGGGTCAGAGATCTCCAGCCTGTGATATGGATAAGATTGGGGGAGGCTTCAGGGGCAGCTATCCAGGCCATTTGCCACTGGTGGTGACTGTTATACTCTAATTTGAAAATACCAAAAAAAAAAAAAGGTCAGGTTGAATGGAGTCTTACTGAGTTCTGTGGAATTCCTCTTCCTCATGGGCCTGGCATGCCTAAACTGATGGTCACCCTCTGAACATCATAGGCTGGGCCATGACTTCACAGTCAAGATGTTTCAGAGTAGCAGGAATCAGCGCTGGAGATGTTTGTTAAAAAATCTCCAATCCTTGTTAAAAACAAGCATTTGTTTTTGGCGGAGAGCTTGTTAAAAACACAGATTCCTCAGATCACCCCCAGAGATTCTGATTCGGTAGGTCTAGGGTAGAATCCTGGAATTGGCTTCTTTAAACCAACATCTCCAGGTGATTTTGAGAAAGGGACTGGAAAAGGTTTTGATATTCCACATGTTGAGAGCCTGGATGAAGAGAAGGACATCTGGGCCCTCAAAGGTTCTGTCTTTCCTGTGTTTATTCTGTTGGGTCTGGGTCCTCTCCTTATCTTCTGGGAATGGCTTAAGAGGGAAGCCCTACCCTCCTGAAAGGGCACTGCGTGCGAGATGAAACATCTGAGCTAAAACCATGACCGAGAATTGTCTGTCGGGGCTGTGCTTTTCCAAGCCCCTGACCCCAGCAAGGCTGTGCTTTGATCTGAAGTAGAGAATGTCCAAAGGTGGAAGTTTCTGTGGGCTTCAGTCTTGGGGGAGGCAGAGTGGTATGGTGGAAGAGCACTAACCTGGGAGTCCTAAGTCATTCATTCATTCATTCACTCAAATACTTGGCTGCTTACCGTGTGCTAAGTACTGTGTTAGGTGCTGGGATTCAAGGGTGAACAAGACACAGTGCATATGCCTTCACGGAACCTTCACACTAATCAAAGTGAAAGACTTTAAAAAATGGTTCTAAAGTTTCTACAGGAGAAGGGATTGGAACTTCAGTCTGGTTTTAAGACAGAAAGGGAATGGCAAAGAGACTTGACTTAAAGGTGATCTTATATTGCAAAATGACTTGTCTCATCTCACATTAACTGTTTATTTGGAGTGGATGATGATGAGGAAGAGCTGATGGAGATTGTTGAGCGGTCAAAGATGCTCCCTCACTGCCCCCTCCTGCAGTCCCGTCACACACAGCATAACACCAAGCCACCCCTTGGTGCCACCATCAGAATAAACAAATCATTATTTAATTCATATAATCAGTCAATTGATTAGTTAATGACAGTTGAAAGTGCTAAGAGGTACACAGCATAGTGGGAGCTCATCAAAGGACACCCAGTCCAGGGCAGGGCATGAGACAGAGATTTCTTAAACAAGTAACTTTTAAACAGAGACCAGATATAACTAGTAAGAATGGGCGTGGAAGGTGGTGAGAGTGTCAAGGCCTGACCAGGGCAACATAAAGGTGAACGTCACAGTGAGTTTAGAGAGAAGCAGCTTCAGATCCTACAGGGTCTTAGGGATTTTTTCCTTACCACTTGCTGCTTTGTGATCTTGAGGAAGTTTCCTAGTTTCCTCATCTGTAAAATGAGGGACAGGCCAGCTCAACAAGGTAGCAGCATGGATTAAAGCTGCTTTGTAGAATGTAGCTGTACAGAAACTGAATTACTGTGAGTGCTCAGTGTCTGCTAGCTCATATTTAATTCACCTAAAAATGATAGAATGAGCCCAGTCGAGATCCCCCTTGGCTTTTCAAAAAACCTCATGGTAGAGGGGAAGGAGGTGAGTCTGTCCTGGTCCTGATGGCTTTGCCTGTTCAGCGTCTTCTCTGGGCTTGGTCAGAGGGAGCATTTCCTCCAGCAGGCTGTCCCACTTCTGGAAGGAAGCTGATTTTTTCATTTTCTGGGTGTGCTACTTCTTTCATTTTCTTTTGTGATTTCTCTCAATGAGTTCTAGCTCCTCCTCCTACTTTTTTTTTTTTTTTTTAAAGTAAGTTTGAGAATAGCAACCCTTGGTTAGATACACATGCATTTTTTATTTATTTTTTTTTTATTTTTTTAAATTTATTTATTATTATTAAACTTCAAGTTGTAGGGTACATGTGCACAATGTGCAGGTTTGTTACATATGTATACTTGTGCCATGTTGGTGTGCTGCACCCATCAACCCGTCATTTACATAAGGTATAACTCCCAATGCAATCCCTCCCCCCTCCCCCCTCCCCATGATAGGCCCCGGTGTGTGATGTTCCCCTTCCCGAGTCCAAGTGATCTCATTGTTCAGTTCCCACCTATGAGTGAGAACATGCGGTGTTTGGTTTTCTGTTCTTGTGATAGTTTGCTAAGAATGATGGTTTCCAGCTGCATCCATGTCCCTACAAAGGACACAAACTCATCCTTTTTTATGGCTGCATAGTATTCCATGGTGTATGTGTGCCACATTTTCTTAATCCAATCTGTCACTGATGGACATTTGAGTTGATTCCAAGTCTTTGCTATTGTGAATAGTGCTGCAATAAACATACGTGTGCATGTGTCTTTATAGCAGCATAATTTATAATCCTTTGGGTATATACCTAGTAATGGGATGGCTGGGTCACATGGTACATCTAGTTCTAGATCCTTGAGGAATCGCCATACTGTTTTCCATAATGGTTGAACTAGTTTACAATCCCACCAACAGTGTAAAAGTGTTCCTATTTCTCCACATCCTCTCCAGCACCTGTTGTTTCCTGACTTTTGAATGATCGCCATTCTAACTGGTGTGAGATGGTATCTCATTGTGGTTTTGATTTGCATTTCTCTGATGGCCAGTGATGATGAGCATTTTTTCATGTGTCTGTTGGCTGTATGAATGTCTTCTTTTGAGAAATGTCTGTTCATATCCTTTGCCCACTTTTTGATGGGGTTGTTTGTTTTTTTCTTGTAAATTTGTTTGAGTTCTTTGTAGGTTCTGGATATTAGCCCTTTGTCAGATGAGTAGATTGCAAAAATTTTCTCCCATTCTGTAGGTTGCCTGTTCACTCTGATGGTATTTTCTTTTGCTGTGCAGAAGCTCTTTAGTTTAATGAGATCCCATTTGTCAATTTTGGCTTTTGCTGCCGTTGCTTTTGGTGTTTTAGACATGAAGTCTTTGCCCATGCCTATGTCCTGAATGGTACTACCTAGGTTTTCCTCTAGGATTTTTATGGTATTAGGTCTAACATTTAAGTCTCTAATCCATCTTGAATTAATTTTCGTATAAGGAGTAAGGAAAGGATCCAGTTTCAGCTTTCTACTTATGGCTAGCCAATTTTCCCAGCACCATTTATTAAATAGGGAATCCTTTCCCCATTTCTTGTTTCTCTCAGGTTTGTCAAAGATCAGATGGCTGTAGATGTGTGGTATTATTTCTGAGGACTCTGTTCTGTTCCATTGGTCTATATCTCTGTTTTGGTACCAGTACCATGCTGTTTTGGTTACTGTAGCCTTGTAGTATAGTTTGAAGTCAGGTAGCGTGATGCCTCCAGCTTTCTTTTTTTGACTTAGGATTGTCTTGGAGATGCGGGCTCTTTTTTGGTTCCATATGAACTTTAAAGCAGTTTTTTCCAATTCTGTGAAGAAGCTCATTGGTAGCTTGATGGGGATGGCATTGAATCTATAAATTACCTTGGGCAGTATGGCCATTTTCACGATATTGATTCTTCCTATCCATGAGCATGGTATGTTCTTCCATTTGTTTGTGTCCTCTTTTATTTCACTGAGCAGTGGTTTGTAGTTCTCCTTGAAGAGGTCCTTTACATCCCTTGTAAGTTGGATTCCTAGGTATTTTATTCTCTTTGAAGCAATTGTGAATGGAAGTTCATTCCTGATTTGGCTCTCTGTTTGACTGTCACTGGTGTATAAGAATGCTTGTGATTTTTGCACATTAATTTTGTATCCTGAGACTTTGCTGAAGTTGCTGATCAGCTTAAGGAGATTTTGGGCTGAGACAATGGGGTTTTCTAAATATACAATCATGTCGTCTGCAAACAGGGACAATTTGACTTCTTCTTTTCCTAACTGAATCCCCTTGATTTCTTTCTCTTGCCTGATTGCCCTAGCCAGAACTTCCAACACTATGTTGAATAGGAGTGGTGAGAGAGGGCATCCCTGTCTTGTGCCAGTTTTCAAAGGGAATTTTTCCAGTTTTTGCCCATTCAGTATGATATTGGCTGTGGGTTTGTCATAAATAGCTCTTATGATTTTGAGGTACGTTCCATCAATACCGAATTTATTGAGCGTTTTTAGCATGAAGGGCTGTTGAATTTTGTCAAAAGCCTTTTCTGCATCTATTGAGATAATGATGTGGTTCTTGTCTTTGGTTCTGTTTATATGCTGGATTATGTTTATTGATTTGCGAATGTTGAACCAGCCTTGCATCCCAGGGATGAAGCCCACTTGATCATGGTGGATAAGCTTTTTGATGTGTTGCTGAATCCGGTTTGCCAGTATTTTATTGAGGATTTTTGCATCGATGTTCTTCAGGGATATTGGTCTAAAATTCTCTTTTTTTGTTGTGTCTCTGCCAGGCTTTGGTATCAGGATGATGTTGGCCTCATAAAATGAGTTAGGGAGGATTCCCTCTTTTTCTATTGATTGGAATAGTTTCAGAAGGAATGGTACCAGCTCCTCCTTGTACCTCTGGTAGAATTCAGCTGTGAATCCATCTGGTCCTGGACTTTTTTTGGTTGGTAGGCTATTAATTATTGCCTCAATTTCAGAGCCTACTATTGGTCTATTCAGGGATTCAACTTCTTCCTGGTTTAGTCTTGGAAGAGTGTAAGTGTCCAGGAAATTATCCATTTCTTCTAGATTTTCCAGTTTATTTGCGTAGAGGTGTTTATAGTATTCTCTGATGGTAGTTTGTATTTCTGTGGGGTCGGTGGTGATATCCCCTTTATCATTTTTAATTGCGTCGATTTGATTCTTCTCTCTTTTCTTCTTTCACATGCATTCTTTATAACAGTAAATCTATATTAATAGAATATGCAGAGATTGATGCATCAACATGACATTTGGTGGTGTCACAGATAAGGAATTGTACCTAACATTTATTTAAATTTCGTATATCAAATTCCATGCGGTTCACAAATGACCAGTGGAGATTCTTTGATGAAATGAAGATCTGTCTGCTCTTCACCCTCACCT
Source organism: Chlorocebus sabaeus (assembly GCF_047675955.1). Classification (NCBI taxonomy): domain Eukaryota; kingdom Metazoa; phylum Chordata; class Mammalia; order Primates; family Cercopithecidae; genus Chlorocebus; species Chlorocebus sabaeus. Next base: position 27,791,941 of record NC_132927.1, read on the forward strand.
CTCTTCATTGTTTCCCTTTTAAAAGTTTGGCAAACACACACATGCAGCATTTCTAAACTGAACCTGGTTGTCTGCCCTAGAGATACTATTTCCAGCACTATAAGAGTTTATATAACACCTCTCTTCCCATGCACAGATGCATTCTTACATTAGCACTTCTCCTTGATTCCATATGTGTTTATAGAAATTTTTTTGAAAGATTTCTTTGACTTAATGAATAAAAGAGGCATAGGAAAAATCTCTGGGGCCCTGGGACCTAATGTTGGCTTAGCCACTTGCTAGCTGTGTGACATTATGTGGGACGAATTTGGCTTCAAGTAACAGAAAACTTGACAAGTGGAGTCTTCCATAAAGAGAGATTTATTTATGTATATTCCATAACAAGAAGGCTGAAAGTAGGAAATTCTGGCTTGATTCAGCCTCAGCTGAACGATGTCCTCCAGGACCAGGTTCCCTGTGTCTTTCCCTTCTACAACCCTCGGCATGTAGCTGTTTTAGCCTCACACTTGTGGCTTTATTGCTACAAGATGCCCACCTCAGCTCCAGAGCTGTGTTTCCTTTAAGGCAGGACAAACAGGGAAGGTTGATATCTCCATATATGCCCCTCTTTACTGAGAAAGCAGATTTTTTTTTTTTTCTTTTTTGAGATGAAGTTTCACTCTTTTCACCCAGGCTGGAGTGCAATGGCATGATCTTGGCTCACTGCATCCTCTCCCTCACAGTTTCAAGTGGTTCTCCTGCCTCAGCCTCCCCAGAAAGCAGAAGATTTTTAAGAAACCCACTCAGCAGATGCCACAGGACAGAACTGTCATGTAGCCACTCCTAGCTGCAAGGGAGATGGGGAGGATATTTAGCTTTTTCACCTTGTGAAGTGGAAAGTAGCATGAGAGGAGGGGTTGGAGCCTGTAGGATTAGTCAATGGGCAGCATCTTCCACAGTGTCCTTGGACAGTTGACATAGTGTTGGATGTCAGTGTCCTGATAAATTGGGGTGGCTTGACCAGACTCTAGATGACCTCTGGGGTTCCTTTAGTTCTAAAGCAGGACTTCTTGGGCCTTAACACATGTACAAATCACCTGGAGATCTTGTTACAATGCAGATTCTGGTGGTAAGGGGTACAGAACATGTATTTCTAATAGGCTCCCAGGTGTTGGTGGTACTGCTGGACCATACTCTGATTCGCAGGGTTCTGAAGGTCTACAAGCCAGCTTAAGACAAACGCCAAACAAATCCCTCAAATTTCCCAATATGACTTATAATTCACAGAAATTTTCTGTCCATCAACACATGTGCACATTCCTATTTTTCATCATCTGAGCTACTTTTTCATCATCTGAGTCTTTGTGTTGAGATTATAAGTAGTTAGGAAGTAGGGAATAGGGAATTACTTCTCTAATTTAATTCTCATAACAACCCTAGATTACTCTCATCTTACCAATAAGGAATTTGAGAATCAGAAACTCAGGGAAGTTGTTATTTTCTTAAGGTCATATAGCTAGAAGATGACAGGGTTTTGATGATAATAACCAAGGTCTCTGATTTCAAAGTCCATGTTTTTTCCCACTTAATCATGCTGACTCTTGCAGAGGTTTGCATGTGAGAGACCACAGAATGAATACAAGATAGGTCCCAGTGAAGTGATGATTGTTACAAACCTGTCCGTGCGAATGTAGCTTGTTACAAACCTGTCCATGCTAGCTAACTCCCTTCACCCCTCCATATCCATTCCCCATCCTTTTCCGTGTCTCCGGGTAGGTGGGGGTGGGGGGGTCTGACCTCTCCCTGGGCTTTGGCCTCTAGTTGGGTCTGGCTAATAGGAATTGCCTACAAGAGACTGTGGAGCATAGAAGAGATAGAGGCTGGGGCATTCATTCCCCACTTTCCAAATGGTTGGGCAGTAGTGGTGTTTCTCTATGTCAAGTCCGCAACTTAGGAGTCCTCTCTGATGGCTCTCAGTGGTGTCTAGTAGTATGGAATAGTTACTCCCTCTCCTTATCCCTTTAAGCCTGGGTGATAACTGCTTCCCCTGTTGCTAGTCCCTGGGTGACTTGCCATCTCTTTTTGGTTCTCTCAACACTGCCCACTCCTCTATAAATAGTCTTTGATTATCATTTTTAGGTGCTGCCTGTTTCCTAATGAGGCCATGACTCACTCACTTATTTCCTAAATATGTTCAGGTAGTGGTAGATACTGTTAAACTCTGTAGAAGGAGGAAGTTGGGAGGCCTCAACAGTCAGAATATGGGGAGAAGTTAGGGCTTCAGCTTGACCTTGACATGTGGGGAGGATTTGCAGAAACAACAGAAAGAGAACATGCCAGAAGAATATCGAGCAGAGCAAAAATTAAAGGAATGTGGGGATCTAACTGCACTTTGGGATCAATAATAGGTTGCCTTCAGTGAAACCAAGTAAAGGTGGTTTATAGGAATAATAATGCTAATGTTATTAAGTGTTTGAGTTAGTGTGTTCTAAGTGCTTTACTTGAACTAACTCATTCCATTTTCAACAGTCCTGTGATCTTGTTTTTGAAGAGGAGAAGGAAGCTGAGGTAGAGAGAGGTTAAGAACTAGTCCCAGGTTAGCCAGCTCCTAAGTGGCCAGGATTTGACCCTTTGTAGTGTGGCTGTGAGCCTGCCCTTTGGCCCACCATACTGTGCTGAAGCATAGACCTCCAGAACCCATTGACTGTTTTGGAGCAGGGATAAACTCTGAAGAAAGTGATATTTAGCAGAGGGGAGCCTGGATGTACTGGATAGAAGGCATTGTGGGGAAAAGCTGGGGGAATCTGCGGCTCTCTCTGCAGAGCATTCAGTTAGCATGCTCCACCTCCCACTAAATGCAAGGGGAAGAGGCCCTCAGCCACATGTCAATCAGATGGGATTTTCAGCTGCAGAATGATGAGGTTTATACATTTGGAAAGGAGAGCCTTATTTCTCATAAAGAGTTGCAGCCTGCAGGTGGCTATTCTGACAGGCTGGAAAGCACAGCCTCTGGCCAGAAGCCAGAAACAGATACTTCAAGGGAGGGGCAAAGGGAACAGGAACTTATGCTGAGTAGGGTGGCTGAAATACATATTTAATAAGCTGTAGGAGGAGTTATAAATATTTATGAAGGGAAAAACATGCACATGCACAATTGAACTTCATGCCTCTCCATGGGTTGTATGTTCAACAAATGGCTGTGTTAGCATGATCTGAGGGTAGAATTTGCAGCCCTCTGGCATCAAAGGTGAAGCATTGGACACAAAAACCCTCAGTGCGCATCCTCTGTAGGCTGGCCAGAACCACTCTGTGGTCAGAAGGAATGCTGGTCAGTTGTGTCAAAGGCACAAAAAGGGAGGGGCAGGGGCAGTCACGGAGTTGGTTGAAATCAGTGGTGGAGCACGCCTTTCCCGAGGACTAGTTTCTGTTTAACCCTTAGGAAAGAAAAGTAAGCGAGGAGGTATAACTAGGCCTGTCCGAACTCCCATCCAATCGCAGCTCGGAACTCAGTTTTCAAGGTTTCTCTGTGGTCCCCTTGGCTAAGAGGGGGCCTGTTCAGTCAGTTGCAGAGCTTAAGAATTTATTTTTATTTCTCAGTTCATCTGCCCTCTTCTGGGTGTGGCTGTGGAAGAGCTGTCTTTCCTTTTCATATGCCCTGGGTCAGAATTCATGTTTCTTTATCTGAGTGGCAAAGAAATGGAAAGGACCAGAGTCAGGATGGCTGGGAGCGACACCTGTTGCCAGGTCCAATTAACAAAAGGGCCTGGAGGCAGTGGCTGCCCCAATCCTGGCAAAGCCCATGTGTCTGCAAGGTCTGTGTTGTCCCTGGATTTTGAGATAGCCCCTTAAGTATTAACATAATTGTTTTTGTTTTTAATTGCTCCGAAATGAATTTCTTTAGCAGCCAAATAGCTCCATTTAGCCAGTTTGTTCTCTTTCTATTTTCCATGCAGGAATGTAGGTTAGGCTGGGCACAGTGGCTCATGCCAGTAATCCCAGCGCTTTGGGAGGCCGTGGCAGGTAGATCACCTGAGGTCAGGAGTGCGAGACCAGCCTGACCAATATGGTGAAACCCCATCTCTACTAAAAATACACAAATTAGCCAGGTGTGGTGGCATGTGCCTGTAATCCCAGATACATGGGAGGCTGGGATAGTAAATTGCTTGAACACCGGAGGTGGAGGTTGCAGTGAGCCAAGATCGCGCCACTACACTCCAGCCTGGGTGACAGAGTGAGACTCTGTCTCAAAACAAACAAACAAAAAAGGAAATGTAGGCTAACTTGAGTTTCCTTTTCCTCATCTCCACAGCATTGGTTGTAACCCCTATTTGACTGTACTGTATGCCTTTGTGTGCATTCCCGTCATGGAGATCACCCAAAAATAGGTGTTCACAAATGCTAGTGGGAATTGCTCCCTCCTATTAATCTACCTTCCTTCCATTTAAAGTCATTATGAAATGATAAGGGTGTTGGACAGAGTCCTCCCTCCTTTCGTCCCCTCCCTCTCCCCTCCCCTTCCATCTCTTCCTTCCTTCCTTCCCACCTTCCATCCTTCCTTCCTTTCTTCCTGCCTTCCTTCTTCTCACTAAAAATTCCAAACAGACATAAAAGTAAAAAGATAGTGAAATATACCATCATCATCATCAAGACTTATCAATGCTCAGCAGCTTGCTATATTTCATTTATTTTTGCTAAAATATTATAAAGCAATCCCAAATATCATATATTTTATATCAAATACTTCAGTGTGCATATCTAAAAAATAATACTTTCCTGGCTGGGTGTGATGGCTCATGCCTGTAATCCTAGTGCTTTGGGAGGCCAAGATGGGAGGATCACTGGAACCCTGGAGTGCAGACCAGCCTGGGCAACATAGTGAGACCATGTCTCTAAAAATAATTTAAAAAATTAGCTGAGTGTGGTGGCACACTGATATGGTTTGGCTGTGTCCCCACCCAAATCTCATCTTGAATTATAGCTCCCATAATCCCCTTATGTTGTGGGAGGAACCCAGTGGGAGATAATTGAATCATGGGCGTGGCAGTTTCCTCCATACTGTTCTCGTGGTAGTGAATAAGACTCATGAGATCTGATGGTTTTATAAGGGGAAACCCCTTTCACTTGGCTCTGATTCTCTTCTCTCTGCTGCCATGATAGTGAGGCGTTCCCCAGTCATGTGGAGCTGTGAGTCCATTAAACCTCTTTCTTTTGCAAATTGCCTAGTCTAGGGTATGTCTTCATCAGCAGCTTAAAAACAGACTAATACACACTTCTAGTCCTAGTTACTTGGAAGACTCAGATGGGAGGATTGCTTAAGCCCAGGAGTCTGAGGATGCAGTGACCTGTGATTATGTCACTGCACTCCAACCTGATCAAGACCCTGTCTCCAAAAAAAGAAAAAAGAAAATATTTTCGTAACATAATGCCATTAGTACACCTAAAAAAATTAACAGTAATTCCTTAATAGTAAGTAATACCCAGACCATAGTCGCATGTATTCAATTGCCAGCACAGTCTTCATTGAAATCAAGATCTAAGCATGGCAAGTAGCACAAGAGAGAACAGCTAGCCAGGGCCCTGTTTGCAGTTCTTAAGAGTAGAGTGCAGGGATTTCTTTGCCTGGTGCACAATGAGTCAGTTTTACTGATAAAGTGCACCCTGACATTTGTGGTTTTGACTGTCTGGAAACAACTCCAAATGTCCATGGCATTTAGCAGTGTCTGCTGAGGCACAGAAGTGAATCCTAGGCACTCCTGAGGCTGTGTCTGGGAGGGAGTGGTTCAGCTAGAGAGTAAACCTAGCTGAGAGCTGGCACTTGGCTCCTCAATGATGCTTTATTCTTCTTTTTTCTTATTCTTCCCTGATTTGGGATTTCACAGACTTGTACAATTGAAAAAAAAGTAGAGTTTTATGTAGGATTATTAATCTTTTATTTTGCTAAGTAAGGACATCAGAAAAAAAATCTTGGCTGGGTGCGATGGCTCATGCCTGTAATCCCAGCACTTTGGGAGCCCGAGGCTGGTGGATCTTCTGAGGTCAGGAGTTCGAGACCAGCCTGGCCAACTTGGTGAAACCCCGTCTCTACTAAACATACCAAAATTAGCCAGCTGTGGTGGTGCATGCCTGTAATCCCAGCTGCTCGGGAGGCTGAGGCAGGAGAATTGCTTGAACCCAGGCGGCAGAAGTTGCAGTGAGCTGAGACTGCACCACTGAACTCTAGCCTGGGTGACAGAAAAAGACTCTATCTCAAAAAAAAAAAAAAAAAAAAAAAAAAAAAAAAAAAAAAATCTATCACCATTATTTCTTAAAAGAAAGGATATTTCAATACTGAAAGGGTAGAACTGACATAATTTCAGAATAATGGAGCATCTATCCCAGGAAATGATTGTTGGCCACCTTATCTTGACGTTATATATGTTCTGTGGTTCTAGTTTTCTTATTTTGTCATGGATTGCTGAACAACATTTTGTCACAGTTTGGTATTTGGGAAGCATTCCGTTCCCAAGATTGCTTAGATAGTAAAACTTGTGCTGTGATAAAAATGTCATTCTCTTTTGAAAAAGTCGAGGAAACTTGTAGTAAAAGTTGAAAATGAAGTTAATTTGTGATGTAGAGATAGGCACAGAGATGCTACGGTTTTGATCTGTGATTTAGGGGCATAATGGGAGCAGGTACAAACATTTCCATATTCTCATATAGGTCTGCAATTAGATCAAGGGATGTCAGGAATTATTCTCTTAAACTTATTAGGCTTCTGATCCAACTTCCTCTTGGCTTCCAAGACTTTCATTGTTCTTGCTCACGTTTCCAAGCCCACATCTCCTCCTTGTCCTGTATTCACAGCCTAATACCAGCATTAAGCGGATGACCCCCACATTTGCATCTCTTGCCCACTCTGCTCTACTGAGCTTCAGCCCAGTGTATCCAGTTGCATTCAACAACAGCTGCATTCAACAACAGGGAACCCTTACTCTGCTTCCTCATTCTGGCTCTTCCTCCTCTCTTCCCCATTGTGCAAACTGGAGACTTGCTCATGCCAGAAACCAGGAGCTCTCCCTGACACATCCATCACCTTCATATTCACCCCTCCAAGACTTTACTTCCAAATATATTTCAATCTATTTACTTCATGCCATTACTATCCCTACCACTCCAGTCTAAATCACTGCTACCTCTTACCTGGGCTTCTACAACAGTTCTTCTTACTCCACCATCTCTACGCTAACCCCACCAGTCCATTCTTCATACAGCCAGAGTGACTTTCTTAAATGGAAATTGTGTCACATTTTACCCCCTGTTTAAAGCTCTGAGGGCATTCGAGATAAAATGAAAAAAAATTAAGAGAGGGTCCAAGGCCCGTGTGGCCTGCCCATTACCCAACTTCAACCTCATCTCAAGCAACTTTCCTTTCCATTTACCCTGCTTGATTGATACATGCTGGACTTTGATTTTCTTGAATACTCAAAACTCTTTTCTAATTAAGAGTAGGGAAGACATGGTGTTTCTTCTACTAGAAAGTCCTTCTCCCCACCCTCTCCGCTGTCTGTCTCTTCCCCCTGTGAGTCGTAAGTTCCCTGAGGATGGACCCTAGACTACCGTGCTCATTAATGAATAACCAATATCTATTCATAACAGCACAGTCCTTGGCAGAGAGTAGGTGCTTGTTAATGAGTGAATGACTATTCCAATTAACACCAAACTTCCTTCATCCCTATAGAAGGGCAGAAAGGAGAGGCTGAATATATTTTAAAAAGAAACAAGGCCATGTTTTTGCTAGGTCAGCCAAATTGATATTGGGTATTCAGGCAAATATTTACCTGTGTAGTTGTAATAGCGGACCTTTCTGTGAAATAAAGTAAATCATATTTAAGTGGGTGCTATGATCAGCCCCATTTTCTCTGCATTACAATAATTGCCAAGGTTTCTATAAAACTCCTGGAAAGGGTGACCCCTCTGTCTTGATACAGTGCTAAATCTGTCCATTTCTGGAGGACAAAGATCTATAATATATCCATTAAAAAAACACTAAGTACTTTATTAGAAAAAACTAAAATCAAATACATGGAAAATGGCCCCATAACTTAAGCCCACACTTTTATTACAGTTTTTAAAGAGAAGAGTCAACATATTTGTAGGACCACTTCCTTTAATAATTTTCAATAAATTAAATAATTTGCACTTTTGCTTAGCAGAAATGAAATGTGTTCTGAGAACTGTAAGCCCACATTGAGATCCCCTTTTACTAACTCCCTTTTAATGTATCATCTCAGTGACTCACATTTAGCACCATATCTTACTGGCTAATTATCTCTACTTTTCAGTTTAGCATCCTACTTCATGCTGAGTCCTTACTTGTATTTTGTGGGTATGATTTATCCCAACTATACTGTAAGCTTCTTGTAAACAGGAGTTCATGTATTTTTCTACTTCTGCATTGTAGTTACCCTGTGTAACAATAGGTAAAGTCATAGAGCAGTGGAAAAAAAAAAAACAACTGACATCTCAGGGGCTTCATTTCCTACTCAATCTGCATGTCCCATATGGGTCCACAGGGGAACTCTGACACATCCATCCCCCTCATAGTCACTCCACTAAGAGTTGTGTTCTCCCAGGGACCCAGGCTAATGAAGGCTTTGTCTTGACACTTCTTTCCCTGACCAAAACAACACTGAGGAGGAAACATGACAAACCCCATAGCTGGATTTTATAGCTCCTGCCAGTGTGTAATACATATCATTCCACATACATGGCATTGGCTAACACAAGTCACACAGCCATGCCTAACCTCAAAACGGGTGGGCAAGTGCAGCTCTGTTGTGTGCCAGGAAAGAAGAGAGTCAAGAATACTGGCAGCTCTGCACTCATGATTCACACTCAGTGCTGCTTGGTTCCAGCTCATGATGGGATTTCTATCATAACTTGTTTCATTGAAGTTTGGAAATGCCTGAAGGAATATGTGTGGGCTCAAGGTAAAGAGAAGACAGTTACTGGTTGAAAAGAAGAAAGTGTGGCTACTGTGTGTTTGTACTCTTTCTTGTTTCAACTTCCTTTCTAAAATCTGGAAGGGAAAGCCCTAAAGAATATTTCAAAATAAAGGACCCACATGAATACCTGCCTTTATGTAGCAAATAGGTGTGCACTGACTAATCATCTGGTATTCCACTTGACAACATTTCTGTCAATGATTTGCATGATTGCAGATGTTGACATGCAGAAAACATTTGCATACTACCTGAACCTGGAACCAAATTACTGGAATGAGTAATTCAGGTGATAGAATTATGATCCAAAGCTGGGATCATGGGCCGGAATAATGGGTTCACTGGAAAGGATAAATGTGTGATGTTTGGGTCTAAAGACCAATTCAGTTACAAAACTACAAGATGGCAGAGCTTTGAATAATAGCATATGGAAAAATCTTCATGATTTTATGTTGACATGAATTGTATTCTTATCTGATGGTGGGATATGGTGGACAAATGAACTAAAGGAATGTCTGTCTGCATGGAAACATGACACCCAGGCCCATGAAGGAGGGGCTCATGAAATCTGCTCAGGCATTGTGCAGGGCCTTGAGCTAAGTTTGGGCCTGTCAGTGCTTGAGGGACCTTGACAGATGAGCCTGCCCAGAGGAGAGTAGTGAGGTTACCAATGGAATGAGAACACTCAAGGAGAAGACGAAGGGGCTGGGCCAGCATACCCTAGAGAATAGAGAGACTGGATTGGGGAAATGTGGGATGGGAAGGGTAGTCTTCACATACTCATAGAGCTACCAGGTAGAAGAGGGAATAAACTTTGTCTCGCTATGGAAGGCAGAACAAGGATAGATCACAGCACTGATTTTGACACGAAGGAGAATAGAACTCTGTGAAGTCTGTGTCTGTGCTTTTCTGTGTTCTAACAGAACTCTGTGAAGTCTCGGTTAAGTTTCTTGTATGTTATGTCACAGAGAAGATTCATGAATCCAAAGACTAGAGTGACGAACTTAATTTACCCAAGACTCAGAGATTTTTCTAAGACTTAGAATCTTCAGTGCTAAAACCAGAAAAATCCCAGGCAAACCTGGAAGAATTGGTCACCCTACCAAAGAAGATTGCTTTTAATGTTATCTAAGGTTTCTGCCCCCTCAGAGATTCTGTGATTTATAAGATAGCTATGTTGATTTTCTCAGAAAAATTTCAGGTAAAGCAATGATTCTTATACAGTACTTTTTGGTTCTCAGTCCCATGCTAATTTAATCACGAAGGACTTTTACATGTATTTTGAGCAATTATTCCACATTTGTGTTTAAGATTTGATCATTGCCAGTAGATTCATGCCCTATAATTGTATCAAATAATCAGGTGAATATTTCCCTGCAAGTCCAAAGTCATTAATTACATAAATGAGCATTTTGAAAATACAGAACTGCACCTTTCTTAGGAAGCTACAGTGGATAATTTGTTTGTTTGAATTGCTGTTATTCTTAAATGAAGCTTTATGAAGGTGAACAGCAGAGCAGCCTGTTCCATCAGAATGAAATTTCACTAGGCTTATACACAATGAAAGAGCTATTTGTGTTCAAGACATCCTAGTAGAAACTTTGTTCCTTTCTTTTAATCATTTATTGTATGTGGGATTCTGGAATAAATTTATTAAATACATCTGCAACCTTGAAGATTTGTTCATTCTTTGAGGTTCAATGTTTGTGTATTTAGGAATAAGACCTTCACAAAGAGGTTTTGTAGTTTTCCCTTGGCATTCTTCTTGGTAATATGCCACCTGCCCATTCTAACTGTTCAACTTCAATACAAGCATGCGATGGTTTATTGAGGTCTGCCAACTTCCCTAAGCCATTTCCCTTATAACACACTTGACAAAACCATGTAATTAGAGTCCTACGAGAAGAGAAGAGTAAGTGGTGAATGGGCTCTATTTTTTTATCTAGTTGGTGATTTATAGAAAAGAGAAAGAGATTCTTCATGTTTCTGCCTTTCCACCTCATTTCAAGAATAGAAATGCATCGAGGTAAGAGTATCATGGCAAGGCTCTTGATGTAGCTTAACGGTAGTGGCAATAAAAAGAGTTTTGACTGAGAGGAAAATAGTGGGAAACCAGCTACTCACTCAAGCCCACTCCACCACATGCTCCCTCCTACTTTGATTTGGCTTCATGCCTTCTGGGAATTTTCCTTGGATCATGCATCTGACTCTTCTCTCTGCTGTCACACAGAATCACTGTCTATTATTGGATCTGTGGTGTTCACTGTAGTTGTTGATGATAGACTTACTATAGGGCCAGGAAAAAAACCATGTTGTTCATGATGAATAAAGCCCAAAATGGATACAGTCTTGGACATTCTACTGCTTAAATTATCAATCATGCAAGAGAGGTATACAACTGTCTTAGCTTCCTGGTTGCCTCCTGGCTGCATCACTCTGTGTGCTGTGGCTATGGTAGCTTCTGAAACTCTAATTGGAAACATAATATAAGCAATGCAGTGTAGGATAGTGACACAACCCCCAGAAGGTCTTATGAAGAAGAGATGCATTTGTTACTAGAATCTGCAACCCCCCTCACAATCTCAGCTATCTGTTTTCACAAGTAACACTCTGGAATCTCAAACTGAGTGTGGAATTGTATACTTTCCTTGTATGGCCTTTCACATGGATTTGAAAAGGAAGTCAGGACTGAGTATTTTTAGTGGACACTGTAATTTTGATCCAGAATATCTTAACTTTTTATGAATTATTCCAATGGTAACTATTGGAAATCCATTGTTCAAGTTCAGAAAAAGGCTCACCAAAGGTAAATAGCATGTGTGCTCATCAATGATAATTAGCTTGCTTTTATTTAGCTATATTCCAGCCATGTTTAAACACCCATAGGAACGTGACTGCCCTTTTCTGGGTTTGCATCTGAAGTTATCTACGTGGATAAAGGTGGATTCCCCCGCCCCTTCCTTCTTGGTACTCATTTTTCCTGGTTTTGATACTTTTCTCACACTATCCACATTGAGGAAAGGTGACTGTCTCCTCAGCATTTTCCTTGATTAGGATGAAGATGATACTTGATTGTAGAATAGAAACCTACCCTCAAGAGAGAAGTTGGGAAAGAGGATTGAGAAATAATTTGCTTGTGCAGGAAAAAGAACATGGAGAGACTTATGAATGTTGGGTCAGAAAACTCACTGTGATGAGAATGAAGTGTATAAAGTAACTCAGCAATGTCAGTGATGCAGGAGAAAGTGGCTGTAGAGTGGGCCGGTGGTGTTGCTCCCGGGACAGACCTTTCCATGGACCCGTCATGCTGGACTGGCACTGTGCACACTGCTGCTCTCGCTGTGCTATCCTACGCTGGATACACCGAGGTCTCAGATCTACTGTAACTGCACTTTTCAAAAAGTAGTGTTTGAAATTTATGGAAATATTAGTAAAATCTGAATGTTGCTGATTGGATTTATACTGCTCATCAAGAAATTCTTCTTTACATATACTCAGGGCATTGCTGAACTGAGATATCACCACCTTTCTGCCCAATCACTTTCTACATCTGCTAGGTTCTCCTGTAGGCTGCCCTGTCAATGTGACGCTCATTGCACATGGCCTTTGTGCCATCCTTCCTGTCACCTTCAGTTTATCCCATGCCTGAATTACAGTATCATGTTATAAATACATCAGAGAGTTCTTGCTTTATTCAAACTGGTATCAAAACAAAATTGTCCACAGGCAGCCAAGCCAAGTTTTTCCTTTACTTGCTTTTGAAAGACTTTATAAAATAATAATATACAGAATTTACAGTTATAAATTTAATTATGCTAGGAGAAATAATCACCAAGTTACTGTTTAGTGCATGACATTTTCCCTCATGACATCAATCAGGTGCCCGAAATAAACAGCTAACAGTAGCCCACCTTTTTTTTCTCTTTTCTTTTCTTTCTTTCTTTCTTTTTTTTTTTTTAAGACAGAGTCTTGCTTTGTCACCCAGGCTGGAGTGCAGTGGCACTATCAGCTCATGGCAGCCTCAGCCTCCTTGGTGATTCTCCTGCCTCAGCCTCCTGAGTAACTGGGATTGGGATTACAGGCACCTGCCACCATGCCTGACTAATTTTGTATTTTTAGTGGAGATGGGGTTTCACCATGTTGGCCAGGCTGGTCTTAAACTCCCGACCTCAGGTCATCTGCCCACCTTGGCCTCCCAAAGTGCTGGAATTACAGGTGTGAGCCACTGCGCCCAGCCTCAGCTCACCTTTTTATTTCCTGTATAAGTTTTGTCTGTCTTTCCTATAGAATTCTCAAGTTCTTAAAACAATTGCATGCTTCATGTGACCTTTTCATTGAACCCACAACATCGCTGTAAGTGCTGTTTTCTCTTAGGCTCTAAAACTTAAAGTAGGGGAATGAGTCTGAGGCAGTCAACACAACTGGGATGCTTCCTTTTAAAAAAATATTCTTACAGACTGCAAAAGATAGGCATCTCATCTCATTTGTATTTAACATCATATGTAATATACATAGATATATAGATATAACTTACACAAAGATAATTCAATATACATGCTTCGAATAATCCTACTGATTGGTTGCCATCTTGCTTAAGTAGTCATTGTAGAGACAGTAAGGTTTCCTTAGCCTCTTTGGCTGTGTGTGTGTGTGTGTGTGTGTGTGTGTGTGTGTAAAGATAAAGAGAAAATACAGCTTTGGGAAGAGACCAGTTTTTCACATAATTATTTAGAAGGTAATGAGCTGGTATATTCCTTAACATAAAGCCATTACTGTGATGTGCTATTCTTTACCACGTCCTAAGATGGTTGTGTTGTAAACTGGGGTTATGGTATACTGACTTCATTATCACTGTTCTTCCTTATAGCTAAATCATTAAGGATAATAATTAGCATTCTTTCCATATATTTGTAGATTACAGATTTAACCTGGGATGTGTTTCCCTTCAGACAAATTGTTTTTGGGTCCACAAAAGAATTTCTTCATTATATATTTTTGAAAATTATCCTGCCTTTTCTTTTTAACAAGCAAATGTTTATCAGATACCTTATTTGTAAAGTCTATAATAAACAGTGGGAGGAGAGAATCTCCGTCTTTAAGGAACTTATTATTTAGTGGAAGAATCTAAAACCCATTAGTTGTGGTGTGCTCATTAAGTTTCCACCTGGGACAAAAATATACATTGCTGATTAATATGCCAAGATGGTATATATTTAGTTAGGTTTAGGTCATATGAAAAGTTTGGTTATACATCCCCACTGGCATATATACACACATACACATTTATTTATATCAATGGCTTTCAAGCATGTTTTCTCTCCTAAAGTGGCTAAGACTCTGGCCTAAGTGAGGGAGAGGCAGGAGTCTTACTGTTGGCCCTCTTTATGCCACCTCCTCTCTTCATGCAAAGTCTTGAGCATGACCTGAAAATTCCTGATTCAGATTGTTTGATATGCAACAATGTGTCTTAGAACATAAATTACTACAAATGTAGTCAATTTCTACAAAGATAACTCAATATACTTGCTTTGAGTAATCCTACTGGTTGGTTGCCATGTTGCTTAAGTAGCCTTGTTTCTAATGGCTTTGCTGTTTTTTCTTAATTCAGTCATTTCACATCATTCACCCTCTTAGTCAACCATATGCAGTTTATAGCTTCACCATAGACATTTTCTATAACCAATTTGTCTTTTTGGCAATACACATCTTGTTGATTTTCTTAGTAAATATCTGGGCCTTATCACTTAGGATCTCATCACTTTTCATCTGAATTATTAGGAGAAACTCTACACTAGCTTTCTGCCTTTATTCTTGAAATTGATAGTGAATTGATTCCCTTCCACTTTATTACCAGAGGGGTATTCCTAAATCATGAGTCATTTTTTGTTCTTCCCTGTTTAAATTTTAGTGATTTGCATGGTCCTGGAGATAAAGTTCAAACCTCCTGACATCGCATACCAATTTGGTCCAGTTCAGCTTATTGAATCTCTGATGAGATCCCCCAGTAATTCAGGAACTAGGTTAGAGATGAGAGTCCTTCCTCCAGCCTTGTCCTCTGCCTTGTCCCTTTATGTGTGTTGAGCTGTTTTCTATTATAGCACCTCAGTACCTAATTGCCTTGGTACAGTCTGTAGCCTGGCACAGCCTTCTGCAAGCTTCAACAATTTTTTTTCCCCATAATTCAGCTTAAGTTTTACTTCCTTTTGAAACATTTCATGATGGTTTCCAGACTAAGATCTCTTCTTCTGTGTTCCCTTTCTCCACTCAAACTATATCCCAAGCATATATTTTTGTTGGAATTCTGTTGCACTGATTTGTAACAATTTTCTGTCTCCTCTCATAAGAATGTGTTTCTTTGATGGCCAGGACTACATCCTGTTCATAGTTGTATTCTCTGTATTATATCATCTATCAAGGCGACTTGCCTAAATATTTTATTTTTAAAAATATGAATTTGAGCCCCTCTTAATATTGAGCCTCTCTGTTCAATTGTGTCCCCATGATTCATATGTTGAATCTCTAACCCTCAATGTGATGATACTTGGAGATGAGGCCTTTGGGAGGTAATTAGGGGTAGATAAGGTCATGAGTATAGGGTCTTCATGATGGGATTAGTACTCAAAGAGACACCAGAACACTCTCTCCCTCTCTTTCTCTGCACACACACTGAGAAAAGGCCATGTGAGGACACAATGAGAAGGTGGCTGTCTGTAAGAAGCCAGGAAGGGAGCTCCCACAAACACCCAATCATGTTGGCACCTGATCTCAGACTTCTAGCCTCCAGCACTATAAGAAAATGAATTTCTGTTGCTTAAGCCTCCCAGTCTATGGTATTTTGTTATGGCAGCCCCAGCAGAATCATACATCCTCAGGGGAAGAACTGCTTGTTTATCATTTTGTTTACTGTCTTTATGTTAGATTTCTAACTCTGGAAAGTATTCCCTTTAGTTCTTTGGTAATTCAACATTTAACAACAGGTTTTTTAAATTTTAAAAAAAGTAATACGTGCTTGATATACAAGATTTGGGATGCACACACACACACACACACACACACACACACACACACTCCCCACAATGAAAACATCACCCATAACCCAACAGAGAATCACTGTTAATATTTGTGTTTGTCTTCTAGTATATATAATAGAGTATGTATTGCGCGCACACACACACACATATTCCACAAAAATAAGATCATACTATACTCCAAAGCAGTAAATATAGCTTACACTTATATACTTGTATGGATGTTCATTTTATATTTAGCATCACAAGGTGCACATTTTGCTATGACAGTAATCACTCTTCTTCAACATTATTTTGGGTATACAATTTTCCATCCAATGAATATATAACTCTACTATAGATGTAATGTTTGGTCTATATTCCTCTGAGATATTTAAACATTTATTAGTTTACTGGTTCCTCCAATCCAAGTGTTTATTACTCCCTCAAAGTTTACTTAGTTTCTTATAGTTCAAATATGGCAACTTTTCACAAGAATCTTAAAAATCATTTATTTATTCATTGATTGATAAATATTTATTAAGTACCCCCTGGGTAGTAGGAACTGTGTTTGTATTTCTTGGGAAATTCAGTAATATATAGCAAGAATCCAGAAAAAATATGTGGTGTTTGTTCCAGTTATTGTGCTTTTAGAAATTTATTGCTAGGAAGTAATTGTATATGCACAAACAGACCTGTGTACTCAGATGTTCACTGAAGCATGGAGAGCAAAGGAATGGCCGTGACCTACATTTCCAACAGTGAGGAAATATCTAAATAATTGTGGCCCATCCATATGGTAGAATGTTTTTCAGCCATTAAAAATGCCCTTCTCAGAGAGTATTTCAGAATGTGGGAATTGCTTAGAATAGAATGTTAAGTGAAAAAAAAAAAAAACAGGTTACAAAATTATGTGTACAACATGTGATCTCTGTTTTATACAAAATAAAGCAGAACAAAAACTATTTATAGAAAATAAAACACCAAAATATGATTTGTTTTCTCTAATAGCTGGATTCCTGATAATTTTTATTTTTTTGTCTATTCCTAATTATCTATGAAAAATATGTATTACCTTTGTGATTAAAAAAATGTTTTGGGCAATTAAACATGTTCGAGATGGTTTATTAATTTCAGAGATATGGAGCACCTTTTACTAGAATTGCTTCATTTTGGTGAAGTGAAATTCTCCAAACATGGATTGAATTCTCACCTTCATAGTGATACCAGGAATGCTTTTGGAGTGTTTTTGATGAAAGGAAGCCCATCAAGGAAGCAGGGGAGACATTGCCTATATACCCTCAACACTTGTTCTTTAAGACTTAGCCTAGCAGTCAACTCTCCTGGCAAGTTTTCTCTGCATCTTATCCTAGCACCACAAATGCAAATCCAGTATACTGTGTTACTATTACACAGTGTTGCTATTGTTTGTTTATTTGCTCTCCTGGATTGTGCTAGAGCCTACCAATGTGCTTGGTTTATAGCATTCAGTAAAATGTTGAGTGCATGAATGAGAAGTGAATGACTAATCCAATGCCAACATTGCTCAATTACCCCTGAAACCCCTAGACCTGAGCAAACCGAAGCCGGTATGTTGGACTTGATGGAGTGATATCAGCCTTGCTTAATAGAGAAGCAACTCAAGCCAGGATATAGGATGGATTGTGTCAGTACAACCTTGGTGGATGTTTTTCATGCACTCCCCCGACATTGTTCTCCCTGGCTGGCTCTTGTATGATTATATTAGCTCTCGCATTTCTGAAGTGAGAATTGTTAAGCAGCAAGGAGGTTGCCTGCTGTGGGGTTCAGCATTCGACATTATTTGGTCCTGAGCTCTGTGATGGAGCTGATCTGTTTCTGTATACTGAACTGTCTTTTTGCGGTGGGTTGGGGGATGCTGCTGGGTTCTCAGACCTCAAAAGCCTAGTAAAAGAACAACCATACAGTAAAAGATATCAGGGAGAGAGGGCATTGTTTCTTATGTGGCAGCACAAAAAATTGGCTCTGGGCTAGAAGGAGGGGCCCTGCTAATAAAGAACTAGGCCTGTGAGGGCTCTGGTGCTCTTCCTGTCATATAAAAATGGAATCCCTGAGCAGACGGCTGGAGCACAGGACTCTTTCTGTTAACTTCAAATTCCATTCCTATGGGGTAGGACTCATTCATAGGAGATGGGTCACATTCTGGCTCACAATGCCATGCCCATGATTCCTGCTGGAATCAGTGGGAGCCATGGGTCCACAAGCTGAGCGCAGTCTGGTTTCCTTTGATAAGGAGTGTAGAGTGTGTATGTGTTTGTGTGTGTGAGTGTGAGTTGTATGTGATAGAGAAAGTGTATGTGTGTCAGGGGATAGAGGGAATGAGAAATATTGAGAATTGGCCTTTTCCAAGAGAAAGGATTAAGAACATCCCTTTCTGTTCTGGGATGGCCCTTTCTTTACTGTCATGAATAGCTCTACTAATAGAAAGAATTAACAAGTACTCCATCTGTCATAAATCCCATTTAATATTCATGCCCGAAATACACTGAGTTCTTGCCCTAATCTGGCTTGCTGACTGTTCCTTCTCAGCCCCAGGGAAAGGATTATTCCGATGGGATCACTTCCAGATATTTGGAGAGAAGGGGGTGGAGGTAGAGAAAATGAAAAGGCTGATTCTGCCTTCCAAGGAGTTTAATGAATGCCACTGCCTTCTAGTCCTTCTAGTCCTGAATTGTCTTGGGGCAAATTGCTCATCGAGTTATCTGAAGCATACCACCTCCTGTTAACAAAGGCCATTTCAGGTCACCATGACTGGCTTCATTTCTGAAGTATCTCTTCCTACCCTGCCTGGGCAATTCTCAACTTCTATTTTGTTTCCTGATAAGGCTGTCTTTTCTGCATAGGATTTGGAAAGACTCTTCTATTTAATATCCAGTTTTACAGACCATTGCCAATAAGCTGTTTAAATTGTCCAGACACATAACTGTAAATATTTTCTGTTTTATATAGGGGCTCTTCCATGAATGGTAGCAGAGAATTCAATATTATGATTTGGCAAAACCTAGTTGACACAGATATGTTGCCAGTACCCTTGGGCAATGCAGGATTCATAAAATGGTGTCTCATGTGTGGCACCCCACTCCCACTTCGAGGTGAACCTTAGTGCCAAGAACTCACTCTCTTAATTGGTATAACTTTATAGCAAATGTTGATATATTATAGGGCAAAAGGCTGCACCTTGTTCTTCTTTAAAATTATTTCAGATATCCTTGTTCCTTTGCTTTTTCATATTAATTTTAGAATTATACTATCAAATTTTAATCAAAATTATTTTGGGTTGGATTGCATTTACTGAATTTATAGATTAATTTGGAGAGTTGGACTTGTCCTTTATAGAGTCTTGAGTCTTCCTATACATGATATTCTCTCCATTTATTTGGTCTTATTTCGTATCTTTCCATAAAGTTTAATAATTTTTCCCATGAATGTCCTGGACATATTATTCTAGTGCATAACTCAGTGCCTGCTGCTATATAGTAGATATCCAATAAATTTTTACTGAATGAATATGTTTTGTTGCTAGTGTGAATGGAATAAGAGTTCAACAAATGTTTGTGTATTGATTTTTTTATCTAGGAACCTTTCTGAAGCATATTTTTCTTTTCTTTTCTTTTCTTTTTTCTTTTTGAGACAGAATTTCACTCTTGTCACCCAGGTTGGAGTGCAGTGGTGCAATCTCGGCTGACTGCAACCTCTGCCTCCCGGGTTCGAGCGACTCTCCTGCCTCAGCCTCCCAAGTAGCTGGGACTACGGGCACGCACTACGACTCCAGGCTAATTTTGTATTTTTAGTAGAGACTAAGTTTCACCATGTTGGCCAGGCTAGTCTCGAACTCCTGACCTCAGGTGATCAGCTCGCCTTGGCCTCCCAAAGTGCTGGGATTACAGGTGTGAGCCACTGTGCCCAGCCCATGTTTTTCTATTCTAATAATATGGTACATTTTCTTGGATTTTCTGTGTATTTAATAATTTGGTCTGAAAAATCAGAGGTTTGTTTTTTATTTCTAATCTTTATGCATTTATTTTTCTTTACTGGCTTACTTTATTTGATATAATCTCCAGTACAATGTTGAATAGAAATGATGATAGAAGTATCCATTTCTTTTCCTGAATTTAATGGGAAATTGAAATCTCACTATAATATGTCTGCTTTCAATAGATGCCTGTTATCAAATTAAGGAAGTTCCCTTGTATTCTAATTTTCTAAGTGTTTTCATATCTTAAAATTATGGATAGGTTTCAAATTTGATTAAATACTTTTAAAAAATATGCTTGATTAGATGTGCTAACATCTTATTTAGTTTTTTGGCATTTGTGTTCACTTGATGTTCATTTTTTGGTCACAGATGCAAATATTGGTGGAAATATAGCATAGTGGTCAATAACGCATGCTCTGAAGTGAGACTGTTCGAGGTTTGAGTTCTTGTTCTATCACTTCTGACTACTAACTTGAGTAAATTACAGACATTCTTTATGACCCAGTTTCCTTATCTCCAAATGGAGTTAATAATAACACCAACCACATAGTTTTGTTTTGTTTTGTTTTTTGGAGAAATTAAATGAAATAATCCAAATAAGCCTGGGCATGGTGGCTCACACCTGTAATCCCATCACTTTGGGAGGCCGAGGCAAGTGGATCACTTGAGGTCAGAAGTTCAAGACCAGCCAGGGCAACATGGCGAAACCATGTCTCCACTAAAAATACAAAAATTAGCCAGACATGATGATGCATACCTGTAATTCCAGCTACTCAGGAAGCTGAGGCAGGAGAACCACTTGAAGCCAGGAGGCAGAGGTTTCAGTGAGCCAAAATCGCGCCACTGCACTCCAACCTGAGCGATAAAGTGAGACTTGGTCTCACAAAAAAAAAAAAAAAAAAAAAAAAAGGAAAAGAATAATCCAAGTAAAACTCTAAAACAGTTCCCAGTGCCTTGTTGAACATTTAATGTATGTCAACTCCATTTTCTTCTTCCTATTACTATTATTTCTCAGACTCCCCTTGTTTAGTTTTGGTGCCAAGGTTATAATAGTACCTAAAGGAAGACTGAGAGATTTCTATTTTACTTTTCAATATAGCTTATATAAAATTAAGATTTTATGTTTATTGAAGTTTTGGTAATACTCAGTAGAAATCATCTGGCTTTAGGAATTTATATGGATAAAATTTGTGGCTAGTCTTTAAAATTATAGACTTACTCATGTTTTTATTTCTTTTTGAGTCAATATTGGCACATTTATTGAAAAATTATAAATAAATTTATTTCTCAAAATGTGGGTTCATAGTATTCACTTAAGATTAGGTTTGAATCCCTAGTTCATCTGAAATGCTGTTCTCTTTTCTACTGCTACCATTGTCTAACTTGTACAATCTCCTTTCCTTAACCTGTCTTACCGAAAAATCATCTATTTGATTTGCCATTTCAGAAAAAGAACTTGGTTTTATTATTCTTGTGTATCGTTTCTTCCCTTATTATTATTATTATTATTATTATTATTATTATTATTTTGAGACAGGGTCTTGCTTTGTCACCCAGACTGGAGCGTAGTGGCACCATCTCGGCTTACTGCAACCAACCTCCACCTTCTGGGCTCAAGTGCTTGATCCTCCCACCTCAGCCTCCTGAGTAGCTGGGACCATAGGTGCATGCCACCATGCTCAACTAACTTTTTATATTTTTGATAGAGATTGGTTTCCACCTTGTTGCCCAGGCTGGTATCGAACTCCCAAGCTCAAGCGATCCACCTGCTTCGGCCTCGCAAAGAGCCCTTATGTTTATTATATGCATCCATCTACTTTCTTCAAGTTCCATCTTTCTCTTTCTAACTTCTTGAATTGAATGCTTAGTTCACCTTATTTCTAGTTCAATGTGATATAGATATACACATATATATACTTTTTACTTTTAATACTGCTTTAGGCATATCATACAAGTTTTGACATCTCATGCTAATAATTTCTATCATGAGTTGTTAACTCACAAGTCATTTGGAAATATTTTCTTTGTGTGGTATCATGGAAATATATTTGATCTTTGTCCTTGATTTTTGACACAGCTCCTGAATCTCTTGTAATTCTCTGAGTGATAGGGGTGATAGGAGCATATATATGTGTGTTTGTGTGTGTGTATGTGTGTGTATATATAGTTGCCCAGGCAGGAGTGCAATGGCATGATCTTGGCTCACTGCAACCTCCACCTCCCGGGTTCAAGCAATTCTTCTGCCTCAGCCTCCTGAGTAACTGGGATTACAGGCATGTGCCACCATGCCCAGCTAATTTTGTACTTTTAGTAGAGACAGGATTTCTCCACATTGGTCAGGCTGGTCTCAAACTTCCAACCTCAAGCGATCCGCCCGCCTCGGCCTCCCAAAGTGCTGGGATTACAGGCATGAGCTACCACGCTAGGCTGATAGGAGCATATTTTGTTCTAATGAAGTGACTCTTGGTTGGGCCCTTAGATCACTTCAATATGGAGACTGGTCACCAACCAGAAGACTTGATTAGAAGCCTGAAACTTTCAGCCCTACCCCTTAACCTCCAGGTAGGAAGAAGGGGCTGGACATTAAGTTAATAATTGATCATTCCTTTGTGATTTAACTTCCATAAAAATTCCTAAACAATGGGATTTGGAGAGCTTCTGGGTTGGTGAATACATCCATATACTGGGAGGGTGGCACATCCCAACTCCACAGGACAGAGGCTCCTGTGCTTGGGACACATCTGGACTTCACTCTATGTACCTGTTCATTTAGCTCATTTGTACCCTTTATAATAAACCAGTAAGTACAAGTAAGGTGCTTTCCTGAGTTCTGTGAGCTGTTCACAACCTGAAGGAGGGGATTATGGGATTCCACGGCCTTGTAGCTAAGTCAGTTGGAGGCATCAGTAATCTGGGAACCTCATACTTGTGACTGATTCGTGGTACTGAGTCCTTTGGTACTAAGCCTTTGGTGTCTGATACTGACTATGGTTAGTTAGTGTCAGAATTGAAGTGAATTGTAGAATACCCAGTTGGTGCCAAGGAATTGTAGAATTGGTTGTGGGTGTGGATAATCCCCTACACATTTGGTATCAGAATCTGTTGATGTCAGGCGGAAAAAGCACCTCTCATTTGGCATGTGTGTTCCAGTATTTGAAAGTTATGTTTTTCTGCTTCATTTCAGAATTCTAAATGTCACATAGGTCAATACTGATTATTATAATTATTTGAATATTCCATGTCATACCAATTTTTGGTCTAGGTGACATTGCCTTCTGACAAAGATGTGTTAAAATCTACCTCTGTGATTTTTTCATTTTTTCGCCTTATAACCTTGCAGCTTTTTGCTTTATATATTTTGAGACCATATTGTTTAGCACAATGGTCAAGGTCATTCTATCTTCCTCAAAAACAATTCCCTTCTCATTTGGTGTGTTTAATACTAATAACTCTGTCTTACATTCCATTTTGTCTGATTGTAATAAGACTCTCCTAGCTTTCTCATTTGGTGTGTTTAATACTAATAACTCCGCCATAAATTCCATTTGGTCTGATTGTAATAAGACTCTCCTAGCTTTCTCATTTGGTGTGTTTAATACTAGTAACTTTGTCATAAATTCCATTTGGTCTGATTGTAATAAGACTCTCCTAGCTTTCTCATTTGGTGTGTTTAATACTAGTAATTCTGTCTTAAATTCCATTTGGTCTGATTGTAATAAGGCTCTCCTAGCTTTCTTGTACTTACTATTTGCCTGGCATATATTTTTTCATTTGTACCTTGTAAATATCATACAGTTGGAATTTCAAAACTTTCAGTCTGAAACTATAGCCAGTGGTTTCAATTTTCTTACAGTTATTACTAGTATATTTGGATCTATTTCTTCCATCTAATTTTCTGTTTTTATGTCATTCTCCTTTCTTTTTGCCCTTTTGGTCCATTTGAGTTTTGTTTTTCCTTTTCTTCTTTTACTAGTTTGGGAGTTATACTTTTTATTTCTATTAGTGATAATCTTTAAATTCTTGTCATTAATACATGTCTAAGTTTAAAGTTAATGTTTCCCAAGCAATGTGAGGACTTCCACTTGTCTGTTCAGCTTTATTGAGTTACACTTGACAAATAAAAATTGTATATGTTTAAGGTGTACAATGCAATGATTTGACATACATATACATTGTGAAACCATCACCAGATTCAAGTGAATTAACATAATTTGTCACCTCAGAGTTACTTTTTTGTGTGCTGAGAACACGAAAAATCTTTTCTCTTAGCAAATGTTAAGTATACCATACAGTATTATTATTAACCATAATCACCATGCTGTACATTAGATTCCCAGAACTTATCCATCAGATAATTTAAAGTTTGTACCCTTTATTTTACCATCTTCCCATTGCCTGCCCAGCCAGCCCCTGGAAATCACCATCTACTGTCTGCTTCTATGAGTTCAACTTTTTAAAGATTCCATGTATAAGTGAGGTCATATGTGAGGTCGTATTTTTCTTTCTGTGTCTGGCTTATTTCACTTAGAATAACCTCCTTTGGGCTTATCCATATTGTTACAAATGGCAAAATTTCCTTCTTTTTTTATATTCGTATATATATATGTGTGTGTGTGTATATCTCTAAAATGAGATATTATATATACATATATGTATATAATGATGCTATATATACATCTATATGGAATTTATGTGGAATAATTTAGATATGCCATTATATATATGGAATCTATATATATATGTGTAATTTATGGATTATTTCACATTTTCTTTATCTATTCATCTGAGAATTTCCACTTTTTAAACTCAACTCCTCTTCCATTTCCATGTTATTAGTGACTACTATTGTCATCTAATTATAACTTCCTCATTAGTTGTCTGAATTATTTTTATGCTTTGTTTACAGTCAATTCTGTTTCTATTTATCATAATATTTACTGATATTTGTGTTCATCATTGCATTGTGCTTTTTACTTCTTTGTTCTGGACTAAATTTCCTTAATGAAGTGTATTTTTAGTAGGTATTTCAGTGAGAGTCTCTGAATGGTAAATTTTCCTTGCCTTTTTCCATAAACATCTTTACTCTCCTCTCTCTTGGAGTTTTGTTGAGTTAGGTGTTGTATTCTAGGTTGACAGTTTTTTTCAAACAATAGTATGAAAATATAATTTGATTTTCCCGTGGGATATTCTGTTGCTAATGGGAAGTCTACTGGGAATCCAGCTGTCATTTTTGTTGTTGTTGTTGTTGGCAGTTTGTTTCTTCTTTTTGTTTGCTTGGGAGATTTTCTCTTGTTTTAGCTATTCTGCAATTTTACCACAATGTGTCTAGTAGTAGATTCATTTTCATTTAGCCTCTTCAGCATTTGGGCACTTTTTCATTCTGAGGAATTACACATTCAGTTCTGGAAAAATCTTAATCATTGTCTTTTCAAATATTACCTCACCCTCATTCTCTCTTTTTTCTCTTTTTGGAGATTTTCATACCGTAGCCTTTATATCTCTTAACTACTTTCATATTTCCCATCTTTTTATTATTCTCTGCTGTATTCTCTATAATTTCTTTAGATCTAGTTCCCATTTATCTAATATTCTCAACTCTGTTTAATCTGCCACATACTTTGAGCTTCTAATTTTATTTTATTATTATTATTATGTTTGAGACAAGCTCTCACTCTGTCGCCCAGGCTAGAGTGCAGTAGCATGATCTCAGCTCACTGGTACTTCAGCCTCCTGGGTTCAAGTGATTGTTATGCCTCAGCCTCCCAAGTAGCTGGGATTGCAGGTGTGCACCATTACGCCCAGTTAATTTTTGTATTTTTGGTAGAGATAGGATCTTGCCATGTTGGCCAGGCTGGTCTTGAACTCATGGCCTCAAGTGATACACCCTCCTCAGCCTCCCAAAGTGCTGGAGTTACAGGTGTGAGCTACAGTGCCTGACCTTGAGCTTCTAATTTTAAGCACTATATTTTTCATTCCTATAAATTTTGCTTTTTAAAAAATCTGTCCTTTTTCATACTTTTATTATAATTTTAACAAAGTTTTAATAATTTTAAATATACATATTTTTTAGTCTGTTTGAGTTCTCTTCTCTCCCAGTACTTGGAATGATAATTCTCTCATGTATTAATTACATCTGCTGGCATTCCATTCCCTCTTGGTCCTTTATTCTTTGTGTGTGTGTGTGTGTGTGTGTGTGTGTATTGTAATACTTTATTTTTAAATAAAGTTCATTATCAGTAGGTTTTTTTTTCCTTATGGGATTTCTGTGTTCTCAGTTGGTTTAAGTGCCCCTCCAAGAAATAGCTTACACATGGTTTCAAGAAAGTTCAATATTTCTTGCTATTGGTTACAGCAGAGAGGACAGAGCTAGCGGCCACTGAAAGACAAATCCCAAGTGAGTGAGGACAAAATGAATGGAGCGAGGACCTAGAGAAGGTGAGAAGCTAAAGGATGAGGAGTCCAGGTATAGTATAACTTTATAAAAAGGAAGAGGAATGTGTCTTTCTTTTCAATAGAAGGAAAGGTAAAACTGTGATGAAAACCGGAAAATTTTGAGTAAAAAACTTGAGAGAGGCCCAAGAAATGATTTATTCTTCTTAGAAATGACAAGAGATGAGTTGTCTTTGCAGGTAAGGCACTCAGATAGTTATGTGTCTGAGGAGACTAATGCTGTTAGAAGTGCCGTAGGGCAACAGGAAAAGTTAGCAGAAAGGATTGTCAAGAAGAAGTGAGGGCCCAGCCAGGATTTAGAGAAAATGGATTTGTGGGATACAATCTATGTGCTTTGGTGATTTTTCCCACACTACTTGGCAGCTATGGATAGAGGGAAGATAAGTATGGGTTTGCCAGATTCATTGATTGACAATCCAGCCATAGGAGGCAGCTTGGGAGTGAGCAATTCTAGGATTCCTGCAAAAGCCCTATTTAAATCATTTCTAATGGATTCCAGGTTGGGTAAGGGGCAAAAGAAGCCAGAAGGACTCTGATGAATGAGGAGACAAGAGAAGAATCTAGAAAATGGAGACTCAGTGAAGGTGAGGACAGATCGACAGGAATGAGAGGGCTGTGGGGTAAGAAGTGAAGGAAGTGAGGTCAGGAAAGGGGATTTTCCAGCTTGAGGTCTTGGGCATGAAATAGTTCTCAGTGCCGAGCATACCAGTAATTATTTGTGGCTCAGTTATTTCCTAGATCCTTGCTATCTGGAAGAAAAGTTAGTGGCTCTGAGCTGCAGTATGGAGTCTCTCAGCTTCAACTTTCTATTGTAAAACGTGAGAATGTCAGCCTTGCAGAACTATTATCCTACTTAAAAAAAGATACATATTAGGTGCTCAGCAATTAAAAAAATCTCTGGGGATTGTGTCTAAAATTATCGTATTCTAAAGCCATGAGGGAGTCTATCAAGGCAAATATTTTAATATCACTTGAGGACTTTGAGCCCCATTTCTTCAAATGCTTGCCCATGATTCCTGGAACCTTTGCTTTCTGGTTGAAGTCTTGGTTTAGCATGTGCAGCAAACAACACAGAACACAGCCACTCCCTGAGAGCATCTCCACCTCCCCTCTCCTCTCCTGTGACTTACGTTTTCCTCAGTGAGCTGGCTGCCACCTCTGCAGCTGCCCTTTGAAGCATTTCTCCAGAGTGGTGACCGTCATTAGCTGTGCTGTGGCTTGGCTGTTCTCCCTGCCAACTGTGGTTATGTCTGCCCTCCCTTTCCGTAGGACGTGCTGGCAGGCTTGGTGCTTTACCAAATCATAGCGGCCTTTGTGGATCTCTGTCAGCATTCCTTTTCTTTTGCTTTCTTTGTCTAGGTTGTTTCTAGAAGGGAGCAGAACTTGGTTGCTGAGTCATCACTGGCTGTGATGTGGGAAGTCAGAACAGTTCTTTACCTTTTCTTTTTATTTGTGATCTCTTCCCTCCAGAATGCTGAGAGTGTTTTGAAGGAGAAGATTCATAGGAAGAAACAAACAAATTTAACTGGGATAATAGATTGGGATGGGACACACTTCCAGTCCAATCTTGCTGTCCACTTGGTGGTAGGGAGGGGTCAGTTCACTGTGCTGTTTCATTGGGACTTACTTTGGCATCCTTATACTGAGTTAAGTTTAGAGAATGCAGTGATGGGATTGCATTAGCCTTCAAAGAGGTGCTTACTTGTGACTGGCCTACTTAGAAAAAATGGAGTGGAAAAAAAAAGGAGTGTTTTGATGCAGAAAGAAAAATAAGGTAGTAGAAGGTAGAAATAGAGAACCATAGTGAAGGACCAAGCAGATGGACTGTATCAGCTCTAAAATGTCCCTGGACTGTGTTCTTCCTGGCCATGTCCTGGATTTTCCATTCTTGCTGACATTTCCAAGTCATAAATCAAGGGGAAATACTCGAAGAGCCTTATGATTTCGTTGAAATATGAGCAGCCAGGACACCCTCTGGGTGGAGTAGGACTTGCAGGTGCTGGAGGTGGGCGGGCAGGACATGAGTTGAACAGCAGGCAGGGATATTGGGCAGGGGTGGCCATTGCCTATGGTATCCAAAATTTCACCTTTTTAAAAGAAACTTTGGGATTTTGGCCTATGAAGGACAACGCAGTGAGTCATTTCTGCTGGGCTGGGATGGGAAATTACTGGTTTTTGGTCTTATGATTCTGAAAGTCTGCAGATGTGCAACCATAAGTCTTTTTTATTCTCCTTTACTCTGCCTTTTAAAAAGTGTACAGTTAACAAAACCCTCCCTATTCTGCCGCAGGTGGATCAAATCCTTTTTCTCTCATTTGACCCCATTATGGTCTTGAGAACTAGCTAGACACTTTTCAGATTAAGAAGCTATGTCTTGCCCAAATTCCTGTCCTCATGACAGGTTTTCCCCAAATCTAGGACTAATTCCTGATCAACTGCTTTACATATTCACATCAGCGGTGGCTTCAGTTCTGTGCATATTCTAACACTTGACATAGATGTTTATCTTATGGACTTTCTTTCTGGAGTCCTTTAAGGACTATTCTTAATTGCTTGATGCCATAGGCTGCGGGTTGTGACTGTGAGAGAGGTACTGTGCTAATCTCTAGACATACATGATTTTGTTTACATTTTATACCCCTGTGAAGCAGGTATTATTATTCTCATTTTGTGGCATAATAAAATGAGGTTTAGTAGTGTTACATAAAGTGACAAGAAGTTGGTAGTGGGTGAGCTAGGATTTGAACCCAGGTCTCTCCTACCTCTAAGCCTAAGTGCCTAACTAGTCTGCTGGAGACTCATTCTGGAGTCCATGCCCCTGTCACCCCTAGATTCTATGTAACGTTTTGTACATGTTTTTCTGGAAGAGGGATCTTGGTCTATATCAGATTTTCAAAGGGCTACGATCCCAACAAAGCTAAGAACACTGTACTCAACTATTAGAGTTGGTGGATCAGTTAGGATGCTCTTGGTTGCAAACAAAGCAGAACTGAACTCAAACTGGCTGTGTCAGTGTTCATGTACAGTTTAATCAGGATTCCTGCTCTGTTGCTCTGTAACAGTCCTGGCTTCATCCTCCTCCATGTATAGACTTTGTCCTCAGGCTTCCCTTATTGATAGCAAAATGCCTGCAACAGTTCCGGGTCCAATGTCTTCACACACAGGTCCAAAAGAAGAGCATTTCTCTTCTCTCTACTGTCCAACAAAACTTGTGGGCTTCATTGTTGGCCATGGGGCCAAGTGAGATCCTGTGCCCCTGTCTTGAGCAGTCACGGGAACTGGGGGATGCCGTGCATGGATTGGCTGCAGTCTGTGTTCCTTGTGCGTTCCTGAATCCATCACAGTCCTAACGAGGATAAGATTACACTGAGTGCCTTAGGCCACTGCAGTGGGGAATAGGGTCATTTTTACCCTATTGACATGGCTGATTGCTAATGGTCAGGGGAGAGGTGAAGTGGATGATGGGCAGGCATCCAACAATACTCACAATAGTTAGTATTCTTCCCGTGGCATCGCAAAGATTTTGCAACAGTCTCCATATCTTAATGGGACAAGACGAAAGCAAATTCAGCTTCTAGGAGGATGCTTTTTGGCATTTCATTGTTCTGTTTGATTTGAAGAGTTTAATATGCTGCCTTTTCCCCATCCCCAATCAGAGTCTATTTAGTGAGGCAAGATGTCCCTACCAACGAGGAGATATTTCCTTTAGATGCAGTTCTAATTAGAACTGCTGCTTCTGAGAAACACTTCCACGGCCTGAGTTATAAACTCCTTTGTTATATTTTCCTCTTGTTTAAGAATGTATAGTCTCAGAATCCAAGGGTGGGTGGAAAGAGGAAGAGCAATTGAAAATGACAATGTGAAAGAAGACAGAAGTCTTTTTTATGAGAACTTAAGCAGAGTGATGACTGCATGTGTCTGAAAATATAATTATCCTCTTTTGTTTGCTTGATAGAGTTTTGATAGATAGAATCTTGACAGCTCTGTTATGAAACGTTAAAGTGTAATTTAGGTTAAAAATCTTAATTATCTTAAATTATAGTCTGAAGTCATGTTCTAGACTTTGATCCTTTTATCATGTGTGACACAGTAGAGGCTGCAGGTGCAGCTAATCCAGCTGCTGTGTTTGCATAAAAGTGAAAAAAGTGGTTGATTGACTCACTGGACACCCCTGGAGGGGATATATGTGCGCATAGAAGGAAACCAGTGGGATTTGCCTTCGCCCGGCAATCCCTAGGTGATGCTGTTAACTTTAGAGCAGAGGAGCATTGTGGGTACTTATATTCATTAGAGAATAAAGCCCAAGTTCCTTAGTGCAACATTCAGGCCCTTAAGGACATGGTCATAAACTACCCTCTCAGGCTCAGGGAGACATATGTGCAGTGAAGAGGGTGTGGGCCTCAGAGTCAGACACTAGACTCCTAACTCCCCCCACTGATTTGCTAAGCAAACTAGGATTTGCTATTTAAGATCTCTAAGCTTCAGTTTCTTCCATTTACCATAAATGCAGAGAAGACACACTGACCTTCCTTGTGGAGTCGAATCACCTTATCACTCCTCTGTACTCTCCCAGGTATCTGCTTCCTCTCTCTGCCTCTCTCTCTTTCTTACATTGTTATTTTTATTTCATGTGGCCTCTCTCTTTCTTTCTCTCTCTCCCCCACCAATCAAGGAGATGGAATGTTCATGAAGCACATGGACTGCATGTCCTCCCCTCCCTTCATCTCCTAGTCTTAGTAGAGCGATTGGTCACATGATTAAGTGCTAGATACAACTTTGCTAAAATGAGTGCTCAACAACATCCTTCATCATCCATTTGACCTTCTTAGCAAATGTCAATTAAAAAATGAAATACCGAAGTGAGTCAGAAGGAGAGCGGGCTGGTTGAGGTAAGACATAGCTTTGTAGAGTAGGTGCTGGAGTTTGACCCAGTGGGTTTAAGTTCTGGCTAAATGATGACCTTGGGCAAGTTACCATTCTGGGCTCAGTTTCCTCTGTAAGATAGGGATGATAATAGACCCTCTTTAGAGGGTTGCTATGAGAAAAAAAATGAGATAATAAAAAATATACTTAGGAGAATGAGCACTTAATTAACATGACCTATTGTTCCCCTAGAAGATTAGTTCTGCCAGGTAAGAACTTGACGGTACACTCATGAAATCTGATGCAAGTCTTATTCTTTCATGAGATGAAAACTGAGCAAGAGCTGAGAAATCCTTTTATGTCTTTCTCCCCACTTTGTCCAAGGTGGGGAATAAGATACGTAGGACTATAGGATATTTCCTGTAGACAACCTGAGCATTACTGAGGGGGGAGAGGGAGTGTGTGAATCTTGTGTCCCAGCCTGACCACATGGCTGCCTATTTCGCCATGTCAGGGGGCTGCCAGCCTCTGAGGTATTGTCCCTTTTGACATCTTCAGAAGCCACCTATCATGAAGACTAAATTCTACATCTGTCTTCTCTAGAAAACAGAGTCAAAAATCAACATATATTAGGCACTTATTGCATAGCTATTATGACATAGATAATCTCATTTAATTCATACAATAATCTCCTAAATTAGTTGCTATCATTATCTGAACCTCACAGAGGGAGACTGAAGAACAAAGCAGTCAAGTACACTGCCCAGGGTATACTGGTTAGAAGTGGTAGAGGCAGAATTCGCATCCACTTCTGGCCCTGCTGCCTCTTCTGCTCATGATATCTGTGCCCCAGGGTTCTAGATGGGACCATGCATCCATGACACCCACAAGGCTGTCCATTCCTACATGGTGCTCTTCTCCTCTGACCTCCTAGTGAATGGTGATAAAGGTTGATGACTATTTGGACTTTAATGTCTGTGGCTATTGTTTCAAAGGGAGAATCATGATTTAAAAGAGGCTTAGGAAGGCTTAATGAATTTAGTTGTCAGAAATATGACTCTCCTAAGGCTTGGGGTGAGTTGAAAGAGAACTCAACAAAAGTCCATCAGCTTGATACAATGTCCTGCTTAGGGCTTGCAGGAGTCCAGTGTAAAGGCAAATAAAAGACCCAGGTGCAAAAATGGGTTGGCATGCACTTCCTTTTTTCCATCAGATGGGGCGTCCTTACTCCTGGTCTTTCCAGATGCTCTTCCCACTCTTCAACGGCTCCTGGCTCAGAAACCCTGTGCACCTGGAAGAAACTGAAAACCAGTTTTTCAATAAACACATTACACAGGCTTATTGTGAACCCCGGGTAGAATCTAGCACTGGAGGGAGAAGAGAACTTGGTAAGTTTTATTACTCTACAGAGCACTCGAACTCTACTTTTTTGAAGAAACACCAGTGGTATTCTGGGGTATCTCTTGTGCCCAGGAAGCTCATGGGAGCATTCACTGCCTCAGTTAGGGGAAATCTCCAGAGAATATTTCTCTCATTTGAAATAGAGATTCTAACTCATGCTTAGAGGATCATTTATACAATATTCTTTTGGGAGCCTGGTTGTTTAACATCTGCTTTGGGGCAGGAGTATTTTTCTTAAAAAAATACTTCATTTCTTTCTTATTAACAGTTGTCTATCCTACAAAGTTGCCATGTGCAAACAGGATCGGTGTTAATAAGGCTGCAAAAGTTATTGTGGAAATCTATCTGGCCTCAGGCCTCTGTATACGGCATGCTAAGACACAGAGAAGAATTACTCAGCCTGGGTGCCAGCTGAGATGCTCTACCCAGCTCTGCCCTGCCTTTTTGGAAGCTTTCTTTGTTTCCTTACTTTTGACATGTGGGATTGTAAATTTGAGAGCTTCCTGAGATGTCAGCCATGAGAAGCCAGATTCTGTGTAATGCTACCTATGTAGACTTCCAGACTTGAAAATAAACAGACATATAAGTATTTGAAAGGCCAAACAAGGAAAACTACGAGCCAAAGAAAGACTGAAACAAGATGTGACAAGTCTCATGTAAATTATTCATAATTCTGTTCTGATTCATAGTGGAGTTAAAATAACCTGTAAGCCCAACACTGCAGCTGGTTAAGAGAGCACTGGTGTGTTTGTTTCCTTCAGTGAGGGCAGGCTGAGTGGAGGCCTGTGGCCAGGAGATCTCTGCAGATAAAAAATGACTCTTCAAGGTCAAATGGCCTGTTGGCTGAGGGTCTCAAAGATTTGGTAATCAGAGTTGGAGTATAACCAAGGAAGAGGCTGAGGAAAATCTGGATAGACCTTTCTGGGGATGGTGGCCCCTTCTCTGCCTTTGCCCCACCCATTGCAGATTGCCTCTGGAAAATGAAGTTCCCACAGCTCTGTTTTTTCTTCAGAGTAGGATTGATGAACTATCTACTTTAAAATTACCTACACCACTTATTAAAATGCACACTTCAGGCCCTATCCCATGAAATCAGGAACTTTGTCCATGCAGCTGAGAAATCTGCTCTTCTAGAAAATACCCCAGATAATTCTTGGTATTAAAAGTTCGAAAATCATTGCTAAAGCCTAATAGGCAAATACTTTCTTGGACTCCGGCATAATCTAAGTTTTTCTTTAATTCAGGGAGAGAAGGATCTGTTATGATCCAGATTGGACATAAATGGACAACAATTTGATGCATCCCAGCATACTTACTCAGTGGTTCAGAAAACGAATTAGCAAGTGTTTAAGCACTTTTGTCATAGGAGAGGAGCTCAATGATGTTTGTTTTGCTTGTTAATTTGTTGTAATGTCACCAGGGAGAGACACTCAGGCCATGTGGCAGGTTCTTGTCCTTAAAGAACTTCTGCTCTGTAAAATCCTGTGAAGTAACATAGAATTAAGTACTAAATTACCTGGTGGAAAGTTAAATACTAGGTAAAAACCAAAGTCTGGCATAATCAGGGGAAGCTTCATGGAGGAGATGGGACGTAAGCTGGATTGTGAAGAATTGGTAGGGTGGGGACCTTGAGAAAGAGGAGAGGAAGTTCCTGGCAAGAGGAAAATGATGTCCAGAGGCCTCAGGTGGGTGTGAGCTTGGGGACTGATGCTGCACCCGGAAGAGCAAGGTGGCTAGTGTGGAGGGGTGATGGGAAGTGGGAAAGGTAGGTTAGATCACGATGGACCTTAGAAACCAGGCAGAGAAATTCAGATAAGAAAAGGGAGCTACTGAAGCTATTGAAGGCTGTGGGGTAGCAAGGATCCCACTGCTCCATAGTCCCAGTCCCCTCAGGGCCAGAGGAGTATCCAACACTGAGTGCCACTAGCTGCTTGTAGGGAAAGTGCTGAGACATCAGACACATCTGGGGAGATTCAGTGTTGGAGGTGGGTGGCCAGGGGCAGATGGGTTAACAGAGGGCAGGCGATTCTGGGGTTACTGGGCACTGGCTGGCAGGGGAAAGGGGCAGCAAGTCAGCCCGGGGTGGCTGTAGCCAGATACAGAGTTGAGTCAAGGTCACGGGCTGTGGAATCTACAGTGGAGAGGGCCAGAGCTTCACAAGCAGGGCAGGAGGCCAAAGCAGACACTGAAGCTAGCAAGTAAGGAAAGACTTGGCACTGTGGAGTCTGAGGAATTAGTCTGATTATCCGTGGTGAAACGAGGCTCATGGGATATGCTCTTTGGAAATTCCAACAAAAAATCAGTGCCAGGCATTAAAGGACCATCTCCCATTGCATGGACAAGGAGCCGTGGGTTATACTTAGATCTGGTTTCCCCACATGGCAGGCTAGCCTGGCCATTCCACACTCTGCCCAGAGCTGCAGTGTAAAGAGGCATTAGACGGTACATGTTGTTGATTTCCAGGAAGTTACACTGCCCTACTTTATGGTGATGCTCATTAGTCTGCAAACCTGTATGCTGAAGAAATCCATGTCATAGAAGGAGAGGATTTTCAAATATTAAGGAGGATTTTTAGGTTACAGCTCAAGAATGGTACAGAGAAACCTTGTATCCTGTGCCAACTCTGTTTGGTGGTGATTGCGTGGAGTGCTGGGGCTAGCCTGGGTTCTGCAGGAAATAGTGTACTGATTGGTTAATGATATGTGCCATGGATGTGTGTATGTGTGGAGTGGAAGGAGGTAAGTGAATGAGTGGATTCCTATTTACCATGTCTGATTTAATCCCAACCTCCTGATCTCACAGGTGAGGAATCGGAAGCCCATAGATATTAAATGTGTTACGGTGGCCATAGGACTCAGGGGTAGATCGGGGAGAAAGGCTGAGACTCCTGGTCTAGTGTTTTTTTTTCCTTTGGATCACACAGGCTTCCAACCCTCCCACTCACCATGGGACTGTCACACTGACTTCATTTTCCCAGTCCCACCCTTGGCTTCTGCAAGACTTTGCATTAGGAAGTTGGCCACAGAACTAATTTGCACAATGGCTAAACTTGTTTCACATGTGATCAGGACTCTTGGGGGAAGGATTCTAGGAAAAGAAATTGCAGATTGATTAAGAATTCCCGAGAGCTGGAAAATGCCATTAGGTAGGGGGATGACAAGAGTTGACTGAGAGAGAGAGGGAGGAAGATTACTGTGGAAAGGTATCATAAGGGAAGCAGCAGTAGATTGTCACTACTTTTACAGAATTGAAGATGCACAAATTGAAGTTGGAGACTGTGGCTGCACAAAATGCAGAGTGGGAAAGAGAGAGCCTAATGTTTATTTTACAGTGCTGGGAGAGGTAACGTGGGGTTTTGGAAGGCATATGGACAATGGGGTCACCCAAAGCCTGGCTCTGCTGAAACAAAGTAGGCCCACAATAAATGTTAGCCAAAAAAGCCAGCTGTGCTTTCAGCGTTTCATCCTCCCAACTCCACCTTGAGAGTGGATATGATTAGCCCGATCTTTACTAAAATAGGAAGTGACTGTGGTCTCAGAATGGCTAACAAACTCATCCAGGTATGCAAGTGGCTGATCACATTACAGATTCCAAATCCCATTCTCTTTTCCCTGGTAGTAAGAATGTCTCCTGAGCGTACCTACTATTTAAGAGAACGAAAAGTGTTTTCTCTTTCTGCTTATTACCTTGCTCTTGGGTGGAAAACAACCAGCTTCTAGTCTATGGCACAGGAATCTAACTTTATTCTGAATTCCTAGAGTAGAAATTAGCTCTGTTTGTTGTTCTTGAGTTGTATGCATGTTTTATTGAGGAATTAACTTCATAACAAAAGAGTATGATTGGAACTTTTATAATTGCACCTGTTACTTCTATTATTGAACTTCTCTCCCTCCCCTGTTTTATTGCTAAAAGAATCAGTGATAAATTATTTGTTTGGAGAAATGTGCAGCCTGCTGAGTCCAGACTGCTCTCATATGCTTTTGGTATCTTGAGACATAAAATGTTGTTATTTGAATCTGTTTAAAGGAACTTCCAGCACATGCCCAGGCAGGGCCTCAGGGTGGGCGGAGCTCAGGTCCACTGCTGGCTCCAGCAGGCTAATCACAGGGCAACGTGGTTCCCATCTTACTACCAGCTTCAGAAATTAAACCTACACTTCTGGGGCCTGGTAGAAAACCACTGAGTCTTCTGCCAAGCAGGAGCTGTGCCCTCAGGGACCATCTGCAGAGATAGTGTGGCCAATTATGGGCATTCAAAGCAAGCCAACTGGTTTAAGCCATCTTTCCCTGCCAGTGTTGGCTGCTGGCAACAAACTCAGAATCTGGAGGATGCTGGGAGAAGATCATCCCTGAGGCCTCTCTTCACTCTCACAACTGCTCTATCTCTAATTTAATGTAGTCTGAGAGTCTCACAACCACACCATGAGCCATAGAGCATCCGTCAATCTCATTGAACACATGAGGAGACCAGGACCCAGTCTCCTTGATCCTTAACAATGAAATGGAAACCCAGCTTTTACATTTCTTTAGAAATAATTATTTAAATGAAAAAAATTACATTATGCTGCTTCTTTCCGAAGAGAGATCATTATAACACGAGTGAAAAATAAAGAAATTTTTAATACTTCTCTGCTTCCTTTTTAGGAGGGGAAGACAGCAAAATTATGACAACCAAAAAAACTTAACTAAATGATGTTTCAACAGCTCCTACTGTCTTGCTTAAAAGACTTTGCAAGTGTTACATATTTTTGCTTTTAAAACACTGAATCTAAAAGTCTTTGCTATTATGATTTTTAAAATTCTTATATACATATTTATTGGGAAATAAGCTGACAGTAAAGAGCTTAGAAATTGCTATGAAAGTAGAAAACAAATGCCATCCTAAAGTAAAAATTCAGAAATAACTATTTACTTTCCTACACTTCTTCAGGTTTTTCTTTTCTATGCCTACATATGTTTTTTTTAAACAAAATTAAGATTTTGCTGCATACAGTTTGGAGTCCTATATTTTTTTCCACTGGAGATTATATCATCCTATTTTTGTAATATTAAGATTCAAATGTATTATTATTTTTTGAACTGCAAACAAAAATTGTATTATGTATAGTATATAACATGTTTTAGATAGATGTATATTATTGAATAATTAAATCAAATTAACATTTCTATCACCTCACACACTTATTATTTTTGTGTGGTGAAAACACTTGAAATCTACTCTCTGAGCAACTTTCAGTTATACAATTCATTATTATTAAGAATAGTCACTATGCTGTATCAAATACATTATTTTTAATGGCTGTGTAATATTTTACCGTTCCTTTCTTGAAACATTTTCTTCTTGGATGCTGGGACATTTCTCTCTTGGTTCTCCTCCTTAGAATCTTCTAAGTCTTTTTTGCAGAATCTCTTCATCTCTCCCCAGCCTCTAATAGCAGGAGGTGCCTCAGAACTCAATCCTAAGGCCTCAGACCTCTCCTCTTCCTTCTCTATCTGTGTTCACTTGCCAGGAGTGCCCATCAAGCACCATGGCCTCAAATACCATCCACCCATCCCCATCAACTCCTAGATTCTATCTCCAGCCTCACCTTCCCCCCGAATACTGCCTATTTGACATCTGCACTGAGATGATCAATGACATACTAAACTTACTATGTCTTAAGCTAAACTTCTAATGAACCTGCACTCCAGGTTCCCCTTCTCAGTAAATGGCAACTTCATCCTTGACCTCAAACCTTCAGGCCTCAAACCTCATCTGAGGTCTTCTCTGACTCTTTTCTCTTACATCACACATTCAGTCCTTCACAAAACCTGCCAGTCTTGCCCTTTGAGTCGTTCCAGAATCAGATGCGATTCCCATCTCACCTCACCTTCCCTGCAGCCGCACTGGCCCAAGCCATCTTCATCTCTTGGTTGGATAATTTCAGGAGCCCCCTGATGGGTCTTCACCTGGATTCCATCCTGGTCCCATGACAGTTTATACTCAACACAGTAACCAAATAATGTTATGGATCTGCTCAAACCCTCAAAGGCATTGCAATGTCACTGCCAGTAAGTGCCTCTATCTCCCATTGCTGCCTCTATCCCACACCCCTCTGGCCCTTATCCACTCTGCTCCGGCCACATCGGTGTCCAGCTTCCTCTCCCTTTGGAACTTTACTTTGCTGTGTCCTGACCTGATATGTTCTGTCCCCAAATGCCTGCCTATCTTGTTCCCTCCTTGCTTCAGGTTCCTGTTCAAATACCATCTTACCTGTGAAACTCTCTACATAGTCTTTATAAAGAGCAGTCTCTCCACCCAATATTCCTTTCCCTGCAATCTTACCTATTTTAATTTTTCTGCATCTTGCTTTTTCTGTGTGGCATATATATTCATTTCCTAGGGCTGCCATAACCATGTACTACAGAGTGGGTGGCCTCAAACAACAGAAATTTATTCTCACCCTGTTCTGGAGGTCAGAAGTCCAGAATGAAAATGTCAGCAGTGTTGGTTCCTTCTGAGGGTTCAGAGGGAGAATGAATGTGTTCCACACCTCTCTCCTAGCTTCTTGTAAATGGCTCACAAACCTTGGCATTCCATAGCTTGTGGATGTATCACTCCAGTGTCTGCCTCCATCTTCACATGGCCATGTTCCCTCTGTGTCTCTCTTTTAGAAGAATACCAGCCATACTGAATGAAGTAAGAGCTATTCTACTCTAGCATGACCAATTTAATCAATAACTAGTTACATCCGCATTAATCTTATTTCCAAATAAGTTAACTTTCTGAGATCCTGGGGGTTGGACTTCAACACATCATTTTTGGAGGATCCATTCAACCCATAACAGCATACAAAGTATTTACTGGTTGATTTTTTTAGTACCTGTCTTTACCCACAAAAACATAAGCTATTTCTGTTCACTGATGTATCCTCCATGACTAGAATACTTGGTACAGAGTAAGCATTCAATAAATACTTTTTAAATGAATGAATAACTATGGAAATCCCATTTTCTAATCTTTTCTAAACACCTTGCTAATGTAAATACTGGTATAGTGAAAGTTTTTATGCATAATTATTCACTTGCATCTTCCCTATCATCCCTGCATGAATAGGGAAATCCTATTCATTCAGATGTTGCTCAAATGGAATTTGTGGTCACTTGAAGGAAAGGGTGACCTGGTTCATGTTTGCTAACTGTTTGTTAAGCAAATTAAGAGTGGAGTCAGTTTTAGTGGGCAGTAACTCAAATCCTAAAGATTATGTGTGGTTATATAACCTTTTTTCCTATTTAAGAATTGGTTTGCCTTTTTCCCAAGTTTTTGCATAACTTCATAGTTATATTTAATGGCCAGTATAAGAAAGTCTTATTTCATGATCTGTTAAGATTGGGCATTTAGTTTGTTTCTGATTTGGGAGTATTATAAATAATGTTGTAATGTCTATTTTCAAATATGTATTTTTTCCCCTCACGTCAGTATTTTCTCTTTAGTGTAAACTCTTAGGAATCAAAGACTCTCAAAATGTCCAAGCGATTAAATATCTTTATGGTGTTTGATACATATACTTCCCTCATTTGAATCACATGGGCCGAAGGGTATATCCATACATTTTTTAAAAAGACATTTTACTTACACCTTCATCTTTTAAGAAAAATGGCCCCCCAACTCTTTTTGCCAGTATTGTTATAATCATTAATTGGTTCATGTTCATTCTTTCTTAGGGAATGGAGCTTCCTGTTAACTGGGTACCACCTGCAGGACCTGGGCCAGGCTCAAAGCTGAAGGCAACTCTGTGTGGGCTGGCTATAAGGGAGCCAATCACCCTTGGGAGGTTGGCAGAGACTGTGCCCATTAAATCCCTCTATATCGTACAGTGCTAAATGGCCCAGTCAAATCCTCTATTTAGAAGAATATATATCAGATGATTAAAGAGAAAGCTGAAGACTCAGCTTTAGGCTGTTGTTTTTCTGGAGCAATAGTGAGCAAATATCACTGGTCATTTATGATGCTGGCTGCACATTTTAATGGGTAAACCAATATCCTTGAATACCTATGCTGCTGATGAATAATGCCTCCTTTTGCTGGCCTTTCCCATGGTTCTTTGAAATAAACTTTTATGTTGGTTAACGATTTGTGCATATTACTTCCTTTTAACCCTGAAGGAATGACTAGTAGAGCCAGTACAGTAGTGCTTTACAGAAGGGAGTACCCCTTGATAATCCTGCCGCTGGTAATGCCTATAAGCAGCTGGGTCCCAAATTCACCAATTCTGAGAGTTGTCACTAAAACCTTTTTTTGTTTTTTTTGGTGGGGGGGGGTCAGGTTCAACATGATGTTGATTTTTTTGGTTATTAGTTAGAAGAATTGAGTACTTAAATGGTCCTTGCTTATTTTAAACCAAGTTCACTAACAGAGAAACTGGCCTCTGGAAAATTGGCCTTTAGTGTTGAGTGCTAACTAATGTTCTTCATTCACTGGGGGAATTCATCTCATATTGACTTCAAATTATTCAACAATGAAATCATAGATTTACTGTAGACACAATAGTCCTCAAGCTTATAGAATTTGGGAGCTCCTATTCTCTACTTGAGCCTATCATTTTGTTTCTGTCATTCGCATATGTACAAGTCATGGCTAACTTGATTGCTTTAGTGTTTTCCCAGGTAATACTGACTCCAATCCAGAAGATAGTCATCAGTTAAGTAAATAAAACAGGAACAGAACATTGGTACTTACAGTAGGCATGATTTTAAGATAAACCCCTATGAGTCATACCCTGGTATAATCTCCTCCCCTTGAGTGTTGTTGGAGCTAATGAGTTGCA
Source organism: Chlorocebus sabaeus (assembly GCF_047675955.1). NCBI lineage: Eukaryota > Metazoa > Chordata > Mammalia > Primates > Cercopithecidae > Chlorocebus > Chlorocebus sabaeus. The sequence goes on from NC_132927.1 coordinate 27,833,443, forward strand.
TTTAGTCAACAGAATATGGCAAAGATGGTGGGATCGTCACCCCCGTGGTTTTGTTATCGCTATGTAAACTGCCATTATAACAGACTGGAAGGATTGATTCTCTTTTTGGCCTTGAAGTAGTGAGGTACCACATGGCAAGAAACTGTGGGCAGCCTCCTGAGTCTGAGAGTGGCTCCTGGCTGAGAGCCAGCAAGAAAACAGGAACCTCAGTCCTCCAGCTTCAAGGAAGTGAACTCTTTGAAATCCCAAACTCCAGACTTCAGAAAAGAATGCAGCTGTGTCAACACCTAGATTGCAGCCTTGTGGGACCCTGAGCAGGGTACCCAGTTAGGCTGTGCCTCAACTCCTCACCTATAGAAACTGAGATGATAAATGGGTGTTGTTTTTAAAACAACACTAAAAACACTAAACTGGTGATGTGTTATGAAATGACAGAAATTTAATACAGTTTCTGTATTCAGGGTGGAGTGTAAGAGAGTGTGTTTAAATCTCAGCTTTACTCCTTATTAGTTGTACAACCGTGGCAAATTACTTAACCCTTCTGAATCTGTTACCTTTATGGTAAAATAGGAATAAAAATTATACCTATTTTAGGATGATGAAGAGGGAATGAAATGGTACACGTGAGTCACTTAACGTGGTACCTGACACATAGTAACTTCTCAATACATGTTTTTCATTGTCATCAGAGGTTGGACATTTTAAATTCCGTAATTCTAAATGTTTTCATTATTTTTTCCAGGTAGCTCATGTTTTGAAGATTTTCATTTATCATATTACCTGAATTATTTATTAAGTAATCATTCATTTTCATTTCCCCATCTTTTTTCTTTTCTTTTCTTTTCTTTTTTTGAGATGGTATCTTGCTTTGTCACCCAGGCTGGAGTGCAGTGGTGCAATCTTGGCTCCTGAGTATCTGACAATGCAGGTACATGATACCATGCCCAGATAAATTTTTTGTGTTTTTTTAGTAGAGACAGGGTTTCACCATGTTGCCCAGGCTGGTCTTGAACTCTTGACCTCAAGTGATCCACCTGCCTTGGCCTCCCAAAGTGCTGCGATTACAGGCATGAGCCACTACACCCAGCCCTCCCATCTATTTCTAATTCATGACCTAGCTTCTGATTAGCTTGGGGTATTCTTAATAGATTAACTGTAATTCATGTAGTTTGGCTAAAAGCAGACATTTAGTGTTATAGTTAGTAGGATTTCCCTTAACTTTTGAAACATAAGAAATGAATTGTTGAACTTTGCCAGACTACCATTTGGAACCACAATATTCGCTCACTGATGGTAAATAGGCATTGGGTGACTTTCTGCAGCTAAGCAAAGCAATCACGATTTGCCTTTATATGCCAGCATATTTGCACAGGTATTGCTGGATGGGTGAGAATGGCTGAAAAGAAAATTGTTAGTTCAACTGAAGGAAGGAAGTGCCCAGAAAGAAAAAGAAGATAAAATATTAACATTTAGGTACTTAATGGCTAGGAATTAACTTATGAATCACAACAGTTTTAGGAATTGTTGTGTAATATCAGTATTTAAATTATGGTAAAATGAATAAATATGCTTAATTTATATTGTGTTTATATTAAAATGCTCTTATATTTTGTATATAATAAAATAAGAGCATTTTAATGTAAAATTATAATGTTCGAAGTATGATTGCTATTCTTTCATTAGTGCTTTATTTCCTCTTTGCATATTATCTAAAACACTGCATTTTGTTGTATTATTAATATCAAGGCCTAATGTATTCAGTTTCTAGATTAACACTTTTCAAGTTGATTACAGACTTGATAGGGAATTACGTTTATTTAATAGAAGTTTCTTTTGTACAATCTTAGCTGAAATTCTGAGAAACAAGACAAAGCTATATTATAAGGAACCAGTTCATCTGCTGTAAAAGTACATTGAAACATTTTAAAGTGCAAAAAAACAAAATACCGTTTAAGAAGTATGTCTGAAAAGTTAATGTTAAATAAATTAGATTTTCCAGGTTATACTCTGTATATGCCCTAAAAAAGTTCTGCAATACAACACACAGAAAACATACACATACTCACATAACAGATACATAATACATAAAACACCCACAGTGCACACACGCAAAACACAAATGGCAACCCCTATAAGCATATTAAGGTCTCTGAGAAGTCCTACAATAGAGACCTACTGAACTTTGTTTAATCATGTGCTTCTCCAATCGATCTCAGAATCCTTCCTCCACCATCACAGGTAACCCTGATTCCTGATGACTTTGTGTTCCTTGGAACATACTTTATGAATGACGGCTCTATGAGATTTTTCCAAGGAAAACCATTACATAGGATAAGTATAAGATGCCCTCAACATTTATAGGTAAAAAACAGATACCACCATTAAAATAACTCATATATCAGAAACAAAACAACACTTCCAAATTATGTAAAGAACATTGAGGATTCTTGCAGGGACTGAAAATCTTTATTTCCTTCTGGAGGCCAGGTTCTTTCTTTTGGTGTTATGTACAGATAAAGCCGGGTCTATCTGCAGGTAATCACAGTGCTGCTGTTCTCTGTTCACGTTGGTAGAGAGATGTGGTTGGGAAGTAAAAGGTGGTCATCTTCCTGCAAAATGAGTCATTAACCCAAGGGTGAAAGCTGTGTCTCCCCTACAAGTTCTATCAGCATCCTTTGACTTGACAGCACAATTGGGAGCCTTATCCTTTCTGCATTCCTGACACAGAGAACCAAAGGCCACTCCTCAACTTGCACCCCTCTCTCTGTTTATTCCATAAAGAATTAAAAAGGGGCCGGGCGCGGTGGCTCAAGCCTGTAATCCCAGCACTTTGGGAGGCCGAGGCGGGCGGATCACGAGGTCAGAAGATCGAGACCATCCTGGCTAACACGGTGAAACCCCGTCTCTACTAAAACTACAAAAAAACTAGCCGGGCGAGGTGGCGGGCGCCTGTAGTCCCAGCTACTCAGGAGGCTGAGGCAGGAGAATGGCATGAACCCGGGAGGCGGAGCTTGCAGTGAGCTGAGATCCGGCCACTGCACTCCAGCCTGGGCGACAGAGCGAGACTCCGTCTCAAAAAAAAAAAAAAAAAAAGAATTGGAATGTATTTCCACACTTTAAGACTGTATGGTGGGGCATTTGGAGGGTGCTTACTCTGACAATTAAAAGGATTTTATCTTCATAAGGAAACTGACATTTGCTGTCAGGATGCCAGACCACAATTCTATAGAAGCTTTGCTCTTTTTTTATGATCGATATGGTTTGGCTGTGTGTCTCCACCCAAATCTCATGTTGGATTGTAATCCCCATATGTCAGGGGATGCTCCTGGTGGGAGGAAATTGGATCATGGGGGTGGATTTCCTCTTTGATGTTTTTGTGATAGTGAGTGAGTTCTCATGACATCTGATGGTTTAAAAGTGTGTGACACTTCCCCCTTTGCTCTCTCTGTCTCTCCTGCTCTGTCATGGTAAGATGTGCTTGCTTCCCCTGCGTCTTCCACCATGATTGTAAGTTTCCTGAGGCCTCCCAACTATGCTTCCTGTCCAGCATGTGGAACTGTGAGTCAATTAAACCTCTTTTCTGCATAAATTTCCCAGTCTCAGGTAGTTCTGTATAGCAATGTGAGAACGGACTAATACAGAAAATTTTTATCAGGAGGAGAACTGCATGAATCCAGGAGGCAGAGATTGCAGTGAGCTGAGATCGCGCCATTGCACTCCAGCCTGAGCAACAGGAGTGAAACTCCATCTCAGAAAAAAAAAAGAAAGAAAGAAAGAAAGAAAAGAAAGACCCATTTTCTGGCAAGAAATTCAAGCTTGCTGCAAAAATGTGCATAAATAAAGAGGAGCTGAATGTTAATAGCCAAGGCAATGGGGAAAATGTCTCCAGGGGATTTCAGAGACCTTCAAGACAGCCCTTCCCATTGCAGGCCTGAAAGCCTAGGAGGGAAAAATGGTTTAATGGACCAGGCCCAGGACCCTCCTGCTCTATGCAGCCTTGGGACATGGCACCCTGTTTCCCTGCTGCTCCAGCTCCAGCTGTGGCTAAAAGGGGCCAAGGTACAACTCAGGCTGTTGCTTCAGAGAGTGCAAGCCCCAAGTTTTGGCAGCTTCCACATGGTATTGGGCCTGCAGGTGTGCAGAAGGCAAGAGTTTGGGAGCATCTACCTAAATTTCAGAGGATGTATGAAAACACCATGCAGAAGTCTGCCGCAGGGAAAGAGCCCTCATGGAGAACCTCTACTAGGGCAGTGTGGAGGAGAAATGTGGGGTTGGAGCCCCACACAGAATCCCCACTAGGGCACTCCTTAGTGGTGCTGTGAGAAGAAGGCCACCATCCTCCAGACCCCAAAATGATAGATCCACTGACAGCTTGCACTATGCACCTGGAAAAGCTGCAGGCACTCAATGCCAGGCCCTAAAAGCAGCCGCAGGGGTTATACCCCAGAGCCACAGAAGTGGAGCTTCCCAAGGCCTTGGGAGCTCACTCCTTGCATCAGCATCCCCTGGATGTGAGACATGGAGTCAAAGGAGATTATTTTGGACTGTTAAGATTTAGTGACAATCCTGCTGGGTTTCAGACTTGCTTGGGGCTTGTAGCCCCTTTGTTTTGGCCAATTTCTCCCTTTTGGAATGGGAACATTTAACCAAGCCTGTACCCCTATTATATCTTGGAAGTAACTAATTTGTTTTTGATTTACAGACTCATAGGTGGAAGGGTCTCAGATGAGACTTTGGACTTGGACTTTTGAGTTAATGCTGGAATAAAAAAAGACTTTGAGGGACTGTTGGGAAGGCATTATTGGTTTTGAAATGTGAGAAGGATATGAGATTTGGGAGGGGCCAGGGGTGAAATGATATGGTTTGGCTCTGTGTGCCCACGCAAATGTCATAGCAAATTGTAATCCCCACATGTCAGGGGAAGGGCCTAGTGGGAGGTGATTGGATCATGGGAGCGGATTTTCCCTTTGCTGTTCAACATGCCTCTTCCCCTTCACCTTCCACCATGATTGCAAGTTTCCTGAGGCCTCCACCCATGCTTCCTGTACAGCTTGTGGAACTGTGAGTCAATTAAACCTCTTTCCTTCATAAATTACTGTGTCTCAGGTAGTTCTTTATAGCAATGTGAGAACAGACTAATACAATGATTATCTGTTTATTGTCTAAAAGATGGAGTCCTAATTAAACTTTCTGTTTATATTAACCCTAATATTTTGATCTTCATTTTTTTAACTTTGTAAACAGTAGAGTTTTATCCAAATGTGAAGTTTTATACCTTCACAGCTATCACTCCAATAAAGATGTTTATTCTATTAAACATAATATATTTTAAAATGTTTTAACATATACAAATATATTTACAACATAATCTACCAACTAAAGACTCCAACAAAGTTTACAGTACCTAAAACAGAATACAGATGCCTACAATAGTTTGCAGATTGATTTAGTTTACACTTACATCTATTGTTTTAAGAAATACCATTAATGCAAATGCAGGATTTACAGTATCCCCATTATAGCAAGAAACAATAGATTTATAAAGTAAAGTGTCTTTTAGGCATTTATTATGCCAAGTACGCCAAGTATTTACTTTTTTTTTTTTTTTTTTTTTGAGACAGGGTCTTGCTCTGTCCCCTAGGCTGGAGTGCAGGGTGCAGTCTCAATTATGCCAGGTACTTAAATGATTATTCTCATTATGACATAGGAATAATGGTCTTTTACTGATGAAAGATAAATTTTATTAGCTCAAAGACCACTGAAGAGCTTCCAGGAAGTTCCAGGAAGTTTCTTTATGGGAAATAAATAGAACAGCAGCAATCTCTGTGTATTCCTTAAACATAAACTGTGATGATTCCATTTATGTTAATTGGGCCTTAAGTAAATGACTTGTTACAAATAAAAATCAAATTTCAGAAACTAGTTAATACCACCGGACTGAGTTCTTTTTTTTTTTTTTTTTTTTTTTTTTTTTGAGATGGATTATTGCTCTGTCTGCCAGGCTAGAGTGCAGTAGTGGCCCGATCTCGGCTCACTGCAAGCTCTGCCTCCCAGGTTCACGCCCTTCTCCTGCCTCAGCCTCCTAAGCAGCTGGGAGTACGGGCGCCTGCCACCATGCCCGGCTAATTTCTTGTATTTTTAGTAGAGACAGGGTTTCACCATGTTAGCCAGGATGATCTCAATCTCCTGACTTCGTGATAGCCAGGATGGTCTCGATCTCCTGACCTCGTGATCTGCCCACCTCGGCCTCCCAAAGTGCTGGGATTACAGGCATGAGCCACTGTGCCTGCTGAGCCACAAGTTTGATGTTTAATTGCTTGCTTATGTCTAAGACATTTTACCATGAAGTAAATATTAAAAATTAACAATTATTTCTAACCTATACAGAAGCCAAAATGCTCACTCTTTTTTTGTAGGAAAGTTAGAGATTTTACATTATTGAAAAAGTTCATTTTCCAGGGCTTCAAAATGACCAGGGGAGTCAAGAGACACTACCATGGAATCAAACAATGAATTTTTGTATTAACCTATGTGTACATTGACTATTTCACATTGACTAAGTTGCCTTAGCTAGAAAAACAAGGTTCTGTCATTTCTTTCCTGATCTTTTCCTTTCCTTCCTTCTTCACCAAGGAGGATGGCCCAGTAGCAGCTCGGCCTATGCTTTTTAACCCACCTCCTCTATACCCTCTACCCAATGTCCAAATCAACCAAAGATCCCTGAAGGATTCTTTAACAGCACCAATGTACTGACCATTAGTCTACATTTTTCTAGATGTCTCTGAGGTCCAAGTAAAAGACAATATTTGTAACCAACTCACTGTAGTTGACCATCAAAACTCTTTTCCGGGTAGGGTCTCCTTCATTATCTGAGGCAGAATTTTTTTATTGCTTGCTTTCTTTTCCAATTGTATTAAGATATGACAATCCTCCCATGTACATCAAAGATGACTTATAGAATTTCTTGGTGGGCTATATTAGTATAAGGTGAGAGTCCATCACCAACTAAGATTTCAAGATGGCATTCATAGATGAGTGCATCAGTTACAAACTGTATGGAAGAGAGCTTTCTCCTACCATAAACATTGTTTCTTCTCAAATAAGAGTTTGCAATTTGCAACCAAATGGACTGGAAAATCTGGCACAAAAATCCTGGGCCTTTTCCACAAGTGTCCTATCTGCTTTATTTTGGGCCATTACTTTGGCCACTATTTCTCATTGGGTTTTGTAATGTCATAAGTGAACAAAAGACCTATGCAAACAGGTTACAGCATGTTCTGATGCTCATAGCCTTTTCTGTAATTACAGGCACACTCAGGCATCACGGAAAATAATATGTACTGTGGAATCCCTCACCTGATGAATAATCTAGATGATCAGAAATGTGGCACTATTTTGGCTTTCAGGTGGAAAAGCACCCTGAATCCAACTTCCTGCTATGAATGAGTACTGAGCTTGGGATGGTGGAAATAGATTTTCAAGATAAATAATTATGGCCATATTCTAAGGTTCCTGGAATCAACTGTGTTCCCTTTAGGTGGTGTGGGATTTTGTGCATGGGACTGGGTGTGTCTATGTGTGAATCCAAATGGCGTGATTCTGAGTGTGCATGTGTTCTTAGCAAAATGCTCACTCTTACCATGGAAGCAAAACTCACTTCTGAAAATAACCTACAGAAATAATATGTAAGCATATGGAGCTTTGAGATAGACTAAGAACATGATCCTATGTTCTATGGATCAAAATGCAAAGGTATCTGTACATATGTAAATGAACACATTTTCATTAATTTGGGATATATTGATATTACATAACTATGTGCATACCTTTATAGACCATAAAACAAAATTTTGACAATGTTTCTAATGACAACATACTTTCTAGCCACAACTGCTGGAAAAAAAATATGAAAATGAGTTTTTCTGTTTTTAAATACAGTTTTTAAGTGGAAAAGCAAAACCAACACTCTCTATTGCAACATGGACTGGCCTTTAAAAGGTTCAGAGTCAAAAACCTCTGGTTGTTCCCCAGTGTAATAAAACACATAAGGTTTCTCTCTCCGGTAAGGAAGTCTGATCATCTCTAGTGTTTTGTCTTAAAAATTGCTTTCCAGGATAAGTCAGGTGCAGTGACTCACACCTGTAATCCAGCACTTTGGGAGGCTGAGGCAGGCAGATCACCTGAGGTCAGGAATTTGAGACCAGCCTGGCCAACATGGTGAAACCCCGTCTCTACTACAAATACTAAAATTAGCCGGGCATGGTGGTACCACGTTTCCCAGTCCCTAGAGCCTGCCTGCCTGCCTTTCTTTCTTTCTTTCTTTCTTTCTTTCTTTCTTTCTTTCTTTCTTTCTTTCTTTCTTTCTTTCTTTCTTTCTTTCTTTCTTTCTTTCTTTCCTTCCTTCCTTCCTTCCTTCCTTCCTTCCTTCCTTCCTTCCTTCCTTCCTTCCTCCCTCCCTCCCTCCCTCCCTCCCTCCCTTCCCTTCCTCTCTTCCTCCCTTCCTCCCTTCCTTCCTTCCTTCCTCTCTCTCTCTTTTCTTTCTTTCTTTCTTTCTTTCTTTCTTTCTTTCTTTCTTTCTTTCTTTCTTTCTTTCTTTCTTTCTTTCTTTCTTTCTTTCTTTCTCTCTCTCTCTCTCTCTCTCTCTCTCTGTCTCTCTCTCTCTCTCTCTCTCTTTCTTTCTTTTCTTTCTTTTCTTTCTCTTTCTTTCTTTCCAAGGCAGTGTCTTGCTGTGCCACCCAGGCTGGAGTGTAGATTTCAGACCATGGCTTACAGCAGCCTCGACCTCTCCTGGCCAAGAGCCTTTCTTAGCACTAACTGTGTACACTGTGTACTGCCCTTTAGCCTTTGCACTTTGCGGCCTACTCCAAACCAACTGCGGAACGAGACACGTGTCTCCGCAGTCTCCGAGTCTTCCTGGGTTTGGTTGTTGATCACTCTCGGCAATAGCCAAATCCCTTCCTCGACGTTGGTCTGTCCTCCCTAACTGAAAATGCAACTGAAGGTGGACCGTTTGCCTTTCTGAGGCGCCCCTTGTCAGTAACAAAGTAGCAACTTCAGAAAACTTAGGTGAGCAGCCTAGAGAAATAAGCAAAGGCCAAGGTGAGCAGCCTAGAGAAATAAGCAAAGGCCAGAATGTAGAAAGCCTTGACTCCATGCTGCTTCATGAGAACAGGGTTCTTAGTCCTATCAGAGCAGCAGCACCTTTTGACAGCGAACGCTGGCCGTCTTATCAAAGGTGGTGTCATCTTTCTTCAAAGTAATGCGGCTGAAACTCTCGACCAAGTTCTCCACAGCTTCTTCATCTTGCGGATCTTCTCGGCCGGCTGCGGCTCAAAGAGGTGGCACCTCTGGGCAACGCAGGGCCCTGGCAACTTCCCCAAACTGGTGGAGAGCAGGCACGCGCCAAGGCCTGCTCCTCCTCCACACGCCTTCCAGGGCTCAGGAGGCGGGCCGCAGCGTTTTCCTTGGTGCCTGGCCTACGTTAAGTCTTCCTTAAGGCCAAACTGACAATTAGGCACAGGAAGCCTGTATTGCTGAAATTGGAACAAAAGACCTATGTACCTTAAAGGTTTCGTATTTCATATTTTGAATAAAACCATGGTTTCCCACACAGTGACTTCTACTCTATTTAAGAAATGGGGGCCGGGTGCGGTGGCTCATGCCTGTAATCCCAGCACTTTGGGAGGCCGAGGCGGGCAGATCATGAGGTCAGGAGATGGAGACCATCCTGGCTAACACGGTGAAACCCCGACTCTACTAAAAGTACAAAAAATTAGCCGGGCATGGTGGCGGGCGCCTGTAGTCCCAGCTACTCAGGAGGCTGCAGCAGGAGAATGGCATGAATCCGGGAGGCGGAGCTTGCAGTGAGCCTGGATCGTGCCACTGCACTCCAGCCAGGGCAACAGTGCAAGACTCTGTCTCAAAAAAAAAAAAAAAAAAAAAAGAGAAATAAAGAAAGAAATGGGGCTAGGAGTGGTGGCTCACACTTGTAATCCCAGCACTTTGGGAGGCCGAGGCAGGTGGATCACTTGAGGTCAGGAGTTCAAGACGAGCCTGGCCAATATGGTGAAACCCTGTCTCTATTAAAAACATACTCACACACAAAAGAAAAGAAAAAAGAATAGCCTGGTGAGGTGGCAGATGCTTGTAGTCCCAGCTACTCAGCGGGGTGAGGCATAAGAATCGCTTGAACCCGGGAGGCAGAGGTTGCAGTGAGCCGATATCGTGTTATTGCACTCCAGCCTGGGTGACAGAGTGAGACACTGTCTCTAAATAAATAAATAAAATAAATGTAAAGAAACGTAATATCCTGGCAACTTGTAGATAAGCTTTTTATTAGTAAATTACCTATTTATTAAGGTACAGTGAAGGAAAGAACTTGCTAAAAATTATTTTGATTCAGTTCACTCAATGTTTGAATACATGCAAGATATTTTGCTATGCATTTTGCCTTTTATCTATAAGCAAGAAGTAAATATATATTTTCATCCTTCCAGAATAATTTTCACCCGTATTTGATGGGTACTTGTAGACCGAACATGTGCCAGAGCCCATCTGTCCTTTTTTCTTAAACTCATAGGACTAACCAGGCTGGCAAGTGGTAAATGACACCAAACTAGGCTGGATTCATAGGAATTTTAAAATGTTAAGGGACAATATCTACTCAGAAACAAATATTCCGAAAAAATGAAAAATTTCCTTTATCACCATGTTGAGTTGACATTTTACCATCCTCTTCTAACCTTTTCATTGTAGCATCTTGAGTTGAAACACCGGAGCCAGCAGTTCGAAATACACATCTGCTTTATGAGGCTGTATCGCTATAGGACACTTCTGCCCTCTCAATGGTACAGAGATAGGAACTTCCTTAGCTCTTTTGCCTGAGATCATTTGTAGAGATTCAAGCCTCAGTGATGGGATTCAGAGGACTGCCTGTTAATTTTCGAGAGTGGGTTGTGATGGTTATGTTTAGGTGCCCACTAAGCTAGGCCATGATATTCAGTCAAGCTTTCTAGATGCTTGTGTGAAGCTATATGTAGGTGAGGTGAGCATTTAAATCAGAAGACTTTGACTAAAGCAGATTACCCTCCAAAACGTGGTGACCCTCACGCAATCAACTGAAGGCCTTAAGAGAAAAAAGGCTGAGCCCTTTTGAGGCAGAGGGGATATACCAGCAGGCTGCCTTCCAATTTGAGATGCAACATCTTGTCCCTGGGTCTTCAGCTTGCAGGCCTACCCTGCAGATTTTGAACTTGCTAACCTCCATAACCTTGTGAGCCAGCCAATTCTTTAAAATCAATCTCGCTCTCTCTACACACCCATCCACCCACCCTTTCAGTTCTGTTTCTCTGGAGAACCCTGACTAATTGATGGGTAGCCTTTAATATGCTTCATGGTCAAACCCATGAGCTGCTTCATAAAAACAATCTAGGATGGTAAGGAAGACTTTTTTGGCTTGGTTCCCAAATTTGGCTTTGGCCTTTGCCTAGACTTTAGCCCCTGAATGCTCCACTCTGAAAACCCTGCGACTGACCTTTAGGACCCAGCTGTCACTGCCTCTTGAATAACATGCTAGGCTCCCTTACATAGAACTGAGTCTGAACCACTAGGCGTTTTTCTCTCCAGTTAAAATTACATGGGACTCACTCGTAACTGCACAATTAAAGAATCGATTCAGAATTTAACTAGTGAGCATGTCTGAGTTCCAATATCATACAAGGTTAATTAATTAATACTTTAAGATTCAAACAGCATTTTCCTGTACTTGCCTTGTTCAACTCACATGGAGAGGACCCTGTTCTATCACAGTGCCATTTTATACAATTGTGGTGCATTTCTGCTCATGCTTTCCACTGCACCCAATGCTGGAGACAGGACTTATAAAACACTAACCCATGGGGTCACTTGTGTAAATACTATAATCTATGTACATGATCCAGCTGTGAGTGTTGGTAATAGTCATAATTATAATGCTCATATTTACTGAGTGCTTACTATGTTCCAGGCATTACTTTGTTGGTACTAAACCCTTTAATGCTCACACCAATCTTAAATGAGGTAGGTGCTATGATTATCCCATTTTATAGGTGAGGAAATTGAACCACACCCTCAATGGCACCATAAATAGTAGATGACCCCTGAGATTGTTCAGCTGCAGTGACTGGGAGCCGTTTGTGATGCTCTGCTGCTGGCCTTGGGAATTTCTCCTTCTGCTTCTATCCACAAGGGCACACAGCATGGCAATCCCCTAATCCTGCCTTTGAAGATGCTACCCTGAGAAGCAGAGCCCATGGCTCTTTGCTTCCCACCAGAGAGCAGAGCTCTTCAGTCTTAGATATTTTTTCTGGCTGATCCTCTTTTCTGAAGTTGCTGTGGCTTCTGTTCTAGTGTCTAATTTGTCATAGTTCCCTTTTTTCCTGCTCACCCCAATATGTGGCCCCTACTTGTTTTTGTGCTGTGTTTCTCTACCCTATCCCTTCTCCAGAGGGTCTCAGGAAACATCCTGGTGGGCTCAGCATGCTAGGGGCTGCTCTTCACCTTCTCAGCTCCTTCTTGATGTAAACTGTACTGCAAGACTGAGGGCTTTGAATAGTTGAGGCGTTTCTTATCTGTACAAAAAGTACACTGACTCACTTCTCCTGACTTGTACATGAGATTATCTTGACTCTCTTCACATATCTTGTTCCTGAACCAAAGTCCAACACTGCTCATTTCATTTAAGTATGACTTCAATGAACTTCTTAATTTGAAGACTTGTAACTTCTCAGTGATTCTGGTGAAATGTTTTCTTAACTTTGAGAGGACAGTCTTCTCTTCCTGTAAGTCACTGAAGAAATCTTCCTAAAGCTAATAAAGCCTTTCTGCACATCTCTCTTTGGAGCAGACTTCAACTGGCCCTTTAACATAGCCCCTCCTTTGAGCACAAGCACACTTCTTCTTGTGTGTCTTTATATCCCCTTATACACCGGGAATCCATGGAGCCCATCGTATCAGGTACCCATAGCATGGTAACTAGGAAGTAGCGTAAAAAATACTACCCTCCAAAAGGAGAGCTGTTACAACTCAATGCATTAATTCCTGCTAGAATTGAAGGGTTAGGTCCTGCTAGACCTGGGTAGACTGGGCTGTCACTGTCAGGAGGCAAGTATAGGCAGGAAAGAGCTGACAGAGTAGGTTTGAGACTTCAGAGCAGAGCCCTACAGTCAGAAACAGAGGTAGTGGCTCCTGGTGGCCTCTGGCACAGACACTTAGGAAATAATGGCTAGGTTGGAACCAGGAGAGGGACAGAGGACAAAGGTAGAGAGCCAAGGGAAAAGGTGGATGTGGGTTCAAGCCCAGGCTACAAGACACAGAATTATGAGGCTCAGAGACATCTGTGCTGATACTGTCTCAGAGAGCGATGGCTTTTCTGAAGTGACAGGTTGACCCCCATTCTCTGAGGATTAAAGGGTGCCATTGTCCTGGAACCGGCATGGAGGGCTCATCATATCGTGACAGTGCTGACAGCACAATCATATTCTTTCCTTTAGCAGGAGTTTAGGTGTTCCCAGAACACTGAATTGAACTAAGAGCCAGAGAAAGAGAGAGAGAGAGAAGTGAGTGAGATGCTGTTGAGTGGAGGTAACCTATCTCTGAAATACATATTTTAAAATGTAGCCATTTGTGTAGCTGATTGTCTCCTTAACATTCCATTTAGGAAAGGAAGGGGATCTGTCTTACGAGTCAGATATTTCAGTTTAGCCATCTCATTTGCTATTCCTCTCACAGTAGAGGAAAGCCAAGTGAGTTGTATAAATGGAATAATTACATTTCCTATTCCTGGGTGACACATTTGCCAATTCTTTCTTAATAGCATTAGAGCCAGGCACGGTGGCTCAGGCCTGTAATCCCAGCAGTTAGGGAGGCTGAGGTGGGCGGGCTTGAGCTCAGGAATTTGAAACCAGCCTGGGCAACATGGTGAGACCTTGTCTCTACTAAAACATAGCTGTGCTGAGTGGCACACGTTTGTGGTCCCAGCTACTTGGGAGGCTGAGGTGGAAGGACTGGTTGAGCCTGGAAGGCTGAGGCTGCAGTGAGCTGTGATTGTGTCACTGCACTCCAGCCTGGATGGCAGAGCGAGACCCTGTCTCAAAAAAAAAAAAAAAAAAAAAAAAAAAAAGGCGTTAGAATAGACAGATTCAGTGAAAACCCCCTGTGTACATGCAAAAAGTAGTAGTTGTTAGTATAACTTAATGCATAGGTCTCTGGACATAGTGAAAAAGAGGCCACACTGGTCCACAGATTAGAAAGATACGTATGTAGAGAAAGTGATTTTTGAGCCTCCTTTAAAGATATTATTCCAACTTAATTCATAAACATAATTATAGCATTCCTCACTTATTTTAAAGCTGCTTCATCATTTTTTCCCATCCAGAGAAGACTCATCTCTGATAGGATAACTCTCATTTATCTCCAGTGTGGCTGGGATTCCCACCCATAAACCTGCAAAATTAGAGGCCTGCAGGAGATTCACATTCCTTCTCTTGGTTTATCTTTTAAAAACTCTCATTTGTTCAGTTTCCTTGGCATATCATACATGTTCTTGCCTTCCTCTCCTTCTTCTCAGGCCCCCAGGGCACTACAGCACATTTTCTAGAACTTTCCTGAGACATAACGCCTTTATCTAAACACTCTGCGGTCTGAGTTCTGGTAAATAATGACAGGCATGTGTGGACTTGTGGGCAGAAGTGGGTTTTGCCCCTGTGCTTTTTCTCAGTGGGAAGTCCAGGAGGCTGGCCCTGTTTCAACCTCCAGATCTTTCTTTTTATGAAGATAATGATGATCACAGAGTCATATTATTGGCCTCCCTGCGGGCACTCAGAGGCAGCCAGCCCAACGCTCTCACTTTCCTTTGCCTTTCTTTTGAAAACATGTAGGGGCACGTAGACTGGGTGAAGATAATTTCAAAAGAAGAATTTTTGAATTTAATTAAATAATATTTCGTAATAGTATATTTGGTTCATTTGCAGAGTATGGCAGCATGCAGAGGACTTCCACATGTATGATGCTATATAGTACTTGAAACATTGGGCTTGTTTCTTTTATGACTACACAAGTGTTAAAGCAAATGTCTCCCTCTGTTTGTATTTAAAAAGTGACAGAAATGGAATATTTGCCATTATCTCTTTTGCAGATACCATCCTATTTTCTTGCTTTTCAACACAGACTAAATTATTCCTCAATCCAGTGCTCCTCCAAAGCCCCTTGTACTTCTTCTTTTATATCCTAGCATTTAAGCTAAAATGAGTATTCATGGCCATATGCTTGTTAATTCCCTTTGCATGAAGGTGCGTTGTTGGCAATCTGTGCAGATCATTCTTTTGTTTGGACTTGCCCCTAGCAAACTCTTGGAGCGAGAGCTAAGCTCAGGTGGGCTGGCCTAGAGGACATTGCTTCCTCTTCTTTTCAGCAACCGTTTGCATCTCAAATAGTCCCCCAAGAGGACTATTTGATGAAGTTTTGACATGTGGAAAATATAAATAGACTTTGCAAAGTGGTATGGACAAGCAGGGATTTTTCTGAACTAATATATAATAAGAAAATAACATTGAAATGGGAGCTGAATCCCTAAACCTGCATTGAAGAACTGCTTTCTTTTTTCCCTAAGCCTTCAAAATACTGAGGTGGGTTGCATGCCAATAGCCCTCAGTGGGCTATGCTGAGGGAGTCTAGGCTAGCAAAGTAAGAAACAAAATGTATCATTTTAACAACAACAACAAAAATCTCCTTTTATTGACTATGACATACATACAAAAAGATATGCATATGAGTTGTGGGAGCATCCACGTGTGTGTGTGTGTGCGCACATGTGCACACATATTTCCTAGCTCTGTTCACTGAAAAGGTTTAGAAACCATGACCGACCCAGTAGCAATGGGCATCCCTCGTGCCCAGATGTGGCTTTGAAACACCATTTTTCCACTAACGAGAAAGGGCTATTTCTAGGTTTGGGATGGGCAATGTACAAGTTGTGTCTGGAACACCTTGCCATACCAGATAATGAGAAAGCTCTTGAAGACCACCAGGATCGTGTTGAAAACACTCGGGTCAACTTGAAGAGGCTTCCACTGGCTGATAAGGGGGAAATTTGAGCTTCAAAAAGGATAATAAATGTAATCATTATGAAACCCATCAAATAAATTGAAATCAATGACTTCATAATAATATCTTAAAAATTGATCTCCTTCAGAGGATAATAGGAAAATAATCCATTTTTTTGTGAAAATTAGTAAATGAAAAGAAAGAATCAAACATTTATTCTACTTCTGCTAAGTGAACGTGCCACTGAGTAATCAAATAGTAGATGAGGGAAAGCAAATTTTTAGAAAAGTGTTCCAGTGGATGAATTAATAAATGGAAAAGAAATGATAGAACTAGAATGTTACCATTTTGCAACCCCCTTCGAATGAATAGATCTTGGCATCAAGCATCAACAGCTGCTATTATCACAACAAGAGAGACAATCAGACACTGCATGTCTCATGGTGAAAGAACAAATCACCATCTAGAATCTTGCCAAAAGTTCAAACCTGAGGCTGATCAAGTCTCTGGATCCAGCTCCCATTTGCAGGAAATAGAGAAGACAGAGGACAATCAGTATACAATCAGCAAAGGCCAAATGGCGGGAGGTCTACCAGTCAAGTACCCAGGTAAGTCGGAAAAAAAGAAAGGGATGGAGGAGAGACCCTGTAGAATATAAGAGAATTAAAAGACATGTCGAATTTATAAATGAGTAAAGCTACACTATAGTGTTTAGGAATGCATGCCTAGATGATAAAACTACAAGAAACACAAGGAATGGTTACTTAACACTTCAGGGCAGTGGTTAGCTTTGTGAGAAGGAAGCCATATTGAGCAGAATGAGACACAGAAGGAACTTTGGGGTTGCCGTGCAAAGTTCCACGTCTTGACCTGGACAGTGGTTGCTAAGGTGTTCACCTTTTAGCAATGAATTGAGCTATTAATTCACTTTGTGTGGTTTTCTTAATCTATGTTTTATTTTATAATAGAAAGGGTTAAGAGAGTAGAAGAAAAGAAGAAGAACAATTTTTAAATTTACATTTTATGAATGCCACAAAGGGCTTAACTAGTGAAGAGCAGCAGTTTGTGTCAAGACATTGTCATGGAATGGTAATGAGTGTGAGCTCTGAGACACCCTGGTGGGGTCTGAATTGCAGCTTTGCCACTTACCAGCTGTTTAACCCTGGGAAAATCACTCAGCCTCTCTGTTTCAGTTTTCTCATCTGTAAAGTGGATGTCGTAATAGTTCCCACTTCATAGTGTCATCATAAGATTTACATGAGATGGTAACATGAACATTGAGAATACTGCCAGGCATATAATAAGGGCTCAATACAGCTATGTTGTTCCTTCTTACTTTTTGCCTTTCTCTCCCATTCATTTTCCTCAAACTTTGTAGCACTATCTCTTCCTTAAAATCCTGTGGAGTAGGGTGGGGAATCCTCTACTAGTCCTAGCCTGTGTCTCTCTTGTCCTTCTATCCTCTGCTCCTCAGTCTGTATTTAAATATCCCCAGGGAGAAATCTGAAAAGACAGGGAAGGAAAGATCCCAGCTGGGTGCTCAGAACCTATTTAGAGATGAGAAAGAGGGAAAGAGACTTTTCTTGAACCCACAGCGCTAGAACAGTGCCTGATCCCGAGCAAGCATGTAGCAGACATTTGCTGAAAGGATGAAAAAAAGAACTTGTAGAACGTGATTTAAAAAGCACTGCTCAAGTATTTCTCTTTTGGATGAAGAGTTTGAAGCAGTCCATGATTTTATTTTTGCCTTTGTCCTGCCTAGCTATTTTTCTTCCCTGCTGCCCCATTTTGGTGTTCATGTCTTGGTATGAGTCAAATAGTCTAAATGTAGTATCTGTTGGCAAAACATACATATTGCATTGTTCTTTATTCAGAAAGCCACAAGTGGACTCCAGCCCTATGCCTACCAACCATCTTGTCACTGTCACTCAGAGCTCCTTCCTGCCCAGCAGATGTGTCCACCCTGTCCTTCTTCCTCTAATGTTATTCCTGTCATTGTTCCCATACCTGACTCCCTCCCATCCTGTGTTCCAGTGTAGATGAGCCTATTGCAGCAAAGCCTTTATGTACCACCCTCTCACAGGTAAATTTCCCCATCCACTGATTATTTCCCTCCTGTTTCCTTCAAAGCACTTACCACGTATCTACCCACAGATGAATATTTGTGGAGGAGTCCATGGCCTTGACAACAAATGATCAAACACACACTACAAGAATGGAAGCATGAATGCAAGTTGATTTGTTTCTTGTGTCTTGCATAGCTTCCATGAAGGTACTATGACTGTCAAGTTTACTAGTTTCTAGGTTTTTGTGGGTGCTCGATAAATACTTTGTGAATGAATGAATAAACAAATAGATAACACGTGAAGCTTCAGGCTTGGGGTTGGGGAGGGTGGTTCTACAAGATGACCTATCAGAGTCTCATTGTGAGGTGGAGCCAGGAGGTGGGGATTCCAGGACAAGGAAGTAACATTCACAACCTTGAGGAAATAGGCAGTTTTCCCTGGAAGATCCGCCTATAATGAGGGAGACCACCCCATACCTTTATTCAGAGATGGGATGGAAGGCAGGACTCAGGAACAGGAACTGAGCCTACAGCCAAGGACGAGAGCCTACGATGCTGAGCAGGATTGCTGGGCCTATTGTGCCCAGTGGACAGTCCTTAAGATGCTGATTCCAGTGGGCATTTGGAGGTTTCTGAGAGTGAATGATGATTGAGTTCCATCAGGAGACTCAGCGTGGCCTGTCACTAACAGGGTCCTTTAGGATTTGGAGTGATCCGTAACTATAGACAGAGTATAGCTAAAAATGCCTTGACTTTGAACCTTAGTTTTGTCACTTACTGTGTTATCCTGAGCACATTTTTAACTTCTCAGCGACTTGGATTCGTTGTTTATAAGATGAAGATCAAAGTATGTACTTTCTGTGGTTGTCATGACAATGAATTAAGATCTTTTCTCAGGTAAACTGCCCCATCCAGTCCTGCTCAAATCTGATTGTGCATTAGAACGGTCCATGAAGAATGTAAACACTGCACACACACCTGGGCACTACTGCAGCAGGTTCAGACTCAGTAATTCCGGGGTGGTCTCCAACCATCTGTGGTTTTGGAAAGCTTAGAGGTGACCATGAAGCTCAGGTAGAGTTGAGCAAGGTCAGATTGGTATATATAAGGCAACAAAAGGTGGAAGCTTTTCCAGCCACCTCCTCCTGTGCTGCCACTGCCTCATCTTCTTTCTGATCCTTGTCTCCTTTTTTTCCTTCTTTGTTATTGGGTGTGAGCATAAGTGGACAAAGTCACAAGGTAACTGGAGAAGCAGTGGCATTAAAAACAATTAAAGACTGATAATGTCCACATTGGATGTTGATTCCAGCAAATGACTAGATGAAGGCTATGAGAATTGAGGTCTTGGTGCTAATTAGTCAGCTTTGAATATCTGGAACAGCAATTGCAAAGGTGTGAAAGATGGCACTGCCAGTACTTCATTTGCATAGAATGACTCTTACACATGCCTTTCCGGTTTTCCTATATTTAAAAAAATTGGCTGGGTGCAGTGGCTCAACCTGTAATCCCAACAATATGGGAGGCTGAGGTGGGCGATCATGAGGTCAGGAGATAGAGACCATCCTGACTAACACAGTGAACCCCGTCTCTACTAAGAATACGAAAATTTAGCCAGGTGTGGTGGTGGGCGTCCCAGCTACTCAGGAGGCTGAGGCAGGAGAATGGTGGGAATCCGGGAGGCGGAGCTTGCAGTGAGCCAAGATCACACCACTGCACTCCAGCCTGGGTGACAGAGCGAGACTCCATCTCAAAAAAAAAAAAAAAAAAAAAAAAGTACTTTCTGCTAGACAGTTTCTGATATTCTCAAACAAAACATAACCATTTTAAAATAAAGATTGTAGAGTGGTTTAATTTTCTTGTGTAATGAAAATTTATTGAGTACTTTCTGAGTACATAGCATTGGGTTAAGGCTATTAACATGATTTCATTCATTCATTTATTCAACATATGTTTATTGAGCACTGCTGTAGGTGTTAGAATATAGTAGTGAAAAAAAAAAGAAATATAAAAATCCCTATGCTATTGGAGCTTACATTCTAAGGGGAAGAGACAGGCCATAAAAAAGTAAACATAGTAAGAAGTAAATCATAAAGTGTTAGAATGTGATAAAATGTTACTTAAAACTATTTTAAGTAAGATGGTTAAGGAGACTTATCGAACAAGTGCTTGGAGAAGGAGCAGGAGTTTTACTATGTGGATACTGGGAGCTAGAGCATCTTGTATGCCTCACATACAGAAGGACCAGTCAGTACAAAGGCCCTGAAGTATACAAGATGTGTCGGAGGAACAGCAACAAGGCCAGAGTGGTCTCAGTGAAGTGAAGTGAAGGAATAGGGAATGAGGTGGAAGAGAAAATGACCTTGTAGGTCATTTCGGACTCTGGCTTTAACATTGAGTGAGATAGAAAGCTACTGGGGTGTCAGGGGCAGAGGAGGTATAGGATTTGTATTATAACCAGATCACTCCAGCTGCAGCATTGAGAATAGATTGTAGGAGGGCAAAAGTGCAAGGGAGGATGCAAGAGAAGAGACTCTAGTGGGAATCCAGGGAGAGCCCCAGTGGCTTGGATGAAGATGGTGGCAGTGGACGTGGTGACATATGAATATATTTTGGAGAAAAATTCAGCAGGATTTCCTGATGTGTTGACATGAGGTATAAGAGAAAGTGTGGAATTAGTGACTCGAAGGCTTTTGTTGTTGTTTGGTTTGGTTTGGGGTTTTTGTTTGTTTGCTTTCTCATTTTTTCCTGAGCAACTGAAAGGACAGAATTGTTTTCCAGATGGGAGGTTGTGGATAGAAACTGTTCAGGGAGGAATATTAAAGTTTGCTTTCAGTGACTTGAGTTTGACCCCCAAGTGAAGACATCCAAGAGGCATTGGACCTGAGCATTTGGAGTTGGGAGAGGTATGTGGGCTGGGGGACATATGAGGGACCATTGGGGTACAGATGGTGTTAAAAGCCAGAGACTACATGAAGTGGGTGAAGGTGGGGTGCAGATGGAGAAGTGAAAAAGTACAAGGACCAAGCTCTATGGTACCTCCAAGAAGTCTGGGGGACAAGGAGGGACCAGCAAAGGAGAGTGATGAGAAACAACAGGTGAGGTGAAAGGAAGATCAGGGCAATGTGGTGTCTTGGCAGCAAGTGTGGTGAGGAAGGTGAGGAAGGGGGCAAGGAGGCCAGTGCCAAATGCTGCTGGGGGTCGAGTTAAAGGAAGACTGAGAAGTGACCATTGGATTCAGTAATGGGGAGGCCATTTGTTACCCTGACAAGAGTAGAGGGGTTAAAGCCCACTTGGTTGGGTTGACAGAGAAGGGAAGGGAGGAACTGGAGACAGAAGAGAGTAACAGGAAGTAGTTCACAGGGAACTGGGTCAAGAGGGTTTTTTTGTTTTTAATTTTTTAAGTGAGAGTGATAATAGCATTTTTGTGTGAAGATGAGAATAATACAATGAGAAGAGGGATTGTTGATGCCAGAGAGATAGGAGAGCTGCTGGAGCAATGCCCTAGAGTAGGTGGGATGAGATGGGATCTATACGCAGGTGGGAGGTTGGCATTAGATGGGCACACGGACAGGCCAGCTATTGTATCAGGTGGGAGGCAGCACATGTGGGTGCTGATGCTGGCAGGGGTAATGAATGGTATGAGTCTAATGATTTTCCTGATGGCTTCAATTTTCCCTGTGAAACAGGAAACTAAGAATGGGAGAGAAGACATCAGAGTCTTAAGGAGAGTGGATAAGGTATTATGTGGACATCTAGGAGAGTGGGAGAGTCCATAGACCAGAGAAATGAACACAGTTGCTTGGCCACACCAAGCGCTCACTGATGTTCACTATCACAAACATAAAGTGGGATTGGTGCATGTAGTTATGAGTTTTTCGCTAGCCATGTTTGGCTTTTTGGGTGCAGACACAGTTTGCTAGATTTAACCAGGGTTGAGGTGTTGCCAAGTGAGAAAGCTACAGAGAGACAAGGAAATAGAGATTAGATGCAAGGGTCCATCATGATAATTGCCCAGGCAATGAAAGGAAGCTGAAAAGGGAAGACAGTGAGGGGCTGCAAAAGGTGGCGGGATCACTGGATGGGCACTCCCAGTGCGTTGAAGGTGGTGGGAGCAGTGATGGCGCTCCTAGTGGGTTGAAGGTGGTGAGAGAAGAGGATGGGCATTCCCAGTGGGTTGAAGGCTTGCTGGAGTTGGGACACTGGGGGGTATGAACTGGAGAGTCAGGAAGTAAGTGATCAGATGCTGGGATGGATGAAAATGAGAATATGGATGGCGAGGTGGTTGTTCACCCCCAAACATGGCTGGAATACATTTTTTTGTTCCTTTTTGCAGATATGGCCAATGCTTAGTTCTGGCAAAGGAAATGTGGATGGAGATGATGTATCCAGTTTCTAGGCCTGGCCCATAAAAAAAATCATCTCATGCAATTCTATACCCTTTCTCTTTTCTGTCTGCCACTGAATGCAGAGAATCCAGCCAGGACTGTGAAGCCCCAGGGAATGGCTGCACTTCAAGTCAGAAGGAGCCTGGGTCCCTGAATCATTGTGTAGAAAGCTCTCCACCCAACTCAATGGTGCAATGGACCACAAGCAAGAACTTAATTTAGAATGTGCTTATTTTGTTACATTTTGTAATTAAAAAATTGATCCCACTCTGACTGAATCAGAGATGTTGAAGTCATTGGTCTGGGAGGGTATGTTCCTGGGAGTGGGTGGCTGAGGTGAGATTTCAAACAAGGTTGTTGAGGAAGAGGAGTTCAAGTGACTGAGAGGACATATTGTTGGATAAATTGTGTGTGTGTGTGTGTGTGTGTGTGTGTGTGTGTGTGTGTTGAAATCACCAAGAATAGGGAAAGAAGTGTATAAGAGAGTGTGGCAGTGAGCCCAGAGCTAAAAGAAATCATGAGCAGGGAGTAATTCACAAGTAGAGAGTAGCAGCAAGCAGAGGCAGTGAGAGAAACAGCTGAGGGATTTTAGCAAGGGAGGAGGGAGGATGGTATGGAAGCAGTATCTGGGGGCCAAGAGGACACCGCCCCATCTCCAAGCCCAGTGGTGAGGAGAATAAGGGGAAAACGTCAGCGCAGGAGAGGCTACGGGGAAGGACGAGCAGCATCGGCAGGAGGAGCCCCAGGTGAGAGGGATGTTCAGGGAAGAGGCTGCAGATTACAGGGATTTTGCTAAAGAGGGTTTCTGAATCCAGACGCACATTGGAGGGCTCTTGAGATGCTGGGGTCTTGTGATGGGAAGATGGAGACAGAATGAGGATGTGTGGAGCCCTATGGCGAGCAGAGAATAAAGAAGTGGGTTGACCTGGGAGCCTGGGATTCTTGTGACCATCGACACAGGTATCAAAGGCATGATGCAGTTAGTCCTGGAGAACCTGAGGCAGGTGGTGGTGATGAGGGGCAGGGAGCAGTGGTGTCTGGGACTCAGTCTTGGCTCCTGTCTCTGGAGGCAGTGAGACCTGGGACAAATGGGATTAGTCCCACTTTAAGACCCTTCTCTGAGCCCATAGGCTGCTGCTTAACCCCTGTGCATGGAAGGAAAAAGGTAGGAGTTGAGGCTGATGGATGTGAGTAAGAGGTGGATTCTTAATCACATCTACTAGCTTCAGCTGTCCTACTCTTGGGAGGCTCACTTTTTTACATAGAGAAATTATGTGCCATTGTAACTGTGCTTCAGTGGGCAAAGTAGAGCAGACTTCATTTAAAAGCCTGCTCCATGTTCATTACAGAAAACAAAGTCAATGTGCTGTTGACATTATTGCACATGACTGCACAGCTGCCCACAAGCTCCACCCACCAGGTGAGTCTTACCTCTTTCCCTGAGTCCTGATGCCTTGCTTCTCACAGAGTGGCCCATGGGCCAGCAGCATTGGCATCACCTGGATGCTTGTTAGAAGTGCAGGATCTTAGCAAGACCCAGACATACTGAATCTGCATTTGCATTTTAACCGGATCCCCAGGTGATCCTTAGGCACGTTAAGCCTGAGGAAGCACTGTGATGCATTTCTTCTTGGTAGTAGGAACAAAGCAGGTGCCTCCAAGAACAAAAAGGCAAGTGAAAGTAGCAGCTCCAGGAAAGATGACATGTTACTCATCAACCTTAAGATTCCAAGTTCAATGCATTTTCCCCCAGTCCTGGCAGTGTATTGGATTCATGTGAACTTCATTAAAAATTAAAACAAACAAAGTTCTAACTTGCATGACTCCAAAAACATTTCATTGTTTCTTTAGAGAGAAATAGATGAGAACAGACAAAGTTGATTACACAGAATAAGGACAAAACAACTCTGAACTTTTAACCTGCATGAGTTGTCAGTAGAATCTCAGAATCATAGAATTCCAGAGTTTAGAGCAGTTGGCTCAACATTGACTACACGTCAGAGTCACCTAGGGAACTTTCCAAAAAGTACAAAATACCAGTGCTGTGCCCCAATCCCAGATATTCTGTCTGAGGAAAGAGCTTGGCATCAGGTATGTTTCAAAAGCTCTCTGGGTGATTCTTATATGCAGCAAGGATTGAGATTCACTGGTAGAAATAAGATGCAAGACACATACGTGATTTAAAATTATCTAGAGGTCAAACTAAGTTGGTAGAAACAAATGAAATTAATTTCAATAATATATCTTAACCCAATATGTCCAAAATATTATTTGAAATGTAATTAATATAAAAAACTAATAATGATTTTTTTCTCAGTAAGACTTTAAAATCCAGTGTGTACTTTACACGTGTAGAACATCTCAATTCAGTTTAGCCACATTTCAAGGGTTCAATAGCCACATGTGGCTAATGACTGTCACAGTGGACCATGTAGTTCCAAGTAATAACAGTAGTGCTGGTCTATGAAAGATAGGTTTCCACCTCTGGAAAACAAAATGATTGCCCATTTAAAGTAGAAGAGACAGTTCAGAAGATAATGAGATGTAATTCAGTATTATTTCTTGCTTGCAAACAGCCTCTTAAAATCATCGCGGAAGTTCAATGAAGGGGTAAGATTTAGAAAGTTTGCAAAATTTCTTCCAAAAAGGGAAATGTCTGGGATTTACATGACAGAGGCCAACCCTTACATGGTGCTATGTTAAGGCATATAAATGGATACTGTGCTGAGTTTCTCAGCAAACTATGGTGTTGGGAAGGGCTGATCTTCTGATTTTGATCTAGGAAAAATAGGAATATAGTCATTGGCTACATTTTCTTTTTCTCTCTTGGAATCAACCGTTATGAAGAGCAGGCATATTTGGGGATTTTGGTGTCTGCACAGCTGAATCAGCATCGGAATCAGGAATGTGCAAGGCTAACATTCTGCGGCTTGGCATTCCTGTCTCAATTCCTCCACTTCTTAGAAAAGAAGCGTCACTCACTGATATTCTCCCCAACCAGCTGTGGAGTGTAATAAAGACCGTCCTCTTAGTATTAACATTAGATTGCATTCTTAGGATCTAATTTTTACCATGGGATTTTTCCCTAAAGAAATTAGAGAAATCACTTAGCCATTGGCATGTGTTAAACTGTAACCAGGTCATGTAGCTCTTCTAAGCCTGAGGCAAATAAACAGAAAATCTTAGTGACATGTGCTGAGAACTAGGTTAAACAAATTTCTCAGGATGGGTTGCAGAGTAGTTTGCTAGTGCTGGCAATGAAGTGTAGAGTCACTTAGGAGGGATGGTTTCTCCTTTCTCTTTTTACCAAAATGTCTTTGCTTCCCTCATAAGCAGTTTCTTCCCAAAGCCGACCATATTTTTGTTTGTTTGTTTGTTTGTTTTTTTTTGAGGCAGAGTTTTGCTCTTGTTGCAACAGCACAGTCTCGGCTCACTGCAACCTGTGCCTTCCAGGTTCAAGGGATTCTCCTGCCTCAGCCTCTTGAGTTACAGGCGTGCACAACCACGCCTGGATAACTTTTTATTTTTATTTTTAGTAGAGACGGGTGCCATGTTAGCCAGGCTAATCTCAAACTTCTGACCTCAGGCAATCTGCCTGCCTCAGCCTCCCAAAGTGCTGGGATTACAAGCGTGAGCCACCGCGCCCGGCTCTGACCATGGTTTTATAAAGAGAAAAGGTTGAAAACATAATTGGTCTTTGGTCTATCTAGTTTCTCCATTTTGTACCCTTCTTTCACCTTTGCCAGTAATACACTTTTCTCTGGGAAGGCCCTGGAATGTTTCTCTAGTGTCAAAATTCACCCCACCAAAGAGTTGTGAACTTAACACCAAAGAGTAACCCGTTTATATCACAGTGTGAATTACACAGAACTATCACTCTTCCAGTGCTTTTGTGATAAAGAAATAAAGCACTATCAGAACAATATCATGCGTCCGCTAGGTAGTGAAGATTTTTAAAAAGTGGGCACAAAATTAGAACAAATGGAACCCTGAAACCGCACTACATAGGCAAACAGCTGAGTACAGATTGATGTTAGAAAACCCTCCAGGGGTTAGGTATGAATCTGCAATTATGATAGGTGGCCCTCAGGGGGCACTTCAGCGCCTTGGTTGTGTGGCCAAACGATCAGGTTTACCATAATCAGAGAATAAAGTAATTTTTACTTCTTTAAAATAGAGTAGTTTAAATAAAATTATCAATTAGGGTTTAAAGATTATTTATATGAGCAAGTTCTTAAATCAAAGGCAAGGAAAAAATGCGCTACCTGCCTCACTATGCAGTTTTGGTAATTCAGGGTGGCCTTGTTTATGGCCCTAAGATGTAGTAACCATGTTCCTTCTCATTCTGATTTCTTATTTAGGAACCATATTCTTTTACTGGGTTAAGGGAAAACTTTTTTTTTTTTTTTTTCTTCTTTTTGAGATGGAGTCTCACTCTGTTGCCAGACTGGAGTGCTGTGGCACGATCTCAGCTGACTGCAACCTCTGACTCCCTGGTTCAAGAGATTCTCCTGCCTCAGCCTCCTAAGGGAGAACTTTTAAAAGGGATTTTCGCAATTTTAGTAGCCCAGCAATATCCTCTCACTCTCTCTTCCTTTTCCACTGCTACCTGAAATGGAAGGAGCTGCTTGCTGTGTTAAAATGTGGAGATTATTTTGTAAATTTGAATATGAAGAATAGTGTCTTAAGCCATTCTCTCATTGTTGTAAAGAAATAACCTGAGACTGAATGATTTATAAAGAAAGAGTTTTAATTGACTCTCGGTTCTGCAGGCTGTACAGGAAGCATGGCGACATCTGGTCCCAGGGAGGCCCCAAGAAGCTTACAATCATTGTGGAAGGCAAAGTGGGAGAAGGTACATCACATGACAAAAGCAGGAGCAACAGAGTGAAGGAGGAGGTGCCACACACTTTTAAATGACCAGACCTCCCAAGAACTCACTCATTATCTCCAGGACAGTCCCAAGGGGATGGCACTAAACCATTCATGAGCAATCTACCCCCACGATCCAGTCACCTCCCATCAGGCCCCGCCTCCAACACTGGGGATTACATTTCAATGTGAGGTTTGGGCGGGGACCACATCCAAGCTATAACAAGTAGTTACTTTAAAACAAATGAAGTAATCTTAGCTGATATCTGCAAGATATTATAAGGGCTTTTCAGGTCAAATTACTCTGAGGTTCTCATGAGAGAAGTCTGACATATACAAGATAAAATGTGTGAGGTTTAATCCATCTGAAATTCTACAGTGCTCCTCTTTGCTTAAAGATTAGGTATAGATTATTCCGTCTAATATGATGAATGTAGGACTCACATAGTGGATTAAGTTAATGCTGAGTGGTAAGGTAAAGACATATACCTAAATCTTAACGTTTGACTCAGGAGATTGCATTTAACTTGGCAACTGGTAGGAAACCATTGAAGGTTTTTGAGTAAGAGGGGTGGCATTCATGGAGTAGTGCTTTAGTGTCAGGGGAAATAGAAAGGAGAGAAAAAGTTCAGAAGCTTAGTGGAAGTGGAATCCATAAAACTAGGTAGCCGATCAAATGTAGAGACTGAAGAAGAAAGATGAGTTAAAGATGACTCCGATGATGAGCAGGAGGATGATAGTGTCCTGAAAGAATGGGGAGGCCAAAAGTTGGAGAGAAATATAAACTTGACCTTCAACATGCAGAGTTGAGAATCGGATAAAAATGTGTATGTGAAGTGCTTTGAAAGGGGCACAGGACCATTGTCACGTAATAATGCCATTTAGTAAACACGAGGCGAGTATTTTATGTGTACGATCTCAGATACAGGCTGTGCCCTCATTGTCAGGGAAATGATCCGTAAGTACAGGAGAAAGAACCTCAGGGCAGAGGGAGAGACTATATCCTGGCCTTTTTTTTTTTTTTTTTTTTTTTTTAATATCAGTTGGGGCAAAGAAAAGAGGCAATGAGAAAGTAGCAAAGAGAACATAACAAGTGAAACAACAGGAGGTCACTCTAAATAGCCCAATGACTTGGAGATGACAAGCTTCAATGTGGTAGAAAAGACAATGGGCTTCAAGTAGGACTGGCTGAGTTCAAATTCAGACTCCACAGTTAACTAGCTCGCTTATCGTGGGCAACTTCACCTCTGTGTGCTTCAATTTCTCTATCTGTAAAATGGCGCTATTTAAAGTATCTGCTCATAGGGTTATTGTGAGGATCAAGGGAGATCATACTTGAAAGTGCTAAAAATAGTGCCTGGAACACCGCCACAACTCAAAAACTGTTAGTTCTCAGTAGTAGTATCATGGAAGTTAAATCAGATCAGAGAAAAAAAAATTAACTATTATTTTAGGTTCGGGGTACATGTAAATGTGTGCATAGGTAAACTTGTGTCACAAAGGTTTGTTGTACAGATTATTTCATCAGCCAGGTACTAAGCCTAGTACCAAATACCTATTTTTTTTTCCAATCCTCTCCCTCCTCCCATGCTCCATGCTCCAATAGGCCCCAGTGTCTGTTGCTCCCCTCTTTGTGTCTATGAGTTCTTATCATTTAGCTCCCACTTGTAAGTAAAAACATGTAGTACTTAGTTTTCTGTTCCTCCATTAGTTTGCTAGGGATGATGGCCTCCAGCTCCATCCATGTTCCTAGAAAAGACACGATCTCGTTCTTTTTTATGGCTGCATAATATTCCATGGTATATGTGTACCACATTTTCTTTATCCAGTCTACATTGATGGGCATTTAGGTTGATTCCTTGTCTTTGCTGTTGTGAGTAGTGCTGCAATGAGCATATGTGTGCATGTGTCTTTATGGTAGAAAGATTTATATTCCTTTGTGTATATACCAGTAATGGAATTGCTGGGTTGAATGGTACTTCTGTTTTAAGTTCTTTGAGGAATTGCCACACTGCTTTGCACAATGGTTGAACTGATTTACACTCCCACCAGCAGTGTATAAGCATTCCCTTTTCAGATCAGAGACAATTTCAAGGAGGTGGTAGATGATGCCAAACTTTTCTTAGAGTGGTGATAGTGGAGGACAAAATTTGTCTTTAAAATGTGAAATTTCAATTAGAAGATTAGGGTGATTACAATAGCAGTAACAACAGAAACACTAACTCACATTTATTTCCTTCAGTGTGGC
Organism: Chlorocebus sabaeus; assembly: GCF_047675955.1. Classification (NCBI taxonomy): domain Eukaryota; kingdom Metazoa; phylum Chordata; class Mammalia; order Primates; family Cercopithecidae; genus Chlorocebus; species Chlorocebus sabaeus. The sequence goes on from NC_132927.1 coordinate 27,863,093, forward strand.
CTTCTGATTGAATTTGTTATACATTGGGGAAATTATTTTCAGTCTTCCTCATGCGCATGAAAAAAGTCTGACAAAAAAGTAACAATATGTAAAAGAGTAGGTGTTTAATATTTATAGCATTAAGTAGCATGTTTGCTTTTTCTCAGAAGAAAATTTAACAGTATAATTTGCCAAGAGGAGGTAATCTAATTATCATGTCCACCCTGAATAGCATACTGCCATGCCTAGGATTTGTGCTGGTGAACATTTAAAAATATTTTCTCAATGCACATCTTCTAAACACTGTGTACCCTGCTGTAATTTACCCTACTGTAACACTTTCCCTAGGATTTATACTAGGTATAGGTCAGAGATTTAATTACATTTTTTAAATGGATGCTATTTTTAGGATCCTCCTGAGCCTTTAACTTCTAGTTGACTATATGTTGTTTCATACTGTAGTAGTCCATTCTCACGCTGCTCTAAGGATGTACCCCAGACTGGGTAATTTATAAAGGAGAGAAGTTTAATTGACTCACTGTTCCTTAGGGCTGGGGAGACCTCAGGAAACTTAGAATCATGGTAGAAGAGGAAGCAAACACATCCTTCTTCAAAAGGTAGCAGGGAAGAGAAGAATGAGTGAAGGAGGGGAAAGGCCCTTACAAAACCCTCATATCTCATGAGAACTCATGCACTATCACAAGAACAGCATGAGGGTAACCACCCCTATGATTATCTCCCACCACGTCCCTCCCACGACACATGGGGATTGAAGATACAATTCAAGATGAGATTTGGATGGGGACTAGCCAAACCATATCACCCACCCCTAACACCCCTGTATGCTTCTAGACCTATAACTATAGACTCAGGTCCCGGCAGGCCCCTAGAGGTGAGGTTCATAGTGTGACTCACGAGGAGGTGCACTATACTTCAAAATAACTACTTGAGTTTTCTAATTTATATAAGCAGAAATCTGGAGAATAGGAATGGGAATGGAAATTAAGGGTGTGGGATAATGGTGAAAGGAATATAAAGTTGGATCAGGCTGAATTTATTGATTTGGGCCCACTAAGCAGGGATTCTGAATTTAATGTTGCAGCTTAGGAAGTTAACAAAAGGTTCTAATAGTTTATTTGCTTGGTTAGCTGAAATATAGATGAAAAGATGTTCCACTGTGAGTGACCTAGAAATGCCTGAGCTCCCTTGGTTTAATATAGAGGAAGGGATCTAAAGGCTTAGGGATATGGGAATACTAGAGTGGATTAGTCCTGCTCATCCCAGCTGGGAGAGTCCAGAAGCCACATCCTTCACCAACACCTTGTAAAACAAATTTGTGAAGGAGGCACCTGCTTCCTTGAAGAGCTCTGCGATTGTTCTCTATATGCTAGATCTTACAGTGGGAACCATGGTCACAATTACAAAACTTAAATACAATGGGAATAATTGAATCCCAAGGGAGCTGGGGCCAAGTGGCAGCACTCAACCTCCAAAGGCAAGGTGGGCATAGCTGCCGTAATGGACAGCAGAGGCAAAGCGGCAATCAGAATAGTCTGACTCATGTAGAGCTCTGGCATTGGCTAATTAATCACGATGTTCCCAGAAGTGAAATTGATAGGAAGCCTGCTGCATTCTTACTTAATTTATAAGCAGAAAACTTCCAGGTTGAGTGGACAAAGGCTAATTTGAACTATAAAATCAGGGAATCATGGCCTCTCAATGAATTTCAAGACTTGAATCAGTTTACAGACCCAGAACCTCTTGAATGAAGGGGAGGCCAGATCCCCTTGAGGAAGGACCCTACTATACTACTGATAATTTATGCTGTTAATCTTTCTCCCATCCTTCCCCAAGAGACTGCTGGTCTTTTACCAGAGCAACTGCACTGGGAAAGGGGAATGATCAGAACTTTTGGGAACTACTGGGCACTGGCTCTGAGTTGACGCTGATTCCAGGGGACCCAAAACGTCACTGTGGTCCTCCAGTTAAAGTAGGGGCCTATGGAGGTCAGGTAATTAATGGAGTTTTAGCTCAGGTCTGACTTACAGTGGGTCCAGTGGGTCCCCAGACTCATCCAGTGGGGAAATGACACTGGTCATTTCCCCAGTGTCAGAATGCATAATGGGCATAGACAGTCTGTCATACTTAGCAGTTCACAGAACCCCCATGTTGGCTCCCTGACTGGTAAGGTGAGGGCTATTATGGTGGGAAAGGCCAAATGGAAGCCATTAGAGCTGCCTCTACCTAGAAAAACAGTAAATCAAAAACAATATCACATCCCTGGAGGTATTGCAGAGATTAGCACCACCATCAAGGACTTAAAAGATGCAGGGGTGGTGATTCCTACCACATCTCCATTTTATCCTACCACATCTCTTTTGTTTGGCCTGTGCAGAAAACAGTTGGATCTTGGAGAATGACAGTGTATTACTGTAAGCTTAACTAAGTGGTGACTCCAATTGCAGCTGCTGCATCAGATGTGGTTTCATTGCTTGAGCAAATTCACACATCTCCTGGTACCTGGTGGGCAGCCATTAATTTGGCAAATGCCTTTTCTCCATTCCTGTCCATAAGGCCCACCAGAAGCAATATGCCTTCAGCTGACAAGGCCAGCAACATTCCTTCACTGTCCTCCCTCAGAGGTATATCAACTCTCTGGCTTTGTGTCATAATCTTGTCTGGCAAGATCTTGATTGCTTTTCCCTTCCACAAGATATCACACTGGTTCATTACATTGATGGCATTATGGTGATTGGACCCAGTGAGCAAGAAGTGGCAAACACACTGGACTTATTGGGGAGACATTTGTATGCCAGAGGATGGGAAATAAATCTGACTAAAATTCAGGGACCCTCTACCTCAGTAAAATGTTTAGGGGCCCGGTGATGTGTGGCCTGTTGAGATATTACTTCTAAGGTGAAGGACAAGTTGTTGCATTTGGTCCCTCTTACAACCAAGAAAGAGGCACAACGAGGCCTCTTTGTGGGCCTATTTGGATTTTGTAGGCAACATATTCCTCATTTGGGTGTGTTACTCTGTCTTATTTATTGAATGACCCAAAAGGCTGCCAGTTTTGAATGGAGTTCAGAACAGGAGAAGGCTCTGCAACAGGTTCACGCTGCTGTGCAAGTTGCTCTGCCACTTGGGCCATATGACCCACCAGATCCAATGGTGCTCGAGGTGTCAGTGGCAGATAGGGATGCTGTTTGGAGCCTTTGGCAGGCTCCCATAGGTGAATCACAGCAGAGACCTCTAGGATTTTGGAGCCAGGCCCTGTCATCTTCTGCAGATAACTACTCTCCTTTTGAGAGACAGCTCTTGGCCTGTTTACTGGGCTTTGGTGGAAATTGAACATTTGACTATGGATCATCAAGTCATCATGCGACCTGAACTGCCTATCATGAACTGGATGCTTTCTGATCCATCTAGCCATAAAGTGGGGGCATTTACAGCAGCATTCCATCATCAAATGAAAGTGGTATATACGTGATCAGGCTCAAGCAGGCCATGAAGGCACAAGTAAGTTATATGAGGAAGTGGCTCAAGTGCCCATGGTCTTCACTCCTTCCACCCTAACTTCTCTCCCCCAGCCTGCACCAATGGCCTCATGGGGAGTTCCCTATGATCATTTGACAGAGGAAGAGAAGACTAGGGTCCGGTGCACAGATGGCTGTGCACGATATGCAGGCGCCTCCCGAAAGTGGACAGCTGCAGCACTACGGCCCCTTTCTAGGACATCCCTGAAGGACAGTGGCAAAGGGAAATCTTCCCAGTGAGGAGAACTTCGACCAGTGAACCTGGTTGTGCATTTTGCTTGGAAGAAGAAATGGCCAGATGTGTGATTACTGATTCATGGGCTGTAGCCAATGGTTTGGCTGGATGGTCAGGGACTTAAAATGAAGCATGATTGGAAAATTTGGGACAAAACAATTTGAGAAAGAGGTATGCGGATGAACCTCTCTGAGTGGTCAAAAACTGAAGATATTTGTATCTCATGTGAATGCTCACTGAAGGATGACCTCAGCAAAGGAGGATTTTAATAATCAAGTTGATAGGATGACTCATTTTGTGGACACCAGTCAGCCTCTTTCCCCAGCCACCCCGTCATTGCCCAGTGGGCTCATGAACAAAGTGTCCATGGTGGCAGGGCTGGAGGTTATGCATGGGCTCAGCAATGTGGACCTCCACTCACCAAGGCTGACCTGGCTACAGCCACTGCTGAGTGCCCAATTTGCCAGCAGCAGAGAACAACACTGAGCCCTCGAAATGGCACCATTCCTTGGGGTGACCAGCCAGCTACTTGGTGGCAGATTGCTTATATTGGACCTCTTACATCATGGAAAGAGCAGTGGCTTGTCCTCACCAGAATAGATACTTACTCCAGGTATGGGTTTGCTTATCTTGCACACAATGCTTCTGCCAATACTACCATCCATGGACTCACGGAATGCCTTATTCACCATCATGGTATTCCATACTGCATTGCCTCTGACCAAGGCACTCCCTTTACAGCTAAAGAAATGCGGCAGTGGGCTCATGCTCGTGGAATTCAGTGGTCTTACCATGTTCCCCATCATTCTGACACAGTTGAATTGATAGAATGGTTGAATGGCCTTTCAAAGTCACAATTACAAGGCCAACTAAGTGACAATACTTTACAGGGCTAGGGCAAAGTTCTCCAGCAGGCTGTATATGCCCTGAATCAGTGTCCGATATATGATACTGTTTTCCCATAGCCAGGATTCACAGGGCCAGGAATCAAGGTGTGAAAGTGGAAGTGGCACCACTCACCATCACCCCTAGTGATCCACTAGCAAAATCTTTGCTTCCTGTTCCCATGACAGTATGTTCTGCTGGCCTAGAGTTCTTAGTTCCAGAAAGAGGAATGCTGCCACCAGGAGACACAACAATGATTCCGTTAAACAGGAAGTTACGATTGCCACCTGGCCACTTTGGGCTCCTCCTACCTCTAGGTCAACAGGCTAAGAAGGGAGTTAGTGTTGGCTGGAGTGATTGACCCAGACTATCAAATGAAATCAGTGTACCACTCCACAATGGAGATAAGGAAGAGTATGTGTGGAATACAGGAGATCCCTTAGGGTGTCTCTTAGTATTACCATGTGATTAAGGTCAATGAGAAACTACAACAACCCAATCTAGGCAGGACGACAAATGACCCAGACCCTTCAGGAGTGAAGGTTTGGGTCACTCCACTGGGTAAAAAACTACAACCTACTGAGGTGCTTGCTGAAGGCAAAGGGAATACAGAATGGGTGGTAGAAGAAGGTAGTCAGCAATACTGGTTATGGCCACCTAACCAGCTGCAGAAACATGGACTGTAATTGTCATGAGTATTTCCTCTTTATTTTATTAAGAACATGTTTGTGTGCATGTACACACTTGTACTAAGAAAATATATTCATTTTATTTATGAATTCATGAGTTTACAAGCTCAGTGTCTCCAGCTTTATTTTTCCTTTATTATATGACGTTAGATTTATTGACTCCATATCAGCATTTAAGTGTTGTTAACTTTATGTAATTGCATTTAGGTTAAGGATTAGTGCACTTCCAGTTGTACAAAGGATAGCTGTATTATGTTAGGTGTAGGTATGACCTTATTATTGTCTTTATTTGAAGATTATGTGTGATTTCAGGATATGTATATGGGTTCAAGTTGACAAGGTGTGTACTTGTGATGGTTAATATTGACTGTCAACTTGGTTGGATTGAAGGATGCAAAGTATTGTTCCTGGGTCTATCTTTGAGGGTGTTATCAAAGGAGATTAACATTTGAGTCAGTGGACCAGGAGAGGCAGACCCACCCTCAATCTGCCTAGGCACCGTCTAATCACCTTCCAGGGTAGCTAGAATAAAGCAGGCAGGAGAAGATAGAAGAGTAGACTTGCTGAGTCTTCCGGCCTTCATCTTTCTCCTGTGGTGGATGCTTTCTGCCCTTGAACATCGAACTCCAAGTTCTTCAGCTTTAGGACTCTTGGACTTGCATTATTGGTTTGCCAGGGGCTCTCAGGCCTTTGGCCACAGACTGAAGGCTGCACTCTTGGCTTCCCTACTTTTGAGGTTTTAGGACTTGGACTGATCCCTTCCTTGCTGGCTTCCTTGCTACTCAACTTGCAGATGGTCTATTGTGGGACTTTATCTTGTAAGCATGTGAGTCATTTCTCCTTAATAAACCCCCATTCATATATACATCTATCCTATTATTAATAATCTGTCCCTCTAGAGAACCTTGACTAATACAGTGGGTGGTGAGGAGAAGCAGCATTGCCTTGTCTGGCAACTGCCTCAGGGGAGGTCATCACTGTTGCCTCAGGCAGTTCAGGGTTTATCTCCTCAGATAAAGGTGGAAAGGCTGATGGCAGCCTGGGTGGAAGAAGGGATGTTGCCCCCACTAGGGGTGGGGAGGCTGTTTCCTCTGGCAAAAAAAAGACTCAACAGAGTTTACAAGCACAGCATCACCAGCTTCATCAGGGTCCTCCCACACATCCCCATTCCAAGTTGCAGGGTCCCCTTCTTTTCCAATCAATATCCTCACTTTGCCAGTAGACACCTGGTGAGACAGAGTGTACCTTTTGGTGCAGGTCAGCCACTTGCATGATAAGAGCTTGTGTCTGATTTTCCACATTTTCAGTCCTTTGTCTACGAGAGATAAGACTCTCACTCGGCAATTCTACAATAGGCTGTCTGCAAGCTGAGGAGCGAGGAAGCCCGTGGTGGATCAGTCCAAGTTCTATAACCTCAAAAGTAGGGAAGCCTACAGTGCAGCCTTCAGTCTGTGGCCAAAGACCTGAGAGCCCTTGGCAAACCAATAATGCAAGTCCAAGAGTCCAAAAGCTGAAGAACTTGGAGTCTGATGTTCAAGGGCAGGAAGCATCCAGCACGGGAGAAAGATGAAGGCCAGAGGACTAAGCAAGTCTGCTTTTCTATCTTCTCCTGCCTGCTTTATTCTAGCTGCACTGGAAGTTGATTGGATGGTGCCCACCCAGATTGAGGGTGGGTCTGCCTCTCCCAGTCCACTGACTCAAATGTTAATCTCCTTTGGCAACACCCTCACAGACACAACCAGGAACAATACTTTGCATCATTCTATCCAATCGAGTTGACATTCAATATTAACCATAACAAATAGCAAAATCTGGTTTCTTGGAATATGAACATTTACTATTATGGTTTGCTAGACTTGCTTCATTTAGAAAATGTAAAACTAGGCTAGTCATGGTGGCTCATGCCTATGATCCCAACACTTTGGGAGGCTGAGGCAGGAGGATCACTTGAGGCCAGGAGTTTGAGACAAGCTTGGGCAATGTAACCAGACCTGTATAAAAAATCAGCCAGGCATGGTGGTGCATGCCTGCCATCCTAGCTACTCAGGAGGCTGAAGCCAGAGTATTGATGGAGCCCAGGAGTTCAGGTTTGCAGTGAGTTATGATTGATTGCACCATTGCACTCCAGCATGAGTATTAGAGCGAGACCCTGTCTCTTAAAAAAAAAAAAAAAAAGGAATTATACTATTATCATGCAATAAATCACTGTAAGCAATTTGGTATATTTTTTTCAGACTTGTTTCCATATATTTCTTTTTATATAGTTGTAATCATCCCACACATGTAATATTGGTGCTATTCTTTAATATGAAATTATTGATAACTTTTATTTTACTACATGGTCTTCAGAACCATGACTTGAATTATTATATAATAATTCATTAAGTAGATATATTATGACTCACCTCCTATTCCCTTCTGACTGGACATTAGTTTTTTACTTTTTTACTGTTAAAATGGCAGCATTTAACATATTTAAGTATGTAGCTTTTTCATATTTCATAGTTTTCCTTATACCTAGAAGTTCAGCTGAGGATGAAAGGGCACAAGCATTTTTATAGCATTTGGTAAACAACGGCAACTTATTTCCCAAATGGACACACACACACACATATGTGTTTATGTGAGTGTATAATTTTGCTAAGAGAAAAAAATGCCTTGTTTTATTTTGTATTTCTCTGATTTCTTGTAGGTTTGAATACTTTCCTAATTGCATCTCTCTGTTGTTGTTCGCTTGTTCAGCTCTTTTGTGTTGGTCTGTTTCTAAGAAAGTGATTCTTTTGTTTAAAGTTAATTTAAGATGGTTACACTAAAGTTAGATTATTTATTACTTTCTGATACTCCTCTGTCCCCAACAAAATATGGACTTCAGTCTAAAGATATGCTTTTGAAATGCAACATTTTATCAATGAGCTTTAAAAGGGCTTAATAATGTTTGTACTCAAACAGAATAAACCACCTGAAATACTTCCTTAAGAAAAATCCCAGAGGTCCTTAAGAAAAGAGAGATCTTCAAGAAGTAAAGCTTGAGATGATACACAAGTAGCACAAACTACTTACAAAAAATAGTGGGCCAATTTGACAGCATTTATTTAAAATAATTAGGTATTGATAGACATGATAATCTAAATGCAAGATTCCTTAGCATCTCATACTTACCTAGTTTCTTTTCCTTCCATGAAAACTGCACTTTCTTTCAAATGCAAGTACAGAGGGAGAAAATGGAAAGTCTGAGGGAACAGTCAATGACCCGTGAGTGTGTTGAAAGTTGTAGCATTTGCTCTTCCTGTCTTTGACTCATCCATTACATACCTCTTGCCCTGGTGTATTAATCTGTCTGCAAGGAGCAGAAACCAATTCTAGCAAAAAAAAGCAGGGGAGAGAGAGAAAGGAGAAGATGTATTGGTGGAGTATGGAGTTATCTCAGGACTCCAAGTTGAGGATGAAGCTGGGCCCCAGGGGGACAGTCAGGGATGGGGGTCTTCAGGAATGCCTCATTTCTCTCAGTTTCTGTCTCCACTGCTCTCACAATGCCACTTTATTCTTTTGCTTAAGATCTTTCAGTCATGGACCCAAAATTCCTAGGAAAGGAGCTAACTGGCCTAGCTTAGTATAGGAAGCTACCCATGTCCCAGTCGACTACAGCTGTGAGGTCAGGAATTCCATAGTCTAGAGACATGGTATTTCCTACTACACTTATTTGGGTGGTGTGTGAATAGGTAGAGGCAGTTTCTAGAAAAGGGATGCTGAACAAAAAATAAGTAGCATGCTTACTATGCTTGCTACCCTATTCTCCTTTGTGCCAGCTAGCTGGACCTCAGCTCTGCTGGACCTCTTAAGGTGCTCTAACTTGTCCATTCCTCCAATGAGCTACATATTTGCACTTCAAAAAATATGCACATGATATGCAATCTTCTTTTTGTATGTTTATGTTCATGTACAAACAATGTATTATAAATGCCTGTGTGTTTATCTTGTATGTATATATAGAGAAAGAAGTATTTCTTCAATTGTGTTTATGAGAAGTTTCTAGGGAAAAAAGTAATGTTGTCTGGTCAGATAAGTTCTAGAAGCACTGAGCTAAACAAAGATATGCAATTTCTTTATAGCATGACTTCTCAGGTTTAGTGGGCTAATGAGTACTACATATTCATGAGAGAGAGAGAGAGACCATTCAAACTTATTTGAATATATGTATATATGTGACTGTATGTGTGTGTATATATATATATTTTTTTTAATTTGAGGAATATTTGTAAACGTATTGGTTATTATGTAGAATGCAATTTGGGAAATGCTGGCTTGGGTTTGAAGATAAGCATACATTTCCCTCTGAAAAAGTAAGAGACAAGCAGATTGTATGCAAAAAGAGATGAAAATGTGTTAGTATAAAAGTTCAGAGGGAGAGGTAAGTGGAAGAAATAAGCAACTTTGGAAAAAAATTAGCCAGGGGAAGACATGGATTCTAGCCCTTCCATCTCCCATTGACTTTTCAAGACCTCCAGTAAGTGATGGACTCTGCTTCCTCTAGTGTAAAATGTAAGATTAAAACATTTTCTTTTTGGAACACCAACTGTATTTTTCATGGTGTTTGTATTGATTTATGAAATACTGTGCCTCAGAATTTAGCACTCTTTGGAGTATGTTTCTATATAAGTTTAAGATCCAAATCTAGTTCAGAAACAGCAATAGGTCTAGCCATCCTCTTTAACTAAAATTATTGTATCGTTATAACTGGTAAGTAGATTGTCAACATTTTAATTTCTCTTTTCTTTTTTTCCCTGTACCAGATTCTTCCTCCTAAATCAAAAGCAGTGTTTTTTTTTTGTTTGTTTTTTTAATTAAAGCTAACATTCCATGAGGCCAGCTGACAATGATGTATAGAAGTTTTAGATATCTTTTTTTTTTTTTTTTTTGAGACAGAGTCTTGCTCTGTCATCCAGGCTGGAGCGCAGTGGCGCAATCTCAGCTCACTGCAAGCTCTGCCTCTCAGGTTCACACCATTCTCCTGCCTCAGCCTCCCGAGTAACTGGGGCTACAGGCGCCCACCACCACACCCAGCTAATTTTTTCTGTATTTTTAGTAGAGATGGGGTTTCACTGTGTTAGCCAGAATGGTCTCGATCTCCTGACCTTGTGATCCACCGGCCTCGGCCTCCCAAAGTGCTGGGATTACAGGTGCAAGCCACACGTCCAGCCAGAACTTTAAGATATCTTTATCATACCTTAAAAGAGTTTGACTAAGATTGTTTGGTGAGGACAAAACAATCATCCATCCAACCACCATTTATCATGCCCTTTCTATGAACCTGGCTCTGTTTTAGATGCTCAGGCTGTGACCGTGAACAAGACAAAGCCAAGTCCCGCCTCCATGGAGCTTCCATTCGAGTGTGTGTGTGTGCACATGTGAGTGTATGTGCATGCGTGTGCATGTGCATGTGTGTATGTGGACTGAGTACAATAAATATATAACATAGTGTCAAATAGATAAGTGCTAAGAAGAAAAATAAAGCATGCTAAAGGGATAAAGAGTGATTGAAGGTGCTGTGTTAGAGAGGGTGGTCAGGGAAGGTCTCTTTGTTCAGATATCTGAGCAGACACTTGGACTAAGGGAGTGCGTCACGAGGCTCTGTAAAAGAAGAGAGTTCCATCTGGAAAGGCAAGTGCTAATGCCCTGGGGTGCTCATGTGCTGGGTGTGTCGCAGGAGCAACAGGGAGGCCATAGTGGCTGGTGTCTGGTGATGAAAGGGGAGGGAGAGATGGGAGAGGAGTCAGAGCTTTAGCTGGGGGAGGGTGTACGTGTGTGTGTGTGTGTGTGTGTGTGTGTGTGTGTGTACATGGAGGGGGAAGGGAACCAGACAACAAAAGGCCTTGTTGGCTATAGGAATAATTTTTTATTTTATTCTAAGTGTGATGGGATAAAATAACCAGAATACAAAACAGCAAGAATAACATCATCTACGTTCTTTTATTACTCTTTCATCTCAATCATTGTAGCCAAAAAATTCTTATGTGAAAGGAAACGAAACACTTGTACTATCTGGCAATCACTTTAAGAGAAGGGACACAAGGAAATAGCAGTACAGCGTGGGGGAGAGCCATGATGAATTAGCCCTTTTTAAATGGGAGGGGCACCACTGCTGCTTTGGGGTTCATTTGTTGTCTATAAATATCACTGTTAAATACAACCCATTAACTTGGTGACTGGGTGAAGAAAGGCAAGTAGCACCAGGTTGGAACTGCCTGCTGGTGAGTCATAATGCTCTGCTCCTACCTGTATGCCTGAGGTGAATGGAAAGCTATTTGTAGGTAGAGGCATGCTGGCACAAGCTGGGAAGACGCATAAATCAAGTGACACTCAAGGCTTACTTGTGTCAGAAGCAGAGAGAGCTTTTACTGTACCCTCAGAAATCCACTTAAGATATAAAGAGATTAGGTCAGAGGAAGTAAACAGTCCTCTGTCTTCCTTGTAATACACCTATTAGGTGGATTTCAAGCAGGTTGCTCTGGCCTGACTCCTGGGAACATCTTTTTTAATGGCATTTAGAAATGTAACAGATTTCAGGTGCCAGGGCCTGACAAAGTGGCTCCTCAGTTGCTCTGAACTTGGTAGTTTTAAATTCTAAGTCTGCCTTATCCCCCAAGGACTCTACATATGAGTGAGACCTATTATTTCCTCTCTTTTTCACCATCTCAGGTGTTGGAATTGGAATAAACCTGCGTTCCAGTTCTAGCTCCAGAACTTGGTTGCCATGTGTCCTAATTAGCAAGTACGTGATCTTTCTGTGCCTCAGTTTCCTCATTTATAAAATAGGGACAGTAACACGTAGCTGTTGGGTGAGGATGTAAAGTGCCAGCGCAGAACCTGGCACTCAGAAAGCACTTGAGAAATGGGATAGACCTTGGAGAGAAATCGAAAGGGATCTGAGCTTCCTGGAGCTATCACTTGATGATTGGTTGACTTGAGGGTCATTTTTACACATTGTTGTCATTCAAAAAATTGAGATTCAGCTATAAAATATATGTGGTCCCTATTTACACTTCATCTAGATACTCTTCCACTCTTCCCTTTCCTACAATCCTTCCCAGTCACAGAAAGGGAGAGGAAGCAAGACTTAGTAACCACCTACTGCAGACAAGGCATTTTACATTATCTTGTCTCACTCGATCCTCATAACATTTTAAGTAAATAAGTGTGTATTACGATCTTCACTTATTGATTGAGAAAATAGAGCTCTGGAAAGCAGAATTAAGAACTTAGCAACTGACAAAGTGGCAGAGATGGAGTATCAACCTAGGTCTGCTTGAATCCCAAATCTGAATTCCTTCCAGGATGCTGGGTGATCTACTGAGAGCACGCTACCATCAGCAAATAGAGTGCTGCACCAGAAGAATCTCCTAAACACAAAATAACAAGGGAAACTGGAGCCAGGTGAATTTTGCCCTTCTGGCCTAGTCTCTGCATCTCACTGGACTATGTGAATAATTAATGTCCCAGAAATGGGGCCAGTCCTTTTGTGGATAGTTGAGTATAAATCTATCCTTAGGCAACATGAAGCAAAGATACTTCTGGCCTATTTTTAAAAATCAGCTCCCCTGCTTGACAACCAGTCCTAGGGTCTTATAGCCCTTATAGATGTCCTCATTTTGAGCCTCAGTCCCCATCATGGGGGGCCACCATCACTCTTATAATAGCTCTACCCGGATGTGAAGACAGATCTTCAATCTCACCATAGGCTTCTCTTTTATGGAATGACTAACCTTTAGGTTTCTCATATGACCTATTTCCTTGGCCTTTTAATACTTTTCACAACTGTTTTCTGGACACTTTCCAAACTTTCTACTACTTGTCAAAGTTACTGAGTCAAAAAGGAGACATGAATTCTAATAGAGCTCTGAGGAAAGCTGAATTTAAAGGACATCCCCCCGCCCCCATCTTACATGCTTGCCTCCAGCTTCCATGCCCCTGGGGTGTGCTCCGTGTCTGTGCTGCAGCACTAAAGGATCCAGTCATTTTTCCCGTGGTGAAGAAATGCCAACTTTGAAAAAAATAAATTAGGAAGCCAGGGCTTCAGACAGTATCTGATAGAGCTACTGTTGCTACTATTGTAATGAACAATCCTAATATATATCCTTTTTAGTTCTAAGAAGGAACATACATAAAAATGGGTATGTTTTCCACTAGCATCAAGAACTCACAAAGGATACCAAGGAAATGGATCAATTAAATGCCCCTTATTAATATTCTTGGCCTAAGAAGAGGAAAATCCTTAGTTAATAAACAAGTGGGAAGGTACTCATAGCAGGCAAGCAGATAAGATTAAAAAAAAACTTTACAGCACAAACTGTTTCGAAGTTTTTAAAGTACCAAGATTTGGTCTGTCTTTATAACTTTTGGGGAATTTAAAAGGAATTACTTGGAATAAAGAAGCAGCTAATGCTTTTAAAAATACTTGCTCACATATATCTAGCCGCAGGAAAACATGTTCATAATTTGATATTTGAAGTTTCAGTATTTGATTTGGTTAATTATTTTGACAGTTATCAGTTCATTAAACATGTGTTTCAATTCAGTTTGAGGATTAGAAGAGCTTTCAGAATTCTTACATGTGATGTCTTTGTTGCATCTTTGATCAGTATTTTTTTTTCTCTTGAAACTATATTTTCTGGTTTTAAAGAGTCAATGAAAAAAATGAATGATTCAGTTTGCAGAAATTTTGTATCTAACAAATCGATCAAAACAAACAGACAAATCTGGCTACAAATCCTGTCTCCCCCACTGGCAAACAGTAGAACATTGAGAAAGTGATTTAACTCTCTGTGCCTTAAGTTTCTGTGACGATTAATACATATGCAAGTCTTAATATCGGCTTGGAACGCGATCACAGCTTAGAAAACATTTGTGTCCCTTACATCTTTGTCAACTTCTATTTGTTCAGTTAATTTGAATTCTAATCCAGTCCCTCAAAGTATTAGTTATCTTGCCATTTTAACAATCTCATCATTGGTAAAAGCATTTAAAATGTCATTTAAATTAAACCTTTTGAAAGTCCAACTGAAATGCTGCTTATAAAATCAAATTATTTTCTGGCTTTTGGTTTTTTGACTTTACCTGGAAAAAGTCCTTATTATTTCTTCATGAACCTTATTAGCTTGTAACATTTCCACTCCTTGTAACGTTTAGGTGTGCCATATATCTATGTTTTTTGTCACCCAGCATGTCATAATTTTCACCTGTGACTTAAGCCTTCCCCTGCCGCATGTGTACCCCCTGCTGCCCTGTGATTCCAGGATAGTTAACTGTTGTTTTTGATAAGAACTTCTATTTTCCTGACTTTATTTACCCATAACATTTTTTTCCTCTCATAGAGCTTTTTTCCTCCCTACCATTTTCTCAAGCCAACTTAAAAATTAGGAAACATTGGTATTAAGTTTCTGGCTTAAAAAATTGGAGGAGTGGGCAAATAATACCAGTTCTCAATTTTTATCTACTAATGGAGAGAGACAAAAGTTACCACACTCTGTGGTAAACTCTTACTTTAGTGACCCCCAATGAACCACAGCTCTCGGAGTTCTTACCCTTGTGTAGTCCCCTCCCACTCTGGGCTTTATCCTGGAGCCATCTTTGGCCAATGGGACATTTAGCAAGTATGATGCAATGGAGGCTTGATAAGTGATTTCATATTGAGGCTTGTTTTCTTGGAATATTTGCTCTTGGAACCTTGCCGCCATCTTGTGAGAAAACCCAAGCAGCCACATAGATGGATCTATGTGGAGAAGGAGAGAGGTCCCTGGACAACAGTCCTAGTTGAGGTCTGGCTGACAATACAAGCTTGCCAGCCTTGCGAGGAAACAATCTTGAAAGTGAATCCTCCATCCTCAGTTGAGCTGCCTCAGCTGATACTGTATGGAACAGAGACGAACTATCCCTGCTGAACCTTGACCAAACTGCGGAACTGTGAGCAAATAAATGATTGTTGTTATTTTAAGCCACTATGTTTTAGGATGGTTTGTATGTGGCTGTAGACAATGGAAGCATAAAATCACTCTCATTCCTAACCTTAAGTGCAAAAATCAAGAGAAACTGGCAGCAAATTGACAGTGCTGTGTTGATGCCAGATCAGTATAATTCTCCCCCATCTAAGGCATAATTAGACTGAGAACAAGGAGGAGTCTGAAGCTCAGATGAGCATCAAATGGCACTTTTCTAGTAGGAAAAGTTTTAATTGTTTCATTCCTCCCTTTCTTCTTCCTTCTCCTCCTCCTTCTCTCCCTTCTCGACACATACTCATCAAGCACTTGGCAGCCAACAAGACAAACGCTAGCTCTGACGGAGCTTGTTTATCTTCCTACCATTTTTGTTCTTTACCAGATGTTATAACCTGTGATACACTGAAGTGTGACTTCCTCTCTTGTCCATTACACAATGCTAAATTGTTGAAAAATGACCAAAAGATGGTTGGCCAAGTAGGAGGAACAACTGGGACATTAGCTCATCTTCAAAGAATGGCTGATACGGATGAAAGAAGAGATGAGATTATCTGTGCTGCATTCATACTTACCCGGTTAATTCTTCCCAACACATATTATCTACGGGTAGAAGAGCTCTGCCCCCTTTTTGTCTTTAGTGGGTGGTGTATCTCTCAACAGGTGTCAAAACTCCAGACTTGCCTGTGGAATGTTTCCTGGCTACCCCTTGCTGGAGGACATGGTTCTTTTCAGCACTCATAAGATTTATGAAGCCTCTGCACGTGCTGCATCCTCCTTGCTGTGTGAGAGAGACCATAGATTTTAGAAACTGGGGCTAAGTCTCTTTCTCCCTGCAAAGAAAAAATCAAATGGGCAGTAGGCTTCTGGTTCCTCTTACACTGAGCAGCTGACAAGAAGACAAGTTTCAGAAATCCTGCAAAGGAAGGAAAAAGTGAAGGAGAGTTGTTGTGATATACTTTGTTTACTCCAAAGCAGAGGAATCACTGGTCATTTCATCAGGCAACTGAAGATTAAGATGTTATCCTTTTTAATCTGTAGAGAAATAGCACAATGTAATAGTTGTAAGAATAGGCACTGGGGTCAGACTGCTTGGGTTCTTAGTGATCTTCTGCATTGACCTTAGTCAGGTTGTTTAGTATCATTCAATTGTCCAAATTTATAAAATGAAGAAAATAATAGGAACAACCTTAGGAATTGTTGGAAAGGGCAAATGTGCATAATAAATGAGCAATAAATATTAACTATTAGTTTTAGCTAGTCAGTCCTCAGAAACTTAGCATTTTCCTTCCACTGATTGAACATATTCTTAATTCTGCAAAACAGGAAGGATTATTTTAAAGAATCTATGGACAAGCTGTTTTGAATGTATTCTATTTTAGTTTTCTCACAAGAAATGTTGCTGCAAATTTGAAACTTCTAGCTTCAGAAAAACTTAATTTAATCTAAAAAATATTATAAAGCTCTATCTCATGAGTCTTTTCATTTGTAAGCATTTAAGTAATCTGTGAAGTCAAGATTTTAAACTAATACATATCCCTCACAACTCATTACAGTATACAATATGCAATGTAATACAGTATACAGTATTCTAAGTAAGATTTGTGAAGTAGCTTTAAGTTATCTCTGTCTGTGGAAAGTTTTTGATCATGTATTCTTTTTGAAAAAGACCATTCACTATGGAGAACTGGGACCAACCACTATTATACGTTCAATCTTCAAAGAAGTTCTACGTTAGGATTTTTATTGTCAGGTCAGCCAAGTTCATCCATAGGCACACATTTCCATTTATCAATAGAACTTAACAAATACTACATTTCCTTTTTCTTTCTTTCTTTTTTTTTTTTTTTCCTGTAGTGAGAACACTGAACGTGGGATCTAGCCTCCTAACAAAGTTTTTTAAGTCTACAATACATTACTGTTAACTAAAGGCACAATGTTGTGCAGCAGCTCTCTAGAACATACTCACCTTGCATCATTGAAACTTTATACCCATTGAATAGCAACTCCCCATTTTCTCCTCCCTCCAGTCCCTGGCAACCAACATTCTATTCTCTGCTTTCATGAGTTTGTCTATTGTCTTAGTTCATTTTCTGTTACTTATAACAGAATACCTGAAACTGGGTAATTCATAAAGGAAAGGAATGTGTTTCTTATAGTTATGCAGGCTGAGAAGTCCAAGGTCAAGGGGCTACATCTGGTGAGGGCTTTCTTGCTGGCAGGGACACTTTTGCAGAGGTAGTACAGGATATGACATGGTGAGGAGGCAGAGGTAGTACAGGATATGACATGGTGAGGAGGCTGAGTGTGCTAGCTCGGGTCTTCCTTCTTATAAAGCCACCGGTCCCACCCTCATGATAACATAGTAATACATGAATGAATTAATCCATTCATAAGAGCAGGGCCCTCATTACTCAATCACCTCTTAAGGAAACCATCTCTCAATACAGCCATATTGGGGATTAAGGTTCAACATGAGTTTTGAAGGGAACAAATATTCAAACCATAGCAGCTATTTTAGATATCGAACATAAGTGAAATATACAGTATTTGTCTTTCTCTGACTGACATCTTTCACTTAGCATAATGTTTCTCTAGGTTCATCCATGTTGTTGCATATTGCAGGAGTTCATTCTTTTTAAAGGCTGAATAATATTCTATTATATGTATGTACCACAATTTCTTTATCCATTCATCTATCGATGGACACCTATGTTGCTTCTACCTTTTGGCTATTGTGAATAATGCTGCAAGGAATGTGGAAGTACAAATATCTCTTTGAGACCCTACTTTCAGTTCTTTTGGATATATACCCAGAAGTGGGATTGCTAAATCATATGGTAGTTCTATTTTCAATTTTTAAAGGACCCTTCTTTTTGCCTTCCATAGTGGTTGTACCATTTTACACTCCTACCAACAATGCACAAGAATTCCAGTTTCTTTACATTCTCACCAACGTGTGTTATCTTCTTTTCTCTAATAGACATCCTAACACTCTAATGAGGTGATATCTCATTGAGGTTTTGATTTCCATTTCCCTCATTATTAATGATGTTGAGCATCTTTTGTTTGTTTTTTGAGATGGAGTCTTGCTCTTGTTGCCCAGGATGGAGTACAGTGGCATGATCTTGGCTCACTGCAACCTCTGTCTCCCAGATTCCAATGATTCTCTTGCCTCAGCCTCCTGAGTAGATGGGACTACAGATGCCTGCCACCACACCTGGCTAATTTTTGTATTTTTAGTAGAGATGGGGTTTCACCATGTTGGCCAGGCTGGTCTCGAACTCCTGACCTCAGATGATCCACCCGCCTCGGCCTCCCAGAGTGCTGGGATTACAGGCGTGAGCCACTGCACGTGGTCAAGCATCTTTTTATGTAACTGTTGACCATTTGCATATCTTCTTTGGAGAATGTCTATTCAGGTATTTTGCCCATTTTAGTAGGGTTATTTGTTACTATTTTATTTTATTTTTTGCTATTCAGTTGTAGAAATTCCTTATACACTTTGGATATTACAGTAATCCCTTATCAGATATATGGTTTGCAAATATTTTCTCCTATTCTGTAGTTTGCCTTTTCACTCTGTTTCATTTGCTATGTGACAGCTTTCCTTGCCTTTCCTTTCCTATTCCCTCTCTTCCTTCCTTTTCTCCTTTTCCTCCTCCTCCTCTTCCTTTTCACTCTTTCTATCATTATTTCTCTCTCTCTCTCATTGAGACTTGCATCATTTTCCTGATTTACTTGAGACTGCTGAGTTGGGTTTTGTGTGCGTGACCTAGAACAAGTGGCAGTGAAAGACATCTAGGTAACCTATAAACTTTACCTTGTGAAATGGGAACTTGTCCCCTTCTACTCTCCATTCAAACCATGTTGTAAGGGCTGGGGTGGAACTTTCTGAGTGTCTTCCATTCCCGTTTCTTTTGGTAATTGATGTTATGGCACATTATTGATCTGGTTTACTTGGTTAACTTAGTCGATCATAAAACTGTTTGGAAGGCCTCATGCCCATTAGGATGGCAAGCCTAAAAACATAAAATAACAAGTGTTGGCAATGATGTGAAAAAATTGGAACCCTTGTGCACTGTTTATTGGTAGGATTAATGATGTAGCTGCTGTGGAAAACAGTATGGTGAGTCCTCAAAAAATTAAAGGTAGAAATACTATATGATCCACCAATTCACCTTTTGGGTATATACCCAAAAGAATTGAAAACAGGGTCTCAAAGAGATGTTTGTACACCCATATTCATAGCAGCATTTTTCACAGTAGCCAAAATGTGGATGCAACCCAAGTGTCCACTGATGGATGAGTGAGTAAACAATATGTGGCATCTACATACAATGAAATATTATTCACCCTCAAAAGGAAGGTACTTCTGACATGTGCTACAACATGGATGAAGCTTGAAGACATTATGGTTAGTGAAATAAGCCAGCCACAAAAGAACACATATTCTATGATTCTATTTATATGAAATATCTGGAGTAGTGAAATTTATAAAGACGGAAAATAGAATAGTGGTTTCCAGGGCCTGGGGAAAGACGGGATGGGGGAGTTATTGTTTAATGGAGGCAGAATTTCAGTTTGGGAAGATGAAAAGATTCTGGAGATGGATGGTGGTAGTGGCCATAGAACAATATGAATGTACTTAATACCACTGAACTGTAGGCCTAAAAATGGTTAAGAAGGTAAATTTTATGCTATGTGTATTTTACCCCAATACAATTTTTAAAAAAGATAAAAAATAATAAAACTGTTTGAAAGTCTTGTTTTGTTTCTCGCTGGTTGGAAAAATCCTTGTTATAACCCTAGCACCCAAGTTTTGCAATATTGTTTTAGGCCCAGCTACTGAAATTGGTTTTCTTGAGCATTTTTAAGAGAGAATTAAGGTAAGGACTAGACCCACTTAATTTTATTCAAATAAGAAAGTGAAAGAGACACAGGTATATACTTCTAGATAATGATAAAACTTTAGAATAAGTTGGCCCTAAGTACAGCTTTGTTGTGTCTCTGTCTTGGAGATATTAAAAATGAATCTAGAAAAACAAATGACACCAGATGTTTCTCTCCAGTTGATTTGTATCAAACACCATAGGTTTACCTCAGAATGTGGACTAATTCCAAGAGCTGAGAGCTAAATGTGAAGCACCTTAGATATACATGCACACACACACACGAACACACACATGCAGACACGTATGCATGCACACACACACACACACACGAGACCCATGCACTACGTAATTAGAAAACTGCGTTCCATTTTATAACCATAGCCAGTCTTCATCAGTTATTTCCACATCTGAACCCACTCAGTGGAGATTTGCCTGTTCGGTGCCTGATCTTGATGTTTTCTAGTCCTAATATTTCCAGCAATGGGCCAAGTGTAGGTGCCAGATAATAGCAGAATCAGAACTTCAAATACTCGTTTTGACCAGAGATACCTAAAAGGCACAAATCCTTCTGTTTCTTCATAGGTCTGCTCAGACGGCTGTGCCCAAGCAGTCAGCGAGGGTCCTGGATGTTTCTGGCTTCCCATACATGAGAGGCGTCCTGTTACTAGCAATGAACTAGAGTCCTGGAATCTGGAAAAGCACTTTATATCCTCAGCGATCAGGTGAGAAATGGCCAAGTGATGGTGTTGGAAGGTGAAGATGTTTAATTATTTCCATGACGGTTTATATCAATATTTAACAGAAATATGCCATGGCTCATTTGATGTGAAGTGCATGGTAAAATAATGAATTTTTTTTCTTTTTAACTATCTAATAGTCTATGAATTTCCCCTCAGGAAAGAACTGTCCAGCCTAGCACTTAGCACAGTGTCTTGGCAGCAAGTAAGCAGAGCTGATTGCTTGAAGGAATGCATGCCCTGTCCAAAGCCTCATCAGTTATCACCTAATAAATGTAATAAGTTCTGTGATGAAGACTCCTAAGTTCTGGTGTTGGCAGAGAATGCATTTCTAGAGTAAATCTCAGGATATTCCTTCAGAGTAACATGAGGTCCAACCCATCTATGCTTTTCTGCTCTCCTGGGATCCAGTGAGACGTTCCCCTGGGGTGTGGAAATCTAGGTTTCCTGGATATGGAAAGGTTTGGAGGGGAGGCTCCAAAGAATATCATTGGAGAAGAGTGGAGGGGGGCAACTCCAGAGGCCTGAGATCATGGCTAAGGGTGGTCCTGGAAAATGCACCTCTTATCAATCATGGTAGCTACTACAGGAATGGATATTTGGTGGAAGGAAAAGAAAGCAAATGAAGAAATTTGTGTTACCTCTTCTATGTGACTCAGAAGTTGATCCATAATTGACATCTGTGAAAAAGAGAAGCAAAGCACCTCCTCCTTTCAGGACCACCTTGAGAAAAAAAAAAGAGGTGTTTTTAGCTTCCTCTTCCCCGTTTTTCTTTTGTATACAGTCTAGCCTTCTCATTGTATAGATGAGGAAATTGAGGATCAGGGCAACAAAGTGACTTCCCAAAATTATCTAATCAGTGCAGGGCTGGAGCTAAAATCCAGGGCTCGCGACTCTGCAGACCACTATTGTTTTTATTATTTTCCCCTCTTCTTCTACTTAGTCCTCTTTTCTCAGAGCCGCCTCTCCTAGCTCCTCACTATTATCATAACTACAATTTATGGAGTGCTCACTATGTCTTAGGCACTGTACAATTTCCATGTATTTTATTTAATCCTAGCAGCTTTATAAGGTCAATATTATGATAATCCCCACATCATGGATGAGCCTGTTGAGGTTTAGTAGCTTACTTGGGGTTCCATCGCTGGTGGTGATTCCAAAGCCCATGGCCCAGAATTCCCACAGAAGACTTGATTTGTTCATAGTCTCCATTCCTCAAGACTAGGAAAGTTACAGGGCTCTTTTTTTTTTTTTTCCTACTACCAATAATTCATGTTCAAGTGTAAATAGCCTGTGAATTACTTTGCTAGGGCTGCCATAACAAGGTGCCACAGACTGGGCAGCTTAAATAACAGAAATTTATTTTCTAATAACCCTGAAGGCTAGAAGTCTAAGATCAAGGAGTCCCCAGGATTGGTCTCCTCCAAGGCTCCTCTCCTTGCCTGATGGATGGCTGTCTTCTTCCAGTGTCTTCACGCTGTCTTCCCTGTGAACAGGTCTGCATCCCAATTTCCTCTTATAAGGAGACCCATCATATTGGATTAGGGCCCACCCCAGCGACCTCATTTTAACCTAATTACCTCTATAAAGACCCTGTTTCCAGATACAGTCACATCTGGAGCTACTGGGGGTTAGGACTTCTATGAATTTTAGGGGGACACAATTCAGTCCACAACAACCTGATATGCTGCCCCTGGCAAGAGTATTTTTGTTCTGAAAGAAGTTTCTTAGATACAAAAACGCGTAAGTCCAAAGGAATAAGCTACAGTAGGTGTTCCAAACACCAGACTAATATAGTAAGTACTCTGTTTAAAGGGAGGTGGGAAGAATACAGGTTTTACCTTCACTTTCTATAATATTGGCCAGTCCTGACTCTCAGATCATATATGTGAATTCTCAGGTCATTTTCAGAGGCTTAGATTATAGGAAGAAAACAAACTGGTGGTGCCTATTCATCGAACCTCAGTTGACACCTCACATTTCTAATGATCATCCCTTTTGGAAAAATCTGTAATTCTCACGATTTAATGTAGTTAACAGCTATTTTCAAATTCCAGAGGTGCCTCGGGTGAATTCCCAGGGTCAATGAATGACACAGCCCCAGAGCCATTTACTGTTAGCTTGGGAGCTATTTGCTTGGCGTGCAAATAATTCCCTGACTCCTGACTGAAGAGAGGCCAATTCCTCTTTCTCAGGAAGGCCCTCAAGTACTGTTGATAAATCCTCTTTTGTCATAAAATCCAGACACAGAGAGCCTGCTGTTGCACTCTGGCTACTTCCTGTAGTAAAGTAAAATCAGGGATAGGACACAGGGACAGTTGATGCAACTGGATGTCTAAGCCCTGGCCACCTGGGACTCCTGGAATCAGGAGTCAATAAGGAAATGAGGAAGAGGCGCTGCAGGCTGCAGAGGATGGGACCTCCTGGGATCCTCCTTTCCTGAGGGATGTGGGGCTTACACAGGGGCTCTTTTGTTCATAAAAGGATGAGGTGCCAGACTCCTGTCCTGAGAAAGAGGAGAAGCCTCCCCTCCTCCCTTGCTTCCTGTACTCTCCCTCTTCTCTAGTCACCTTGGCATTGGAACTTGTCATTCAGGTCAAACAAGTTGGTGCAGATGGCAGATTATTTTATCTGACATGTCTAACCTGTGTCAAAAAGGTGTCTGTTTGGTCACATAAATGCTGCCTGATGTTACCCTTCCCCTCCTCCCCACCTCCTACTGTTCCCAAAGCCCTGGCTTTATCTTCTCTTGAAGAATAGCTGGGTCAAAGTTATTCCCTCTGATTTAAACCCATCCATAGGATGGCAAAACACTACAAATGACATCCTCATCCTTGGTATCGAATCCCGACTCTTCTGCTCATTTGGCATGACCCGTGTGAGTAGTCTGACCTCGCTAAGCCCTAATATTCTTCCCTTTGTACAATCATCTGTGAGTTCCCTTCTAACTCTCTGTGACTCTAGTAAGAAAGGAACAAAACACTTCACTACTGACCACCAAGCTGAAGGGCTTGTGAGAGCGAGCCAGGCTGTCTTTGACTCTGAGGGGCACCGCTGGGCTGCTTCCTTCCACCTCTTAGGATGGGTGAGCAGGCAGAGCCATGTGCTCCCAGCCTCCCTCCCAGAGAATCCCCTGTGTGACAAGTCTGGGCTTCACCCTGAGTGCTCCTGAAAGCAGGTCAGAGCCTGAGAGTGCAGACGGGTGCGAGGGAGGAGAGGCTCCACACATTTGTTTTTGATCCTCAGAACACGCCAGATGGACTTAGGATAACTTGGGATCTGTAAGTGAACATTCTTGTCAGGGGGCCAAAAAGGACAGCGCCAGGCCCTTCTGGGCTAGATTGTGTCTAAGGGTGATGCTCCCTCTCCCAGGCTCGGAGGCCGAGGGCCTGCTCTTTGCTGCGAGGGGAGGCAGCTATGGTGCAGAAAGCTACAGTGTTTTTATTTCCTACTTTTGTTTCTAGCTCTTAGGCACCTTGGCTAGCAAAGAATCCATCCAATCTCCCCTTCCTTCTTTCCCTTCCTTTCTGCCTTTTCTCTTTCTCTCTTCCAAAAAGGCATGTATTTTCTCTTTTCAAAGCCATAACAAAAAGGCATTTATTTTCTCTTTTCAAAGCCATAACAAAAATGTTTATTATTGTTTCTAAATAAAAGGGTGAAACCACAGTGAAAAAATGTAGTTCCTGCCTCATATAACATCCTTTCTCCAGAATAGTCATCTGTCTCGCAGTCCAAGACCCAGGAACTTTTGTTAGGTCATTAACAACTCTTTAATACACATTTTTCAGAAAGCCTGGGAAGATAGAGATTTTCATGTTATAGATTTTCCCATATACTTAAGAAATATATTCCATGGCCTAGAAATTTTTTAGGCGTGTGTGCACAGTCACAAATGTACTACTAGTTTGTAAATAACACGAATATTTGTTCATGGAGGTGGAAGGGATGTTTCACATGATTCATAACCATCTGGTTATAGAGCAGGAAATGAGGTGTTTGGCAAATATTCTGGGTTTTTTTTTTTTTTTTTTGCCAGTGAATTATTTTTTTCCCCAAAGAAGTTAAACATGTGCTCCATGGCCTACAACCTGCAAGAGGTCTTGTACTGTTTATTGTGATCATCTGTGGGCTTGTGGTGCCTGTGCTGCCACAGAGCTGTACAGCCACGGAACACAGCTGCCTGAAGTTAATGATTCAGGAGTCACCATCTGTGCTGAGCTCTGTCTCTTCGGCATATACCACACAGACACGTCCAGAGGTGAAGGCAGTGCTTACACTCACAAATTAACATTCCTGCTCATCAGAACAACTTTCCAAGGAGAAGGCCCAGTCTTCTGAATATTAAAACTTTAAGTGAGTCATTAGAGTCTTATGTTTGGGGAGTCTATGGGCCAAATTAGTCAGCCAGATAGTGTGACAAGTTGAACATGAATATATGTAACTGGACGAGCTACAAGGGCCTTACTAATCAGTTAGCTAGAACAACCTCCTTTTATATACGCAGATCCAATTTTCCAGTTCAGTTGTGCAGAAGGGGCTATTCTGTATCCCTGTGGTTAAGGCTAAATGTTAAGGCACACCATGCGAGGGGCAGGGAGGATTTATCCCTTGCTATAACTGTTCTTAACTTACCTGTGTGAATTCTCTCCTAGAAGCAGGTAGGGTGGGGTCCTGGAGACCTGGGCAGGGAAGATCTGTTCCTTGAGTTTGGTCAGTGAGGAGCAGAGAAGGATCCAGAGGTGTTATCTGATCTGCAAGAGGAGACTGGAACATAGATCCAGGCTCCCTGCCCAGTGAGCTGTCATCATAGAAGTCTTGGGCAGAGAGGCAGAGTCTATATATATATATATATATATATACACACACACACATATACACACACATACACACACACACACACACACATCAGGCAGGAAACTGAGGCAGAAAGAGAGCATTCCAAATAGAGGCCAGGATGCATGCCCAGTCTGGAGGGAGTTCTCCTTCATAGGGCACAGCTGCAAGCCCTTTACATAAGGTATTTATGGCTTCTGCCATAGGTGGAGAAGAAAAGGTTGAGATCAATAAGTTTGCTCAGACACCTTCCCTTTGACACCACAATATGGGAGGCAGGTACATACCTAGAGCTTGAGACAAGAGATGTGAAGTTTTCAGAAATTTGGAAACACTTGCAAAGTATATGTTGTGTGTGAGTAACAAAGATGATTTGTGGGAGAGAAAAGCAATTTTGACCTACTAGTCTTTTTTGCTTTTCTTCAGAAGTTAGGGGCATAAATGTGTTATACTTTGTACCTGCTTTGTTAATAAATTGGTTATGTTTGATACAAAGGTCGAACAACTCTAATCCCAAACTCCAAAATCTAAAATGCTCCAAAATATGAATGTTTTGAGCACTAACATGGGGCTGCAAGTAGAAAATTCCACACCTCACCTCGCGCAGTGAGTCACAGTCAAAATACAGTCAAAACTTTGTTTTGTGCTTAAGATTATTTAAAATATTGTATAAAATTATCTTTAGGCAACATTGATAAGGTATATATGAAACATAAATGAATTTTTTGTTTAGACTTGGGTCCCATCCCTGAAGTATCTCAGCATATATAGTCAAATATTCGAAAACCCAAAAGTATCCAAAATCTGAAACCCTTCTGGTCCCAAGCATTTCAGATAAGGGATATTCAACTTGAATTTTAAAATGTGAAGTCCTAGAAAAAAAGTTTAGAAACATAGGCAACAATTTTTTTTTTTTTTTTTTTTGTCTCTAGAACCAAAAGGGGGAAATGTCGTAGGAGAAAGCTGTTATATGTATTTACTTGGACATACAAAACAATTATAAAAGTGAAGATTTTCCCCTCAGCATTAGAACTGGTTAAGTACATATTTTGAAACTAGTCATTTAAAGCTTTGGTCTATTTCCTTGCTTCTGACATAGAGATGTTGGTACTTAGGTTTAAATTACAGGGGCCATTCTGAGAATCACTGCACCTCCCCACCCGTGATCCCTTCCCATGAACACACAGAGGAGGCTGTATTCATTCGGGTGCACATGTTCCCAAGGTAGAAGTCATGGTCTTCAGACAAGGCAGAGCCAATTTTCTTTAGTTCTATTCTTGGTGGTAAAATGCTCTTAGCAACTTACTCAAGAACAATAGATAGGCAATTTTTCAAAGAACTTTCTCTCATCATCTATATAAGAAAAATATATCAATGTCACAACAATGTTAATTAAATAGCCAATATTTATAAGCTGAGCAAATTGCATTTTTTTGCATATTTCACCATCTCACTAGAGATTCTTAGATTATGAAAAGAGCCCTAAAAATCTCTAACAACCAGTCTTTTGGAACAAAGAAATAATGATAAACCTAATTTCCTACTGTCATTCAAAAAATTACACCCTGATATGCTAATAATCCTCTCTGAAGACAGCCAGCAGGTAAACAGAAAATTGGGAAAAAGAGTCTCAACCAGCGACAATAGATTCCATAATTTTTTCACTGGTCTCCAAGTTTTCCCAACTCCAAATTATCCTATCTACTGTCACCAAAGACAGTGCCCCAAACCTAAATCTGCTCACTCCTTGGCTCAAAATATGTCAGCAGATCACCAGTATATACAGAATAAAGCCCAACTTCCCTGGAATGGCCTCTAAGTCTCTCTAGGATCAGGCCCCAGCCTGATGCTCCAGTTCTGTTTCCCACACACTTATTGTCCCCACCCCATATTGGCACACCCTAAAGTCAGCAAACTGCTCACTGCTCCTGGCCAAGCCCTTTTCCTATATGTCTACCATTGCTCATGAGCTCTCTTCTGTTGATACCCTGTCTCCAGCTCTGCTCTTGGAAACCTTACCCTTCCTTCATTCCCTGAGTCAGAATTTACCACTCCCTCTTCTACCTTCCTTAAACATTACATTCAGCAGGTCTTCCTTTTTCTCCCCCTCTATCGTTAAGCATGTCTCACACTCGTCTGCCAAGCTACTGCATTAACGGACTATTTGTAGTTAATGGTTCACCCATTACAGTTACTTGAAAATATTAAGGGCTCAATAAATGTTAAATCTACCACTTTCCTCTCAACTAGACACTAGCCACCATCTGAATGTGCCCCATCTTTCAGTAGATACATGAGTGCCTAGTAAAACTCATTAATCTAGATTAAATTTGGGAGATAGGCTGAGTTAGAAAAAGATCTGATTATTAGAATATTGTTTCTAAAATATAACTTTATTACTTTTGAGTGTCTGCAGTTATGAGAATTAGGCTGAAAACTGTTGTTCTTCATTGAATTGATTCTGAGAAGGATTTGAAATTATTATATCACAATAGGCTTAGCAGTACTTCTTCTGTGCTTCAAATTTAGTCAAATTATTGATACGTAAGTGGGTGCTTCCAAAGTGTTTCTCTATATAAGAGAGCTGTTTTCTTAGTATTTTTATTCTGGTTATATTATTGACTGACTCTCAAAGAATAAACTTTAGACTAGCTCTTGTCAAAATTAGTGAAATCGTTGAATTGACTTAAGTAGAAATAAGAGGTTTTGTTAGATAAGGCAAAATACAGGAGAATAAGAAAGTGAGAATTTTTGAATTTATCTTTTCTTTTATGCTTCAATGTGCAGAGAATGTTGTTTGTTTTAGTTAGCAAGTATACCTTTGTTAAAAAAGTTTTATTTTTAATTGACAAAAAATAATTGTATCTATTTATGGGCACAATGTAATGTTTCAATACATGCATACATTATGGAATCATCAAATCAAGCTAATAAACACAGCCATCACCTCAAATATTTATCACTTCTTTGTGGTAAGAACATTTAAAGTCCTCTCTTTTAGCTATTTTGAAATGTAAAATGTATTATTATTAACTTTAGTCACCATGCCATGCAATAAGTCACCAGAATGTATTCCTTCTGTTTCTGTCTAACAGAAACTGGTGCCCTTTGACCAATGTCTTTCCTTCCCCATCTACCCCTCTACTCCCAGCCTCTGGGAACCATTCTACCCTCTACTTCCTTTTTTAGATTCTACATACAAGTGAGGTCAGATGGTAACTGTCTCTTCATGCCTGGCTTATTTCACTTGGCATAATGTCCTCTAGGTTCATTCATGTTCATACAGATGACAGAGTCTCCTGCATCATTACTATTTTCTCCCCTAATATTTTACTCTTGTCCATTATCACCTAATTAATCAGCATTTTTAGTATTTGGCAACTCAACTTTATCCAGTCTTTCTAAAAATTTCAATCTGGATTTTGGAGAAACAAAAATCTCTCTTTTGTAATTCCACTGGTGTATATACTTTTTAATAAAATTATATAATTACAATAAAAAACTGTAACAGCATAAACAGGTTGGGGAACAAACACGCCTGATTCTTGGTAAGCATACAACTCAACTACTGGGAATAAAAGTGTGTGGGTTAATGAAAGACAGCCTGCAGGCTGTGAGCACTCATCATGCTGGGGCATTAGACGGAAGTTTATTATGTAAAGAATGGAGAGTTATGGCTAATCCAGAGGGTTATTTAGGTTTTAAGGAGCACTTCTACTACACAGTAATTTATTTAGCCAATTTCCTAGGTTGAACATCTTAACTGTTTTTCTCCCACTCACTGTTAAAAGCAATTCAGCATTAAATATCTACGCAGATAATTCTTTAGCCACTTCCGTAATTATTCCTAGAATTGGAACTACTGGGTAAAATTACATACATTTTGAAGGCTTTAAATATGCACTTTCAAATTTTTCTCCAGAAAGGTTTTCCTGAATTTTTAAGTATTTTAAAACACAATTTAAAATAATAAGAGACCTTTTAATAGCAGTGTCTAATTAAGCAACCAACTCCATTTTTCTGCATGTGGTAGGACTTTAAGTCTGATCCCTTTATCCTAAAACAATGACTTCACCTCTTCCAGGACATGGCAGAAAAACACCTTCTTTTTGTTTTCTGTGACAATAGCAACAGTTCCATGGATGGAATTTATTTTTCATCCAGTAATTCAACCCATTTTGTTTTAGGATGTGGCTAGGAAAAACTGAGCCAAATATGCAAGATTAAGGCAACTTGATTTTTACGCTGTGTGTACAGTTGTGCTTTGGGTTTGGCGGACACAAACAGTTTCCATGGTTTGGGAGTTTTTGTTGTAGCAACAAGTTCCTTGGGCAGCAGTCTGTGAAATGCAAGGTCCTTTCTGCAGGAACATTTTGAACTCTGAGAGTAAAAGGATCAGATCAGGTGATATCTTGGATGGGTTCTCTGGAATGCCCATCCTAACCCAAGCTCAGGCCAAAAGTAAAACAGTCTTCAATTTCTCTGAAGATTTTTTCCATTGTTTGGAACTTCCCAATAGGAGTATTCAACTTGCTAATGTCAACAGGGTTTGAATGGGACACTGACAGAGGCACATGACTCAGACTAATACAAAATCACTATACTGTGATGAATTTAAAGAAACTGCTCTTCCCTGGACCTCCTCCCCATGTATTTGGGAAGAATAGGGGGTACCTGAGAGAACCAGACTTGTTCATCCCAAGAGTTTCTGTCAGGGGAGATCATGGCACATGAGAATTGAGAATATATATTGGAAAACAGGCCATGGAGGGAGTGCTGAAGATTACGTTGAAACACTTGGCCCAGCCAGGCCTCCTGTCACAAGAGCTGGACAAACAGCCAGAGCCAAGGAACTGGGCCAAAACGAGGGAATCTGAGTAACCAGAAAAGCTGGTGGGCCAGTAATATGAGGTCTGGGCAAATTCAGCAGAGGCTAGATAGCAGAGTCCCTGGGGTTTTTGATATACTCTTGGCAGATATCTGTGTGGATAAATTCTGTTCATATAAAAAGGCTGGGATAAAAAGAATCATTATGGCCTTGAAGAGAATGCCTGCAAATGGCAGTAGGAAGGTTGGGGAGTTTATTTGAACTCCAGGTTTTAAAAGAGATGTGAGAGAACAGAAGGTCAGAGAGACTATCTCTGGCCAGGCAGCTATTCCACAAACCCATATTTTGTGGTTTGGCTCTGTGTCCCCACCCAAATCTCATTCCCACGTGTTGTGGAGAGACTCAGTGGGAGATGATTGAATCATGGGGGTGGATCTTTCCCATGCTCTTCTCATGATAGTGAATGGGCCTCATGAGATCTGATAGTTTCAAAAACAGGAGTTTCCCTGCAAAAGCCCTCTCTTTGCCTGCTGCCATCCACGTAAGATGTGACTTGCTCCTCCTTGCCTTCTGCCATGATTGTGAGGCCTCCCCAGCCATGTGGAACTGTAAGTCAGTTAAACCTCTTTCTTTTGTAAATTGCCCAGTCTCGGGTATATCTTTTTTTTTTGTTTTTGAGATGGAGTTCTCGCTCTGTCACTCAGGCTGGAGTGCAGTGGCGTGATCTCGGCTCACTGCAAGCTCTGCCTCCCGGGTTCACACCATTCTCCCGCCTCAGCCTCCTGAGTAGCTGGGACTACAGGCGCCCACCACCACGCCCGGCTAATTTTTTGTATTTTTAGTAGAGATGGGGTTTCACCGTGTCAGCCAGGATGGTCTCGATCTCTTGACCTCATGATCTGCCCTCCTCGGCCTCCCAAAGTGCTGGGATTACAGGCGCGAGCCACCACACCTGGCTCAGGTATATCTTTATCAGCAATGTGAATGCAGACTAATACACCATAGGTAGGGGAGGCAGGAAGGTTCCAATAATCCCTCTTCAATCTCTCTCCCAAATGCTTATGAAGGCTTGAAATTCTCCAGTAGAAATTCATTGTTTTGGAGAGTATATGACGCTTGAAGGTATTTTCAAAATGAAAGATAAAAAGTAGATATATAAACATGTATAAGATAAAACAAATAAAAATACCATCTACCTGGTTTAAGAAAAATAGTTCATCCTTTAAGTCTTCTGTAGGACCCCGTGGACTCTTTCTCTTTCAGAGAAAATTGTTATCCTGATTTTTGTGTCAATCATTGCCTTGCCTTTCTTTAAGATTTTACCTTTTACATTTATTTCCATATAAAACATACTGTTTAGTTTTACCTATACTTGAACTTTATACAAATGGAATCAGACTATATTCTGCAGTTTTTATTTTATTTTATTTTATTTTATTTTATTTTATTTTATTTTGAGACAGGGTCTCACTCTTTCACCTAGGCTGGAGTGCAGTGGTATGATCATGGCTCACTGCAGCCTCTACCTCCCTGGCTCAGATGATCTTCCCACTTCAGCCTCCTTGGTAGCTAGAACTACAGGCATGCACCACTGTGCACAGCTAATTTTTTGTATTTTTTGTAAAGATGAGATCTTGCTATGTTGCCCAGGCTGGTCTTGAACTCCCGGGCTCATGCAGTCTGCCCATCTCAGCCTCCCAAAGTGCTTGGATTACAGGCATGAGCCACCATGGCCAGCCTTGCAACTTTTTAAAATCAATATTATGTATTAAGTTTTATCTGTGTTTTTCTATGTACCTGTAGTTCTCATTTTATTGGTATATAAAATTGTATTGAATGAATATGCCACAAACTTAAACTCTACGATTGATGGACATTTGGATTTTTTTTTAAGATTTTTGCTATCACTGAACAGTGCAACTACAAATATTCTTGCATGGGTCTTCTGGTACCAGTATTTCTATAGGAGAGAAGATGTGAAATTATGGGATTTGTGAATCTCCAAATTTATTAGCAAGTGCCAAATTATTTTCCAAAGTAGCCGCACCAATTGGAATTTCCACCAGTGGTGTATAAGTGTTATATACCACATATACATGTTATATATGTCATCACTGATTTTTGTTATTTTTAGAATTTTTAATTTTTGCTTTTCTGGTAGGCTTGAAATACTATTGTATTGTAGTTTTAATCTGCATTTTTCTTAATACTAATAAAATTGATATTTTTACATTTATTGATGTGTTTTCTCTTTTGGAATATGTTCAAGGTTTGACCATTTTTCTTTCTTGCATTTGCTGAATTTCTTTTTATATATTCTGAATATTAAACGGTAGTCAGTTGTATTTGTTGCAAATATTTTCTCCCAGTTGGTGGCTTGTCTTTTTACTATGTTTACGACGTCTTTCAATTTGTAGTACTTAATTTTAATACAGTTAAAATTTGCCAAATTTCTCAAATTTCTGTTTTATGGGTTGAACTTCCAAGTCTTATTTTAAAATGTTTTCCTACATAACAGTCATAAAGATATTCTTCTATTTCTTTCTCTAAAAGTGTTAGTGTTGTTGGCATTCTCCCTCAAGTCTTTGATTCACCTAACAATTGATTTTTATATAAGCCGTAACGTGGAAATCCAATTTGATTTGTTTTCCTTATGGATAACCAATTGTTCCAGTACCATGTTTTAAAAGTCCATCCCTTCTTTAGTATTCTGCAATGCTTTCTCTGCCACAAGCCATATGTATGCCCTCTATTCTGTTCTACCAGTGACTCACACTCAATTGTTTTGGTTGATATACTATATTAATAATTCATTTTAAAAATTTATTTTAGGTTTGGCAGTACATGCAGGTTTTTTTTTTTTTTGAGATGGAGTCTCGCTCTGTTGCCCAGGCTGGAGTGCAGTGGCACGATCTCGGCTCACTGCAAGCTCCACCTCCCAGGTTCATGCCATTCTCCTGCCTCAGCCTCCCGAGTAGCTGGGACTACAGGCGCCCGCCACCACAGCCGGCTAATTTTTTGTATTTTTAGTAGAGATGAGCTTTCACCGTGTTAGCCAGGATGGTCTCGATCTCCTGACTTCGTGATCCTCCCGTCTCGGCCTCCCAAAGTGCTGGGATTACAGGCGTGAGCCACCGTGCCCAGCCACAGGTTTCTTATATAGGTAAACTTGTGTCACCAGGGTATGTCGTATAGATTATTTAATCACTTAGGTAAATGCGTGTCACCAGGGTATGTAATATAGATTATTTAATCACTTAGGTAAACTCGTGTCACCAGGGTATGTTGTATAGATTATTTAATCACCCAGGTATTAAGCTTAGTATCCGTTAGTTATTTTTTCTGCTCCTCTCCCTCCTTCCACCCTCCCCCGACATGTAGGCCTCAGTGTCTGTTGTTCTCTTCTTTGTGTCTATGAGTTCTCATCATTTAGCTTCCACTTACAAGTGAGAATATGTGGTATTTGGTTTTCTGTCCCTGCCTTCTTTTGCTAAGGATAATAGCTTCCAGCTTCATCCATGTTTCTGCAAAAGACATAATCTCATTCTTTTTCATGACTGTATAGTATTCCATAGTATATATGTACCACATTTTCTTTATCCAGTCTGTCATTGATGGGCATTTAGGTTGATTCCTTATTTTGCTATTGTGAATAGTGCTGCAATGAACATTTGTGCGCATGTGTCTTTATGGCAGAATGATTTATATGCCTCTGGGTATATCCCAAGAAATGGGATTTCTGGGTCTAATGGTAGTTTTGTGTTTTGCCCTTTGAGGAATTGCCATCCTACTTTCCACAATGGTGGTTGAACTAATTTATACTTTCATTGACAGTGTATAAGTGTTCCCTTTTCTCTGTAAATTCACCAGCATCTGTTATTTTCTGACTTTTAATAATAGCCATTTTGACTGGTGTGATATGGTATCTCACTGTGATTTTTATTTGCATTTCTCTAATGATCAGTGACTTGAGTTTTTTTTTTCAAATGCTTGTTGACCGCATGTATGTCTTCTTTTGAAATGTTTCTGTTCATGTCCTTTACCCACTTTTTAATGGGGTTATTTGCTTTCTCTTGTACATTTGTTTAAATTCTAGATGCTGGATGTTAGACCTTTTCCAGATGCATGGTTTGCAAATATTTTCTCCCATTCTGTAGGTTGTCTGTTTACTCTGTTGATCATTTCTTTTGCTGTGCAGAAACTCTTTAGTTTAATTAGATCCCTCTTGTCAATTCTTGCTTTTGTTGTGATTGTTTTCGGTGTCTTTGTCATAAAATCTCTGCCTGTTCCTATGATCAGGATGCTTTGCCTAGGTTGTCTTCCAGGGTTTTTATAGTTTTGGGTTTTACATTTAAGTCTTTAATCCATCTTGAGTTGATTTTTGTATATGGTGTAAGGAAGGGGGCTGGTTTCAATCTTCTGCATATGGCTAGTCAGTTATCCCAGTATCATTTATTGAATAGGGAATCCTTTCCCCATTGCTTGTTTTTGTGAAGTTTGTCAAAGAGATGGTCATAGGCGTGCACTCTTCTTTTTAGGCTATTCTGTTCCACTGGTCTGTATCCCTGTTTTTGTACCAGTAGCGTGCTGTTTTGGTTACTATAGCCCTGTGGTATAGTTTGATGTTGGGTAATATGATACCTCTAGCATTGTTCTTTTTGCTTAGGATTACCTTCGCTATTCATGCTCTTTTTTGGTTCCTTAAGAATTTTTAAATAGTTTTTTTCTAGTTTTGTGAAGAATGTTATTGGTAATCATAGGAATAGAATTGAACTTGTAAATTACTTTGGACATTATGGCCATTTTAATGATATTGATTCTTCCTATCCATGAGCGTGGGATGTTTTTCTATTTGTTTATGTGTTTTTCTATTTGTTATGTGTACTGATTTCTTTGAACAGTACTTTGTAATTCTCATTGTAGAGGTCTTTCACCTCCCTGGTTAGCTGTATTCCTAGGTATTTTAGTCATTTTGTGGCAATGGTGAATGGGATTGCCTTCCTGATTTGGCTCTCAGCTTGGCTGTTGTTGGTATATAGAAATGCTAGTGATTTTTGTACACTGATTGTTATACTATATAATAATTCTTGAAATCTAATTAGATCCTCCACTCCAGCCTAATTATTCTTCAAGATTATCCTCACTATTTCCATATGCATTTGTAAACCAAGCTTGTCCAAATATATACATAACCACATGCATACATAAGGCAGTCTTTTAAATATTGTTTTGTCATTTTCTCTATGGAGGCCTTGTGCATCTTGTTGGATATATTACTTTATATTTTTAATGCTATTGTAAATAATATTTTTTAAAATCTCATTTTAGAACACCTTATTGTTGGTGTTAAAAAAATGCAAGTGATATTTACATATAGATTTTTGTATCAGATGAATTGGATAAACTGTTACTAGTTCTAATTATTTATTTGAGCATTCATTGAAATTTTCCACATGGATAATTATATTAACTGCAATTAATGTGAATTTTTTTCTAAGTTTCCACATTTCCTAGGACTGACTGGAACCTCCAATAATAAGGAAAATGTATAATATAATTTACCACATTGTATTAATTGATTTTTTAAAAATTTTAAACTAATTATAATTATAACATCCATTTTATTTATTGTTGTATTTGATTAGCTTACATTTTGTTTGTATTTTGCATCTATGTTCATCAGTAAGATTGGCATGTATTTTTCTTTTTTCATATTATCTTTGCAAAGTTGGATATCAAGGTAATGCTAACCTCATAAAATGAGATGAAAGCTATTTCTCTTTTTCAATATTCTGGAATAGTTTCTGTAATTAGAATTATTTTTTCTTGAATGTTTGGTAATTTTTGTTAGCGAAGCCCTCCAAATCTTGACTTCACTAACAAATATTACCAAACATTCGAAATTGGTGAAAAATAAAATTTCACCAGTTTTATTTGTGAAATTTAATTCTTTTCATGGGTATAGAATCATTCAATTTTTCTATTTCTTCTTGGGTCCATTTTGGTAATATACATTTAAAAAGGAATTTGTCCATTTTTTCTTTTCTCATATGAATATTTATTACTGCTTTCTATTTTTGGCAAGTAGACTTAAAAATTCAGTTTAAAATATTTTTCTAATTTTCATTTTGATTTCTTCTTTGACCTATAAGTAATTTGGAAGTGTTTCTTAATTTCCAAACATGAGGATGTTGTCTCATTATAATTGTATTGTTGATTTCTAACTTAATTGCCTCATTATCAGAGAACATGAGATGTGCTTTATGGTTCATTTAATTTGGGCTAATTATCAAAAATGCTTTATATGTGCTTTGGCAGTTTGTATATTTCAGTGAATTTTTCTACTTTAAGTTCTCAAATTTATGGGCATAAAGTCTATAGCATTCCTATATTGTTCTTTAGGTAGAAGACTGTGGCTGCTCTTAATACTTTCTTTTTATCTTTAGTGCTCTGGAATTTGACTAGGATGTCTTAATCTGTGGACATTTTAAAACTTATTTTAACTGGGGTTAATAGAGCATTCTGTCTTCACATTGCTGTCTTTTATTAGTATTGGAAAATTCTCATTCGTTTTTTTTTTTTTTTAGAAATACGATATCACTCTGTTGCCCAGGCTGGAGTGCAGTGGTACAGTCACTGCCCACTGCAGACTATACCTCCTCCTAAGCTCAGGTGATCCACTCACCTCAGCCCCCCTAGTAGCTGGGACTACAGACAAGCACCACGATGCCTGGCTAATTTTACTATTTCTTTAACATTGTTTTCTCCTCATTTTCTCTCAACTCCTTACTGTCCTTAAGGAATACTGCTTGAATTTATGTTAACATATACCATAGTTTATATTATATAACTCTTAACTTCTCTTTTGAAGTTTCTATGTATTAGTTTCTGTATGTTGTATTCTGGATAATTTCTTCTGATCTCTCTTCCAGTTTCCTAATACTCTTTTCAGCTCTGTCAAATCAACTTTTCAGATAGGCTTAGTCATTTTTGTAGTCTCTTGCCTTTTACTCATATTGCAATCCCTTTATATCCTCTTCTTCATAATCCTTTTAGAGTCTCCTGCTCATATTTTTAAGGTTATCTTTTAGTTCTTTAAAAATGTATTTTCTATTGTGTGTCCGATGATTTTAATATTTAAATATTGTGTATGTCGAATTTTCAGTTCTTTATTTTTCTTCTTCCTTTAATGGAAACTTGTTTTCTGGCATTTGGGGGTTTTTAATATGAGCTCCTATTTTGAAAACTATCTTTGGCAATTTTTTGCACAAGGATCTAAATGGTTTTCATCAGAGAGGATGTCATCAGGTTCCTGGGCTACTACAAACTTTCAACACTTTAAAGTAAAAATTCACCTTGAGGATTTTTGGACATCCTAGGTAGCATGCATGTATACAAAATCTATAATAGCTTTTGGCTAAGAATACTCAACAGGGACTTTTTCTCCTTCTCACCCATCCCACAGATTGAGAGAGACAGTTTTTCTCACATTTCACAGGGATGGGGGCAGGTTTATTTTTAGTCTACTCCTTAACTGAGCATGAACCTCTTGTAAGCATTCATGAGGATCTCTTATTAGCCTTCTAACTCTCTGTGTGCAGATCTGTGCTGCTTCTTCCTCCAATCCTTTGCAATAGGAAAAGTAATGCTGTTTCACCTGAGTTGACAAATCCCTCAGAGCAAAAGCCAGCCTAAGTGCTCTACTTACCCTTCTGGATTCTTGTTTTAAATTAAGCTTTTTGCTTTTTGGTTTTTTTTTTTTTTTTTTTTTTTTTTTTGCCTCAAAGCATGTCTTGTTTTCTGGATAGCTTATCAACTATTCTAAAAAGATGCTGAAAGGTCTTTCATTCAGGATTTTTAGTTGTTTCCAGCAGTAGAATTGGTCAAGGTCTCTGGACCACCATGCTATGAGAAGTGGATATCATCTTTACTCCTCTAACTTCAGGATTTAATCCTTGTTAAAATGTAAATGCCCATGCTTAAAAGCATGTTAAGGCAGTATTTCTTTTCTTTCCTTATTTTTTATTTTTATTTTTTTGACACAGCGTCTCACTCTGTCACCCAGGCTGGAGTGCAGTGGTGCAATTTTAGATGACTATAGCCTCAGCCTCCCAGACTCAATTGATCCTCCCGCCTCTGTAGCTTGAGTAGCTGGGACCACAGGCACACACCATCATGCCCTGCTCATTTTTTGTATTTTTCAATAGGGCTTTGCTGTATTGCCCAGGACTCCTTGGCTCAAGTGATCCATGCACGCCAGGCTTCCAAAGTGCTGGGATTACAGGTGTGAGCCACTACGCCCGGCCCAAGGCAGTATGTCTCACAGTGCCATGTTAGATCATCTCCTTGAAAATCATCTGGCATGCTTGCTAAAATGCTGATCACAGGTCACATCTCAAACTTTTTGAATACAAATCTTGGGATGGAGGAAGGGAGAAATTTTACTCAGTGTTCTAATGGAGAACTGCTTTGTTACGTTGCTGTCTTATGCTTTGGTACAAATCAGTTTCAGATCTTTCTCTGATACAAATTTTCATAACAAAAAAGCTTAGGAATATTTGGTAGTTAGAGGGAAAAGTCTTCCCAAAATTGGCATTTAAAAAATGGGTTTTCTCTGTAAAGAATCTAGCATTTGCTGTTTCCGTGTCCCTGACCACTACAATGTGAGTACTGC
Source organism: Chlorocebus sabaeus (assembly GCF_047675955.1). Lineage (NCBI taxonomy): Eukaryota > Metazoa > Chordata > Mammalia > Primates > Cercopithecidae > Chlorocebus > Chlorocebus sabaeus. Next base: position 27,902,370 of record NC_132927.1, read on the forward strand.
CTCCTGTTTTCACTGGTATCTATAGATTATTTAGTCTCAAAGCCAGAAGTCAACTTGTTTTACTGAATTTTCTGCAGATTGCCCAAGGAATTGTAAAGGAGGCTCATTTTTCTGTCATACCTACAGAGAAACCATGGATCCTCAAAAAATGCTTACTTTTTTCTAGAAGGAAAAGAACCCTTTAAACTTTCATGTAAAAGTATGTTTGAACAGAACTCCAATTATACTCTTAGGAGAAGTTCTTTGAAATGGATTTACTAAGTCAAAAGGCATGCTTATTTTAAGACTCCCTGTGCCTTAATAAAAATAGCTTTATTATCCTGATTATTTAAAAAAGCAGCACATGTTCAAGGTCAGATATGTGAAAATACTTTAGAAAGATTTTAGGATAAGTTAAAATTACCCCAAATCTACCACCCAAAGAAAACCATGGTCAAACGTGTTCATACATTATATATCTTGTCAGACCTTTTGCTCATGCATAAATACTTCTTTATGTTCCAAAAACGGAATGATTTTGTACATGCTCTTTTGTAGCCTGATTTGTTATTAACATTGATATTGTGGCTCTTTCTATGTCTGTGTGTAATGTAATATCTATGTATGAATGTGAATTGTAGAAAACTGAACAGTGTTTTGTTGGTGGTATACACTGTGTGCTCAGCATCTAGCAGAGCATCTGAGACTATTAATAGTAGGTTCTTTGTTTATTCATGTAACACATATTTCTGACCCCTCCTGCTGTGCCTGTAACTCTCCGCAGTTAGCTAACCCCTGTCTTTGTAGAAATGGCAGGCATTAGGCATTTATGTTTTATACCATGTGTTCTCTCCTATCCTCAGTCATTGTCTGTTGGATGAAGGGTAGCCACTGCATAGGCTGGCTAATGACCTAATGAGTGGTCTCATAAGCAAAGGCTGAGCTAGTTAATACAATTCAATTTCTTAAGAATCGGAATTCAGAAATACTTAAGAGGCAGTTGTTAGCAAGAGCAGAACTGAAAAGTCATGTAACAATGCAAGACAGGAGAGGTCATAAAGAACCAAATTTGGGGGAATATTTACCAAAAAAAGCAGAAACTGGGAAGTAAGGACAAGACATGGAGAGGGAAGGAGATAACTGGTGGGGTGCAGATAGAAGCAGTCAGTGGAGGGGAGCTGAGTCAGTTCATGCTTTGAGCACTAAGCAAAATTTACACTCTCAGGCTGCTGGTCTCTCCCTTGGGGAACCTCCCCCTTACATTGGGGGCAGCCCACTTGTAACCATTGCTCACTGCAGCTCTGCCTCCTGGGTTCAAGCGATTCTCCTGCCTCAGCCTCCCGAGTAGCTGGGGCTACAGGTGCACGCTACCACGCACAGCTAATTTTTTATTTTTTACTTATTTTATATTTATTTCTGTCAGATTCCATTTCCCTAATACTCCACCTATCATTACAATTGCATGCATCATCTGTGCACCTATGGTTTGATAGTTTGAATGAGTCTCTGTTCTCTGAAGCCTAAAGAATATAAATAGCACAATTGTTTTGATTTAGACTGAAGAGTTACTTAACAGGGTGGATTTTTCGTTTTAAGTTTATAATTGGCTTGTGTGCATGTGTGTGTGTGTGTATATGGAAATTTTTTGTTTAAATATCTTATTTCTAATTTCATTACAATATGATTAGGAAGTGTAACCTGTACAATTTGTGCTTTTTGGAATATGAGGTTTCCTTTGTGGCTGAGAATAGTAAGCATTTTTACACATGCTAAAAGGAACATGTGCTCAATTTGAAGGTATAACATTTTAAATTAACTTTATTAAATATATCATTGAAATACTGTAAATCTTTATTTTTGGCTTCTTAATCTGTCAGGATCTAAAAAGTAGTCTGTTAAAGTCTTCACTATGGTACTCTCTATCTTTTTTCCTTTGCTTCCAGTTGGCACCTTTTGTAGTCTGATGTAATTTATTCCTGAAGTCTTTTTTCTATTTAACATCTATTGCCTTCACAGTTTTTGTCGGATGCTAGCTAACATGGCCACTCTGCTTTCATTTTAAATATATATTTTTGATATATCTTTAGTCATCATTGTATTTTTTTCTTTTTCTTTTTCTTTTTTTTTTTTTTTTGTTGTTGTTTTGTTTTTTGTTTTTGTTTTTTGAGATAGAGTTTCACTCTGTCGCCCAGACTGGAGTGCAGTGGTGCAATCTCGGCTCACTGCAAGCTCCGCCTCCCGGGTTCACGCCATTCTCCTGCTTCAGCCTCCTCAGTAGCTGGGACTACAGGCTCCCACCACCGCACCCGGCTAACTTTTTGTATTTTTTAGTAGAGACAGGGTTTCACCGTGTTAGCCAGGATGGTCTACACCTCCTGACCTCATGATCTGCCCGCCTCGGCCTCCCAGAGTGCTGGGATTACAGGCGTGAGTCACCGCATCCAGCCTCATCCTTGTATTTTTAACTGTTCTGCATTTTTTGTTCAAGTGTGTCTCTTGGTGAAAGTATAGCGATTCTGTTGATACTTTTGTTTGGACTGTCAATCGAGAAAAATGATGTGAAGAGTCTCAATCATTTTAGAAGGTTTGTTTGCCACAAAGTTAAGAATGCGCCCAGGAGACAGATGCCTTTCTCTGAAGATGATTTTGAGAGCTCCAAATACAAAGGGGAAAGGGAGGGATATTGAGAAGTACACAATTTTCATGTAAGAGGGGGGTAGGGAAGAATAGCCATTCATGCTTTTGTCTGGCTCAGTGAATCTGCATTTTTTTAACATAAGATAACGTAGACAAAAATGGGACGGAGGAACAATCAGATATGCATTTGTGTCTGGCGGGCTGTGGTGACTGCACCTGTAAAGATAAGCTATCAATTTACATTGCCATAATTTTTTTTTTTTTCAGATGGAGTCTCGCTCTGTTGCCAGGCTGGAGTGCAGTGGGGAGATCGCAGCTCACTGCAACCTCTGCCTCCTGGGTTCAAGTGATTCTCCTGCTTCAGCCTCCCAAGTAGCTGGGACTACAGGTGCACGCTACCACGCCCAGCTAATTTTTTTATTTTTTATTTTATTTGTTTGCCTTATGGTGTTGCTTTATTCTGAGGTTTTTCTTTTTTTTAATTACACTTTTAAGTTCTAGGGTACATGTGCACAACATGCAGGTTTGTTACATAGGTATACATGTGCCATGTTGGTGTGCTGCACCCATTAACTCGTCATTTACATTAGGTATTTCTCCTAATGCTATCCCTCCCTGTCCCCCACCCAATGACAGGCCCCAGGGTGTGATATTCCCC